>NC_034612.1:20361642-20372916 GCF_900095145.1 Mus pahari
CTGGCTGTCCTGGAACTCACTTTGTAGACCAGGCTGGCCTCGAACTCAGAAATCCGCCTGCCTCTGCCTCCCAAGTGCTGGGATTAAAGGCATTCGCCACCACGCCCGGCTGACCCTTTCTTTAAAAACAACAAAAACTAGGGAAGTGGCCTGGTTGGTTTCATGGCGTGTCTAGAACACACGAAGCCCTGAGTTCCATCCCCAGCTCCTCATAAACCAGGAGTAGTGGTGCATATCTGTAATCTCTGCACTCGGGAGGTGGAGACAGGAGGCTCAGAAGTTGGGAGTCAGCCTTGGCTAGAACATAAGGACTCAAGGCTAGGCTGGGCTACCGGAGACCCTCTCTCAGAGTCAAACATTAAATGCTAGTGTCTGAAAAGGACTCTGGGCGTTTGTTACCAATCCCTAGGCAAACTAGTATCATCATCTCCCTGGTGGTAACCTTGTTCCCGATCCCTTTCCTGGTGGTAACATTGTCCCCAATCCCTTTCCTGGTGGTAACTTTGTCCCCCATCCCTTTCCTGGTGGTAACCTTGTTCCTGATCCCTTTCCTGGAGGTAACCTTGTCCCCCATCCCTTTCCTGGTGGTAACCTTGTTCCTGATCCCTTTCCTGGAGGTAACCTTGTCCCCATCCCTTTCCTGGAGGTAACCTTGTCCCCATCCTTTCCTGGTGGTAACATTGTCCCCATCCTTTCCTGGTGGTAACATTGTCCCCATCCTTTCCTGGTGGTAACCTTGTCCCCGATCCCTTTCCCCTGAAGCTCACTTCTGTTTCCCTTCCAGGCCATTTCAAGGACTTATCCCAAAGCCTGGTAAGTGGTACTTCTGCGGTTTGGGGAGGTACTTGGTGTTAGGGGTCGGGTGTGGGGGGGTGTCTGTGCACAGTTCTGGAAACTCAAAGCCAAGCCCTCATGGGACACACCTGCCTGGCTCAGGAGCAGAAGCAGGGTTCTACCCAGCTATTCCTACAACTCCCTTTGCCTCTGCCTCAGGTTGGTGGAGAAAGGCTGCAGACCCAGAGAGCCCGTTGAGATAACATTGGAACCACGGGCTTCACCCAGTCAGAGATTGCAGCTGCGCCAGGGTCTCCACGACCTCCCGGAGACCTGGCTAACTCAGGGAATGGGGGAAATTGATGGCAAATGTATTTGAATGTTGTCATAGGGTACAGGGAGCTTGGTGGTAATATGTGCGGCATTGGGGAGCTAGGAAGATAATAGTCTATAAAGTATTTGCTGTGCAAACAAGAGGACCTGAGTTTGATCTCAGGAACCCACATAAAAAAAACTGTGTAGGGGTGGATGGGATGGTGGGGGGGGGGAGAAAACACAGCTGTGCTTAGTGGTGCAATTTGTAATCCTGTGTCCAGGAGGTAGAGCTTTGCAAATTGCTAGGGCTCAGTGAGCAGCCTGCCTGGTCTATTCAGCAAGTTAGCTCCAGGCCAGTGAGAGACAGTCTGGAATGAACAAAAGAAAAAAGCTGAGCGTAGTGACCCACCTGCACGGCAGACTTTGAGGTTTGCCTGGTCTACAGAGTGAATTCTGGGACAGCCTGGCGCTACACAGAGAAACATTGTTTCAAAAAACAAAAGCTAGAGAGCTCTTCTGGAATCCCCAGTGAAAGGCTGGGGGCATAGCTCAGTGGTAGAGCCCCTGCCTAGAATCCCCCAGTGAGGGGCTGGGGGCGTGGCTCAGTGGTAGAGCACCTGCCTAGAATCCCCCAGTGAGGGGCTGGGGGCGTGGCTCAGTGGTAGAGCCCCTGCCTAGAATCCCCCAGGGAGGGGCTGGGGACATGGCTAAATCAAGCTTGCTAATCTTACTTGTATTTCACCAAGCCTGGTTTATGAGGAACTGGGGCTGGAACCAGGGCCTTATGCACTCTAGACAAGAATCTATCAAATCAGGTATATCCCTAGCCCCAAGACCCTATCTTGAAAAAAGAACAAATTAAACAGAACAAACAAAAGAAGCCCCTGGCCTCATTTTTACCTGCTGCAGCGGCTCACCCGGTGGACTCTAGGATCCTGGTGCCCACTGTGGAGAGAGCCCTGGGTGAGGCCAGAGGCTGAGCCAGAGCTGGCAGTCAGAGCATGAGGGAAATGAGTACTTCCTCAGGAAGGAAGCTGGGGTCAAGGCAGTGTTTGTGAACTCAGAGGGTTGCCTTTCCACCCGTGAGAGATCCAGAAAGTCCCTTCTCTGGGACTGACCCTGGCTCAGCCTGTCTGCCCTCCACCTCCCACCCCAGCTCTTGAGTTAGTTTGTAAATGGGGGCCTCTTGGACCCTGGCCGATAGCCTAAAGTCAGAACCTAGCCAGTGGCCACCCCTGACACAAGTGAATGTCTAAGCTGGTGTCACTGCCGGGTGCTTCTGCTCCTGTCCCTCTGGGGTCCAGGAAGTGAGGCTGGACCTCCAGCCTCGGTAGGAACCCAGTATTATAAGTCAGCCAATCTCCCTACAGCCCCCATGGCTCTTCCTGGCCTTCAAACGCACTCGTTTGGGGGACAGTGTCCTTGATAGGTATCCCAGACTGACCTCAAATTTGTGACCTTCCTGCCTCAGCCTCCAGAGCGTTGAAGTTACAGTTGTGGGCCACCACTCTAGGGTCCATTACCTTCTCCCAGGAGGAAACATAGACTCAGGAGAGTCGAAGGAAATTTCTGGAAGTCACAGAGCATTTGACTCGCCTGGCTGAGATTTAAAAGGAAAGGACTACTTGTAGGAGCTAAGTTGTAGCTTAATGTGCTAAATCTGATTCTGCTGAGTGTCTTCTGTCGCCCCCCTGCTGGCCACTAGGTGCTATGACATGGGTCCTATGGTCCTATCTCCCTTTTTACGAATTCCCAGTTTAAACTGGTTTATTTACTTGATGGATTGGGTTTGATGTTAGGATTTTTTACTTGTTCGTTATGGTTATGTTTTTCTAGACAGGGTTTATCTGTGTAACTCTGGCTTTCCTGGAACTTGCTCTGTGGATCAGGCTGGCCTTGAACTCACAGAGCTCTGCTTGTGTCTGGCTCCAGAGTACTAGGATTAAAGGCATGAGCCACTAGCATCTGGTTTTAGAATTTTGAGGGGTGTGTGTGTGTGTGTGTGTGTGCATGAGTGGGGCAGAGTGTGCCTCTGTGTGGTGTGTGTGTGTGTGTGTGCATGTGTGTGTGTGCATGTGTGTACAGAGGCCAAAGAGCAACCCTAGATGTCAGTCCTGTGGAGCTGCCCTATTAAATTTATTATTTATTTATTTATTTATTTTTTAAAGATGGTATCTCTCACTGGCCTGAAGCTAGGCTGACCAGCTAGTCCCAGGCATCCTCCTATATCTGCCTGTCTGGTGATGGGATTACAGTTTCACACTATCGTTCATAATTTTTAATCAAAAAAAGAAAAAAGAAAGAGAGAGAAAAAGAAAAGGGTGGAGAAAAGAACTGTTCGTAAGTGCAATGCCTTTAGAGACCAGAAGATGTCACCAGATCCCCTGCTGCTGGAGTTACAGTTTTGCACTGCCTGGCACAGGCCCTGAGAACTGAACTCAGATTCTCTCAAAGGACAGTGAGCATTCTAAACCACTGAACCATCTCTCCAGCCCTAAGCTTTGCTTTAAAAAAAAAAAAAAAAAAAAAACTACATATTGTGTGTGTGTGTGTGTGTGTGTGTGCATGTGTGTGTGTGTACACATACACCCAGGTCTTCAACCTTAGAGGCAGATAGGTGTCTTTACCAGCTGAGCTACTTGGCTAACTCCAGGCCCTGCTTTTACAGAGGATGTGGGGCTCAGTCTGATCTTTATGTTTTCAAGCTAAGCACTTCACCCACTCAGCTTTTGTCTGTTGTGGTTACTGCTGCTGTGTTTGGGGTTTTTTGGGGGGGTGGGGTGGGGTGTTATTTATCTGTTTGACTGTTCCACCTGCATGTGTTTATGCGCATTGTGTGTGTTCCTGGTGTCTGTGGAGGTCAGAGAACTGGAGATGTAGATGGTTGTAAGCCACAATGAATGCTGGGAACCGAACCTTGTTCTTTTGCAAGAGCAACCATCACTCTTAACCACTGAGCCATCTCTCTACCCCCACCTCAATCCCAGTTTCTTCTTTTAAAAAAAAATATATATATATATATGTATATATATTTTAATGTATTCGAGTACACTGTAGCTAATTCCTAGGTCACACTCCATCACTGAAGGAAGACGGGGCAGGAACCTGGAGGAACACCGGTTACTGCCTTTACAAACACCACACACACACACACACACACACACACACACACACACACACACACGGAAGAGACTGTTGGGGACATAATCCCAGAGGAATCACTGGAACAATTCAGATGCTGAGCGAAGGATTAAGAAGTATTGTGGAAAAGAAAAAAAAAAAAGTATTGTGAAGAGAGAAGAGGAAGGCAAGGCCTGTATGCACACATGAGTACCATGCACAGTTGAAATCCTCCAAAAATGGGTGCAAATTAGTCTCTGCAAGCGCACACGTGGTGACCCGCAGGTGGGTGATGTCGTTCTCTGCAGTGACAAGCCAGACCTGGAGGCAAGGGTAGCTCTCAGCCTAGGGAGGTGACATTTGCCAGGCTGAGTGAGGAGACTGGCATGAACTGGACTTCGGGATCTTGTGTTTGTTTCATTTTGTTTGAAACAAAATGTCTCAGGTACCCCAGGCTGGCTTTGAACTCTGACTCTCCAGCCTCCTCTCTACTTCCAAAGTGCTGGCATTTTGAGTGGATGCACCGTGCCGTTTTGTGCAGCACTGGGGATGAAACCCAAGGCCTCGTTCATGCTAGGCAAGTGCTCTACTGATAGAATTACTTCCCTAGCCAACTTGAGTTCTTTATTTCTGTTTTTCTGTCTTTTGTTGTTTGTTTATTCATTTGAGACAGAATTTCTCTGTGTAACCCAGACGATCACAGAACTCCATCTGTAGACCAGGCTGGCCTCGAACTTACAGAGATCCATCTGCCTCTCAAGTGCTGGGACTAAAGGGTGTGTGAGCCGCCACCACTGCCCAGCTCTGGCTGTCTTTGACCATGTCTCACTATATAGCCCAGGCTAGCCTGACTTTGTAATCTTCCCCACTAGGTAACCAGGATCACAGGGCCCTTCCCCCAGGTTTGATGTGGCTAGGGTTTTATGTTCAGGGCTCAGAGCTTTGTCTTCCAAATGTCAGATTTGAATGTTCCTGGTGACCAGCTTCCACGTGGAGCAGGTGGCCTACAGAAGGTAAAGCTGGCGCCAAGAACAGAACAAGGAAGGTCTACAGAGGGCTGGGGGGGGGGGGGAGTGGGGTGGGTAATGAGGAAGGTGGTAAAAAAAAACTTGGAAAATAATCCGAAAGCCTGGGTCTGAGAAGACTGGGGTAGGGGAGGAGCTTTGTAGGTAGTGAGATCCCCGTCACTAGAGGCATTCAAGCCGAGGTTAAGTAGTCACTTAGCAAAGAGAATATCCTTACGTGGCTTGCTACAAAGGAGGATGGGAAGCACCGTTCCCACGACACGATACCTGACAGAATCATCCTTCCCTTGCTGCCCACTTCCAACGTTCAAACAGCCAGTCATTCTCCCCTGCTGAATCTAATGATGCACCTCTGTCCTCCCAGCTGCTGGGAGTGGTTCAAGACCAGCTTCTGCTACATAGTAAGTTGGAGACTGGCCTGGGCTGTAAGAGACCTGGTCTCAAAACTGAATCCTAGGGACCTGAGAGATGGCTCAGAGGTGGCTCCCAGTTGCCTGTGACTCCAGTGCCAGAGGATCAGATGCCCACTTCTAGCCACCATCAGCTCCCACAGACACTTGGCACACACAGACACACCTCAGGGGCATCACTGACACCAGGGTGCAGCTTCAGTGCACTGTCAGGGAAAAGTGGGGTCCCCATGGGTAGAGCAGAGCTACCAGCTTCCTGTGTGACTCCAGCAAGCCAGGTCCAGCTCTTTGAGCATCAGTACCTTCAACTATAAAACAGAAATTGGGTCTCTCTCTCTCTCTCTCTCTCTCTCTCTCTCTCTCTCTCTCTCTCTCTCTCTCTCGCCCAAGGCCAACGCCAGACAGGTCTCAGCCAGAGGCTCAGAGGGTCGGGTCGGCTGGTTCTGCAGCCTGGATTAGATCTTGCAGATGGAGATCTGACAGGTCTTCATGCTGACTCTCTGCTGCCCAGAAACCTGAGCACCCCAGGGTGCTACAGTCCCATTCCCAACAGTCCCAGTTTAATCTAGGACACCCCACAATCGACTTCCCAGTTCAAGTGCAATTTTTGAGAAACTGTTATGGCAAATGAAGCCCCTGCCCCTACCCCCACCCTGTGAGAATTTACTCCAATCACACAGAGAGCAAGGGGAAATTTTTAATTTCTTTAATAATGTTGTGTTCCCAAAGGGAAAGCATCTCAGGACAGACAGCTCTTGTAGTTTTGTGGAGATTACGCCATCCCTGCGCTGTCTTACGCCCGCTTTTGTCTCCCGGTTGCTTTCAGATTCCCACCCTTGAATTACACCTTGGGCAATTAGATGTTTTTACAGAGACAGAAACTGCAATTTTTAGACATTTCCGAGCAAATGAGGAGGTTTACGGTGTAAAAATATTGTCACACTTACCTCAAGACAGACCACAGTGGCTAGCTAGCTGCTAACCAAGGTCACCCTGCCTGCCCAGCAGAATCAGGCTTGTCCTGGCGAGAGGCTCATGGCTAAGACACCAGCTGTCAACCAGGGCCTCCTCTGAACTGCCTGGCAGAGGCAGTGGTCCTGCAGCTGAATTTTGTTTGTGTATATATTTCCTTTCTTTTAGATTAATTAATTAATTTATTTATTTATTTTTAAATAAGAGAGTGTTCTGTCAGTAGATACGCCTACATACCAGGAGAGAACATTGGATCCCATTACAGATGGTTGTGAGCCACCATGTGGTTGCTGGGAATTGAATTCAGGATCTCTGGAAGAGCAGATGGTATTCTCAACCACAGAGCTATCTCCAGTCCCCCCTTCCTTCCTTTCTCTCTCTCTCTCTCTCTTTCTCTTTCTTTCTTTTCTTTCTGTGTTTTGGGTTTGTGGGTTATGTTTGGGGTTTTTTTATTTGTTTGTTTGTTTTGAGACAGGGTTTCTCTGTGTGCCCCTGCCTGTCCTTGAGCTCACTCTGTAGACCAGGCTGGCCTCAAACTCAGAGATGTGCCTACCTCTCTGTCTCCTGGGATTAAAGGCATGCACCACCACCACCACCACTGCCTGGCAAACTTACTCTGTTCTAAGCTTTTCTAACGATGATTTACCTGAGGAAAGTGCTTTTCCTTGTCTCTAGCATTGTCCGAGGCCCAGTTTGGAATGTGCAGTGGAGGGGCCTGCCGGCCACATCTGGGTAGCAGAGGCCCTGGTTGATGGCGCTGAGAGCCTCTCAGTGCTGTCTCCTGTCACCTCAAAAATAAGGACAAGAGAACCTGACGTAGGCTGGGGGCCAGTCTGGGGTTGCTATTGACAATCAGGGAGCAAGGAGGCGGGCATTAGAGGAACAGGAACCGTCTCTTCTGCCCCTTTAGGATCTAACTTGGCCATGTCTGAGCTGTGCTATAAGTTAACTATGATCTTGGATAAGTTAGCTCACTGTGAATGATCATAGATAAGTTAACCTTAACGATCTACAAGTTTAGGTAGGTTGGCTTACTACTACTACCTCTCCGCCTTTCTGCATTCTCTTCTCCAAGGCCTGAGGAATATTTCCCTGGCCCCAGTCCTCCAGTCCCTCCCTTCCTCCTTCTCTACCCTTCCAGTTCTGTCTTGGTCTTCAGAGCTCAAAATAATACGGTCCTTTCTTGGCGTCTAAAGATTGCAGCCAATCCCAGTGCCAGCTACACTTCCTCCCTCCCAGTCATTACAGTGCTGCTTTCTGTCAGCGTGGCTCTGGTAATGACTGCCTTTCTGTCTTCCTGAGATTCTCTGGGCAGATACCCCACTGCTGGGCCCAGATCTGGTGCTATGCTTCTTGCTTTATTCCAAAAGGAGTCATGGAGCCAAGTGTCTGGGAAGCCCCACCCTAGTCTATGGAGACAGTCGGAGCCACTGTGTCCTACCCTACCCCTGGATGGGATAAAGATCATAAGTCCTAGCTGGGCATGGTAGCCCACGACTTTAGTGTAAGAGCTCAAGAGGCAGAGACAGGCATATCTACAGAGTGAGTTCTAGGATGGCCAGGGCTACACAGAGAAACCCTGTCTCAAAAAAGATCAAACAAAAGATTTCATGTCCTGCACCCCATGTTCTCAGGGTCAAAAAAAAAAAAAAAAAAAGGCTCTGCCACCCCATGAGGTTGAGGGAGCCTCAGACTTTTCAGTAAGATTCCAGAAACCCTTTCAAAAATATATGAAGCAGAGGGACTTGGGATGGCTAAATCAACAAACCCACCGAGAAAGAACCAGACATGGTGGCATGCACTTACACTCCCAGCTCCTGGGAAGCAGGGAGAATTAGGTGGATACCAGTGCAGCCTGCCTAGCCTGCTTGGCCAGTTCCAAATGAGAAGCTCTCTCAAAAACGTAAGCGTCCTGAGGAAGGGCTTCCTTGGTATAAAGACGTAAATATACAAGCACACACACAAAGTTAACCTCTGAAAACCACCCAAGTCAATAAGAGCAACCAACACCTTCATTTGAGTGGGGTGTGACATCAGCACGTGAGAACAGTAGGGGTGGGCAAAGGTGGGACTCAGCTCTGATTACTGGACACTTGGGACTTTGCAGGGTGTTGAGGAAAGCTTAGGTGACAAGGTAATTAGTGGCAGTGGGGACACTGCAGCCAGACTATTGGCTGCTTTGTGGATTCTTTTTCACCCCTCCTCTTCCACCCTTTCAACCCCCTAACACCAGGAAGGTGGGGGGAGGGGAGAGAGAGAGAGATCATCTAATAAAGTCAGGGGTAAGAAAGGGACCTGATATCTTTAGACTACTTCCTGCTGATCAGGAGTGTACATTTCCTTGGAGGCAGGTTTGATCCATCAGGATACCTAATTTCTTCTTGTTTCTTCTTTGTGCACGGCTGCTTAATCAGCAGCAGCCAACCAGGAGCCCACCAACAGCAGCCTACTCTCTCGGGGGACCCTAGCATTTATGTCCTCTAAAAAAAGTCACCAGATTTCCAAGCATCACACACTTACCAGAAACCATCCGAAGCTGACAAAACAACGCCCCTGCCAGAGCACGAGGCAAATCACAGTCAGCCACTGTGGACAGTCTGAAGCAGCCCCATCTCCCACACGTGGGACTAAAACAAAAACACATTCTTACAATATTTCTGCATTTTTTTTTTTTTTTTAAAGAAACCAAAATACTCACTACAGGACACGAAGCTGGAAAAACCACCAGACCAAGGAGACTGCAACAAGACAGCTGGCAGCCAGGTCAGAAGGGTCCCAGGGGCACAGATGGCAGGGGTCTCTGTCTGTGCCGCTGTTTGAACAAATTACGAGCTAAGCATGGAGGCACGGATCTGCAGTCCCTAGCACTCGGCAGACCAGACAAGATCAGGCCATCTTTTAAGATCAGCTTTGGCTGTATACTGAATTTGAAGCTCAGGTAGTGAGGTATTTGAGACTCTGGCTCAAAACAAACTAAATGGAAGGAAGGAAGGAAGGAAGGAAGGAAGGAAGGAAGGAAGGAAGGAAGGAAGAAAGGAAGGAAGGAAGGAAAGATGGGAGAGTCGTAAAGAAAAATAACACCCTGTGCTTGGCTCAGCTAGAGGCACAGGACTCCAAACTAGACAACCTGAGTTCAGTTCCTGAGATCCACGTGGTATATAAGATGAAACAGACTCCCACAGGTTGTCCTGAGTCCAGCGTAGTGGCACATATGTCATTTAGCACACCGGAGGCAGAGGTAGGTGGCTCTCTGTGAGTTCCAGGCCAGCCAAGTGTAGCAAACTGGAGAACAGCGAGAGTCATGTGGTGCAGCTCTGTCTGAGAGACAAGCCTGGTGACACGTGCCTATAATCCCAGCACTGGGAAAGCAGAGGCAGGCGAGCCTCTGAGAGTTCAAGGCCAGTCTGATCCATAGAGTTCCAGGTCAGCCAGGGCTACACAGACAAATAAACACAAACAAAAAATAAAAACCCCATCAGTTGTCTTTTGACCTCCACATGCCTACCGTGGTCCACATGCATGGATATGTGCACACAAACAAAATAAGTTAACTAAAACAACAACAACAAAAAATGTCTGGTAGAACACGCCCAGCACCAGGAAAGCTGAGGCAGGAGGCTTGTGGGGACTGAGGCTCAGCTGGAAAACAACACAGTGAACTTGAACTCGGCTGTGGTTGTTCTTAGTTCTTGTATTTAATCGTGTTAGCCATAAAAGGAAGGTAGTGTGCATGCTGTAGGCGGGAAGAAGGCTATGGCCTTTTGTCCCCTGTAACTTGCTGTCCCTCCTTACCACAGATACTCTTGAGAGTAGCCCCTCTTCCTGCATGGGGCAGAGCCTGTTCCACTCGGGTGGGGAAAGGCCCTTGAACCTCACCCTGAGATTGGGCAGTGTAGCAGCCCCAGCATGGCTCCCAAACCAGCTGTGTTGGTCCCATGTAAACATCTGGCTGATTTCATATGCCAGGTCCCTGTGTGCATGCATGCTGGCGTATTCCTTAAGGCTAACGTGGTGGACTTGAAAGTGAGATCGACAGCTTCTAAGGTAGATAGCCCTCATAACAGAGACCAAAAACCAGGACATTGCCAAGCTTCAGTGTCTGCAACCCAAGCACTGTGGAGGCCAAGGGTCTCAAATAACAGCAAAAAAGGGTAGGAGTGGGGCGTGGCCAGGATGTAACTCAGTTGGTAGAAGGCTTGACTCGAATGAAGGCCTGAATTTAGTTCCCAGCATTCAGGAAGCTAAGGCAGGAGAATCATCAGGCGGTCGAGGTTATCCTTGGCTACATAGCTAGTTCAAGACCAGCCTGGGCTACATAAAAACATGACTTCCCCACCCCACCCCAGAGGAGGACCTGTGCAGTCGGTTGGTGTGCCTTTAATCCCAACAGAAGCAGCAGAGGCAGACGATGTCTGTGAATTCCAGGCTAGCCTGGTCTACCAAGTGAGTCCAGCCAGGCAGTGGTGGCTCACACCTATAATCTTAGCACTTGGGAGGCAGAGGCAGATGGATTTCTGAGTTCCAGGCCAGCCTGGTCTACACAGTGAGTTCCAGGACAGCCAGGGCTACCCAGAGAAACCCTGTCTCAAAAAACCAAAAAAAAACAAAACAAAAGGAGAGAGAGAGAGAGAGAGAGAGAGAGAGAGAGAGAGAGAGAG
>NC_034612.1:20374176-20375657 GCF_900095145.1 Mus pahari
CTGGAGAAGATCCTGAAGGCCAGGGAGCATGTGCGGATGGTCATCATCAACCAGCTCCAGTGAGTGCCGTGGGGACAGCAGAGCGAGTGGTGTGGGAGGGTTCCACAGTGGTCCAGGATACGAGCCAGCAGGTCAGCAGCGGTTNGTCGGTGACAGGGTCCTGANTCAGAAGATCAACTCCAAATTTAGTTGTTGTTTTAAGACAGCATCTCATGTAGTCCAGGCTGGCCTGGAACACACTGTGTAGCTGAGGTTGACCTTGAACTCCTAATATTCCAGCCTGTACATCCCAAGTGCTGGGAAAGAGGTTCAGGGATCTCGTGCTATGGCCACTTGACCCAGGTTTTGGTGGGATCATATACGCAGTGGAAGGAGCTGCCTACCTCATGAGAGCAAAGAGCGGAGAGAGACATGAGGAAGCAGTTGTACCATGGAGGATGTTTCACATGATCTATCCCTCCCACTAAGCCCCTCCTCTAAAAGGTCTAATACCCCCAAAAATGTGTCAGGTTGAGGACCACACATTTAACACATGGACCACTGAGCCACACTTAGGTTGTAAAACTATATCTGGAGAGATGATGTCTATATCCCATGGAGCAGATGGGGAAGGAAAACCTACTAACTTCAGCCTGGCTTCTATCTTTTTCAGACCCTTTGCAGAAGTCTGCAATGACCCCAAGGTGCCAGGTGAGTGAGAGGCAGGAGAGGCCTGCCTACTCCCTCATGGGGACTATTCTATTGCCTTCCAAAAAGAAAAAAAAAATCTTAAATAAAGATTTGCTAGAAGTGCGGGCCCTCTACCTAGGGCCAGCCCTGCCCCCATATCAGTCTAAAAGTCATCCTTTAAAACAAAGTGAGCTAAGCACACAGCACATGGTACATCTGGTTCCATCCCCAGCACCAAGCAGGACATAGTTTAACATCCCTCTAATCCCAACACTCACAAGACTGACACAGGATGCTCATGTTCAAGGCCAGCACAGGCAGTGGTGTGAGACCCTGTCTTAGAGAAATAAAACACAAATACCAAACAAAAAAGGAAGTATTCCTGGGTGATGCCCCGTGTCACCTGAGTGTCCCATATGTCACACTTGTTTCTCAGGTTATGATTGATATGGCTATTATACTGTTAGCTGCACTTGGTGTACTCTAAACCTGGACTGTGGGAGGGGGTGCTGCTTTAGAAATTCAGTTGAATGGAAAGATGAATGGGTGGACAAATGGGTGAATGGGGGGTGAGGGAGTGAGTGGGTGGGTGTGTCCATGGATGAATGGGAACAGGAGTGAGCAAGTGTGTGGATGGGATACTGACTTCTGAGACCACAGCAGCTATGCTAGAGAAGGCAGTCCTGCAGAGGCTACACAGCAGGCCATTGTCTCCCTACAGATGAGGATGATGCCAACAGGCTGGGGGAGAAGGTGATCCTCCGAGAGCAGGTGAAGGAGCTCTTCAATGAGAAATACGGTCAGTGCTCCCA
>NC_034612.1:20376778-20383145 GCF_900095145.1 Mus pahari
TCAGAAGATCAACTCCAAATTTAGTTGTTGTTTTAAGACAGCATCTCATGTAGTCCAGGCTGGCCTGGAACACACTGTGTAGCTGAGGTTGACCTTGAACTTCTAATATTCCAGCCTCTACATCTCCCATGCCTGGATTATAGGCATGAGCTAATGTATTCCTCTAATCCCAGTAATAGAGGAGCAGAAGCAGAAACACTGACAGGCCTATAGCACAAATGTCTCGAAAGAGTCTGAGGGATCTTGTGCCCTGGTCACTTGAGCTGGGAACATATGTATGTGTGGTGAGCTGCTCGCTTCATGAGAGCCAGAGAGCAGAGAGAGACAGGAGGAATCAGTCATACTAGCATCCCCACGAGGACATCTGTCCCACCAAGCCCCTCCTCTTAAAGGCCTACCACCCCGTTAATGTGCCAGAGGACTACACATTTAACACATGAACCATTGAGCTACACTTAGGGTGTAAAGCTCTAGCTTGAACTGTAACCAAAGTTGACCTTTCTGTCGTCAAAAGCAACAGACGAGAAGGAGAGACCTTCTAATTGCGGCCTGGCTTCTGTCTTTTTCAGACCTTTTGGGGACGTCTGCAACAATGCCAAGGTACCAGGTAAGTGAGAAAGACTAGAGGCCAGCCTTCTCCCTCATAGGACTAGTCTAATGCCTTCAAAGAAGAAAAAAGAAAAGAAAAAGCACAGACAGGCAGGACCTTGGCATGGTTCAGTGTATAAAGGTGCTTGTTACTGAACCCGATGACCTGAGTTCAATCCCTAGGACCCATGTGATGGGGAGAGGGCCAATCACTCCTGCAAATGGGCTCTTACCGCCATTCATGTGCCATACATATACACACATATATTCATGTGCCACATATATATATTATATATATATATATGTAAATAATAAAAAATAATATGTAAGGCTGGGGTGTGGATTAGTTGGGAGAGTGCGTACAAAGTCCTATTAAGATTTCCCCAGTACCATGTAAATCAGCTATAGTGGCACCCAAACCTGTAATTCCAGTTCTCAGGAGGTGAAAGGCTGGAGGATCAGGAGTCAAGGACAGGTTCAGCTGCAGTGACTTGGAGGCCAGCCTAGGCTACGTGAGATCCTGCCTCAACAAACCAAACCAAAATATGTGGGTGGGCAGTGGGTAGCAGAACAGATACTGAGGGCTTTTTAAGGTCTTGGGTTGGCAACCATACTGAAAACCGAATGTTCTGAGGCCATGGAAATAGAACCAGTTGAAGTGGTTGAGGGGTATTTTATCAGCAAGACAGGTAGATGAACAGGAGCCAGAGTGGGACGGCTGGCCTTTCTTTAGACCTGCTTAGGAAATAAGACTAGACAAGTGAGGCTCAGCCGCTGAGCCTATGATGCTAGGCCTGGGGCATTGAAAGAATAAAGGTATAGCTCAGAGGTAGGTAGAGCACCTTCCTAGAATCCCCCAGGGAGGGGCTAGGGGTGTGGCTCAGTGGTGGAGCCCCTGCCTAGAATCCCCCAGTGAGGGGCTGGGGGCGTGACTCAGTGGTAGAGCACCTGCCTAGAATCCTCCAATGAGGGGGTTGGGGCATGACTCAGTGGTAGAGCACTGGCCTAGAATCCTCCAATGAGGGGCTAGAGGTGTGGCTCAATGTACACAAAACCCTGGGTTTTTAGGACATCAAAATGAGTAAATCGCTAAAAATCTAAAAGCCGGGACTTTCTCCCCGGAGCTCAGGAAGCCGATACAGGATGACTCCTAGCATCAGCCCTCAGCAACTGTTTCTTCCACCAGCCAAAGACAACATTCCCAAGCGCAAGAGAAAGAGGGTCTCTGAAGGCAACTCAGTCTCCTCCTCTTCCTCCTCTTCTTCATCCTCGTCCTCTAACCCAGAGTCTGTGGCATCCACCAACCAGATCTCCCTCGTGGTAAAGTCACACGGATCCGAACTTCACCCTAATTCTGTGTGGCCTTTGCCCCTTCCTCGGGCAGGGCCATCCACAGCTCCAGGAACTGGGAGGCACTGGGCTCTGAGAGGGACTCAGCCAACCACAGAGGGGCAGGCACATCCACTCGTTTTGCCCACAAGATAGACTGAGGGTCTGCGCAATCTGCGCAGTGCTTGAAGTGTGGGTATCACCTGCGATGTGTATAAATGAGATCAGCAGGAGCCAGAGGGGGAAGGTCACGTGACAGAACTCAACCTCCATCATCTGTGGGCCACATTGCTTTGGCCGTTTCCTGATTCAGAGGAACTCCTGTAAAAAAAAAAAAAAAACAAAACCCCACCCAGGGTGTGCTGTCTTATGCCCTCAGTCCCAGTAGTGGAAGGGGAGGAAATCGGCAGTTCTTGGCCCTGTGGGGCTATATGGAGACTCTGTCTCAAAGAAAACTGGCTAATCGGGGACAGGGGGTGTGGCTTAGTCAGCAGGCTACTTGCTTTGCATGTGTGAAGCCCTGGGCTCTATTCCCAGCACCATGTAAGCTGGACCTGGTGCTACAAGCCTGGGATCCTAACACTGGAGAGGTAGAGTCAGGAGAATCACAAGTTCAAGGTTAGCCTCAGCTGCGTAGAAAGTTTGAGGCTAGCCTGGGCTACAGGAGACTGCTTCGAGAAAAGGAATGAAGGAAAGAAAAGCTGATTTTTTTTTTTTTCATTTTTTTCCTATCATTGACTCCCTCCCTTCACCCCAAGAGGAGAGACAATGTCTGTGGGGTGAGACTGTGTGAACCATGGTTTCGGCTCATGCTGATGTATCCCTCACTGGTGTCTAATCCATGTATTGAACACAGGTGGGAACAGTCACTACGTTTCATGTGTGTGACCTCGGACAGGTCTCTTTTCCTCTCTGGGTCCCAGTGGCTGCATAATAAGTACCATTTGAATTCATCCTCAAAGAAAGTGTGCTAATTATTCTGGGAGTTCCTTCGTGTCAGCTGGAGTCCTAACGTGGTCCCTCTGTCCCCTCCCCCCTCTCTCTAGCAGTGGCCAGTGTACATGGTGGACTATTCCGGACTAAACGTGCAGCTTCCGGGCCCCCTTGATTATTAGACCTCAGAGCCGAATCAGGACCTCAACTCAAAAGACTAAAGGAAAATGTAATTTATGTACAAAGTATATTCGGATATGTATCAATGCCTTTTAGTTTTTCCAATGATTTTTACACTATATTCCTGCCACCAAGGCCTTTTTAAATAAGTAAAGAAAATGAAAAAGAACAAAAGCGTCACTTATTTTTCTCCCCTCTAGTTATATGTTCACGTTTGGTGGTGTGGCCCAGCAGGTGGCGTGGTGTCCCATCCAGGGACTTGGTCAGACAAGACACCAGCTCAGGTGCCCTGGCTCCACCATACCCAAGAGTCTCCTGTACCTGGGCGCTGGGCTGTGATGTCCAGGGAAGTTATTTTCTTGACTGCCAAGGGTCTGTGGCCACAAGAAGAGCCACGGGTTCCTTGCCTGGCATTCGCAAGGCCATGGGTTCCACCCCAGCGCTAGGTGGGATGGTGTGCACCTGTAATTCCAGGGCCCATGAAGTGGAGACAGGAGGGGCCGGAGCGCCCCGTTTGGGGCTGGGGAGATGACCCGGTGGGGAGTCCTTCCTTTGTGAGTGAGCTGGTCTAACCTCAGAGTCCCAGAATCCACGCTAAAAGCTGCGCAGTGTGGTAGTGGTAGACACCCATAATCCTGGCACTGGGAGGTTGGAACCGGAGGATCCCCAGAGCTGGCCGGCCTGCTAGCCCAAGTGGACTAGTGAGCTCTGGGGACACCCATAATCCTGGCACTGGGAGGTTGGAACCAGAGGATCCCCAGAGCTGGCTGGCCTGCTAGCCCAAGTGGACTAGTGAGCTCTAGGGTCACCAAAGGATCCTGACTCCAAAAGGAAGATGAAAAGGGAACCTTAGTGGGTGAAGGCGGCTCTTGCCAAAAAGCCTGATGACCTGAGTCCACTCCCAGGGACCACAGGAAGGAAGGAGAAAAACTGGCTCCTATGTGGGAACATACACCAGGTGTGATTTTTGTTGTTTTGGATTTTTCTTTCCTTTTTGGGTGGGGCTTGGGAGGAGGGGGGGTTCAAGACAATGACTCTCTGTGTAGCCCTTGAACTCAAAACAGATCCATCTGCCTCTGCTTCCCAAGTGCTGGGATTAAAGGTGTGCACCACCACCACCTGGCTTCTAAATGTGATTTTTAAAAAAGTGTGTGTGTGTGTGTGTGTGTGTGTGTGTGTGTGTGTGTGTGTGTATGGTCCACACATTAAAATACATACACATGTACCGTAGAGTTTCAACACCAGCTTGTTTTGCGTGAAACCAGGAATCTCCTCCTCTACTTGCTATTCTTTTCCGAGACAGGGCTTCTCTGTGTAGCCCTGGCTGTCCTGGAACCTCACTCACTCTGTAGACCGTGCTGGCCTCGAACTCAGAGTTCCACCTGCCTCTGCCTCCCAAGTGCTGGGATCAAAGGCGTGCACTACCACCACCAGTACAATCAATGCGCTCTCTCTCTCTCTCTCTCTCTCTCTCTCTCTCTCTCTCTCTCTCTCAATTACTAAATTGTTTAATAAAAGTCCAGGGCTGGTGAGATGGCTCAGCAGGTAAGAGCACTGACTGCTCTTCCGAAGGTCCTGAGTTCAAATCCCAGCGACTACATGGTGGCTCACAACCACCCATAATGAGATCTGACACTCTTCTGGTATGTCCAAAGACGGCTACAGTGTACTTATGTATAATAATAAATAAATAAAAGTCCAGTCCTCGTCCCTTGCCCTTATGCTTCTTGGATCAGTGGACCGAATGTCATCCCAGGGTTTACATAAAGGCTAGTTAGTGCACAGCAAGCACACACTATACCCCAGAAGAAAAACCTCCACATCTCTCATGTACTATACAAACTGCAGCTCTGTGGGACCTTCGTGAATGAAAACATATTCCTGAGAGCCAATTTGGGGTTTCCTCTTATAGTATGGGACTGAGCAGTTTTTCTGTAAGGAAATTAAGCTGTCATTTTAATTCTAGTCAACACAGGTAAGACCCAAGTCTTTAAGTTACATTTAGCAAGTATGAAAACCCAATTAAATCAAGCATCCGATCCTGGGTCAACTTCGTCTCCAAACTGTGACCATTGATCCTTTTCTTTTTCTTTCTTTTTGTTTTTTTGTCTTTTTGTTGTTGTTGTTGTTTTGTTTTTTCGAGATAGGGTTTCTCTGTGTAGCCTTTGCTGTCCTGAAACTCACTCTGTAGACCAGGCTGGCCTCGAACTCAGAAATCCGCCTGCCTCTGCCTCCCGAGTGCTGGGATTAAAGACGTGCACCACCATGACCGGCGATCCTTTTCTTTAAATCTTTTTTTTTTTTTTTTAAGATTTGTTTATTTTATGTATGTGAGTACACTGTGGCTGTACAGATGGTTGTGAGCCTTCATGTGGTTGTTGGGAATTGAATTTTAGGACCTCTGCTCTCTCTAGATGGCCCTGCTCGCTCTGGCCCAAAGATTCATTTATTATTATACATTGGTACACTGTAGCTGACTTCAGATGCACCGGAAGTGGGTGTCAGATCTCATGATGGGTGGTTGTGAGCCATCATGTGGTTACTGGGATTTGAACTCAGGACCTCCAGAAGAGCCATCTCTCCAGCCCCTTTTCTTTAAATCTTAAGTAGATGTTCATGCAGCAGGGAAACGAGTGGTATGTATTGCTGAGGGAGAGTAACAAGTAAAAATGTTTTTAAGACCTATTATGAGCCGGGCAGTGGTGTCTCACGCCTTTTATCCCAGCACTCGGGAGGCAGAGGCAGGCAGATTTCTGAGTTCGAGGCCAGCCTGGTCTACAGAGTGAGTTCTAGGACAGGGCTACACAGAGAAACCCTGTCTCGAAAAAAACCAAAAGGAAAAAAAAAAAAAGATGTATTATGAGTTTTAAATTTTCTTATACAATGAAGTAAAATTCAGCACCATAATTCTTGTCCTTCTGTAAGATGCTCAGACACAATTTTTACCAAATACAACCACATACAATAAGCGGTTTCCAGTTCAATCTATCAAAAGGGCGATTTCTTCAGGTCATTCCAGCAGGTATCTTCTGATTGAGCCCAACTTGGAGAAAGGAATATACACAAAGCTTTACATCTAATTACCAATGGCAGGTTCCTGTATTTAAAATTGCCAGTTACAGTTTTCCTACACAAACCCCTCCCCCTGCCCAGAAACCCCAGGTGCTATAGTTCCACGGCTTGCCGGTCTGAAGTAGTGTCTATGTGGTCAAGGGGTAGCTTTGCTTCTACTGCGCTTTTCTGACAAGCAGAAGTGAAGTTTTGGCTGATATATGTCCCAAGTTTCAAACCGTCCATTTTAACTTTTTTTTTTTTTTTTTTTTTTTTTTTTTTTTTT
>NC_034612.1:20383290-20390983 GCF_900095145.1 Mus pahari
CTGTCCTGGAACTCACTTTGTAGACCAGGCTGGCCTCGAACTCAGAAATCTGCCTGCCTCTGCCTCCCAAGTGCTGGGATTAAAGGCATGCACCACCACGCCCGGTTCATTTTAACTTTTTAAGTTTCTTTGTCTTATTTATAAAAAGGAAAGAAGCAACTCTTCACCACTCTGCATCTCCAATGGCTTTGGAAAATATATAATCTCTTCCCTTAAGAGTCATAATGCCAGCTGGGCATGGTGGCGCATGCCTTTAATCCCAGCACTCAGGAGGCAGATGCAGGTGGATTTCTGAGTTCAAGCCAGCCTGGTCTATACAGTGAGTTTCAGGACAGCCAGGCCTATACAGAGAAAAACCCTGTCTCGAAAAACCAAAGAGTCATAATGCCATCCTTGACATGAAATTTCCATTTATTTTTACTTCTGTGTATCTTATAGTACTGGCATGCGACAGCATTCTCTGTGTCAAAGAGTCCCTGCCCTCCCTTCCTCGTCACTTACATAATCTTCATTCCTGAGGCGCTCTTCTTCCACCTGTCCATCTTCAGCTCCATCTTTCTCTTTCCTTCCTCCTCCTCATCATCAGTCTTCTTCATCATCTCCATCTTCCTTAGAAGATGTATCCCCTGTTCCATCAACTTGCAGCACCAATGGAGCTTGCTGTTGAGCAGTCTGGGCCTGCGGCTGCTGCTGTCAGCTGCAGGTATCTGTGCTTGGGCCGGTGTGGGTGCTTGCCACGGTTGTAGGAATGACCTGAGTCTTATTTCCTGGAAATAAGATTTGCTGTGGCTGGATGATGACACCCGTCTGTGGTGACATCCCTCCAGGAAGTGGGGCTAGGACCCGCTGAATAACAGGCGCTTGTACTGCACCAGGCTGCCTTTGTGGTATAACTTATTGTAGGACAACTGACTACTGAGGCTGAAAGATACACTGAGCACCATTGGCTGCCCTGACCACCGGAAGCCGCTGGCCTGAATTCGTTAGTAGCTGTTGAACAGGAGTCAGGTCTGCAGGAAGTGCCAGGGTAGCAACTGTAGCAACAGCACTAGGAATACTTGATGCATTCATATGTTGTATCAACTTTAGAATCAGGAACAGTAACTGGTGGTGCTGAAGCTTGCTGTGATGCCGGAAGAAGAACCTGTGGGGTCTGCGTTTGCTGAGGTTGTGCTCTCTGATGGTGGTGGCCATGCTGCTGCTGCTGCTGCTACTGCTGAACTTGCAACAAAAGCTGCAGTTCTTCCCAATGAAATCCGTCTGCTGCGCTAGACTGCATCAGTTTATTCTCCCACAGAGATTTTGGTTCCATCAGGACCTGTGCCTCCACTTCCTCATCCAGAAAAATGTCTCTGAACATCATTAATAACATCTTCAATCACAGATCTATACAGTTTAGGCACGGCGTTTGTGTTTGCTGAGTTCGCCATTTCCACACACAACACAAACAAGAGGGAACGAGAAAGAAAAAGAAAGAAAGAAAGAAAGAAAGAAAGAAAGAAAGAAAGAAAGAAAGAAAGAAAGAAAGAGAAAGAAAGAAAGGAAGGAAGGAAGGAAGAAAAAGAAAGAAAGAAAGAAAAAGAAAGAAAGAAAGAAAGAAAGAAAGAAAGAAAGAAAGAAAGAAAGAAAGAAAGAAAGAAACTAAGAACCAGAGGGTGACCCAAGTCACCCACAAGAGTGGGACAAAATTTTCTCAACAAATCCTATCCAAAAGGAGTAAGAGGCGGGAGACCAGGAGGAGGGGGCACTCCTCCTGCAACTAAAAACCTAAGAATTGCCTAAAGGAAAAAAAAAATGAAAAAAAAAATCAGCCATGACCCCTTAGGGGGGTAGGGAGCATCACCAGCTCCCCATTCGACCACCAAGGGGGGGGAACAAACACCAGTCTCCGCTCCCGCACCACTGCTGCCACCACCTGCTGCAGCTCCAGCACAATCAGTGCTCTTAACAGCTAAGCCATCTCCTCAGGCCTAAAATTAGACACACACACCATCTCCACCACTGCCGCCTAGCTTTTTTTTTTTTTTTTCCTGAAACCATATGTTAAAACAAAATGCCCTGGAAAGGAAAAATAATGGCGGGCAGTGGTGATGCACGTCTTTAATCCCAGCACTTGGAAGGCAAAGCAGGCAGATTTCTGAGTTCAAGGCTAGCCTAGTCTACACAGTGAGTTCCAGGACAACCAGGGCTACACAGAGAAACTTTGTTTCAAAAAACCAAAAAAAAGGAAGAAGAAGAAGTAAAGAAAAAGAAAGGAGAAATCCAGTGTCATCTTTATGTCCACACTAGTAAATGCTGACTGTACTGGACTTCTCAACCTCAGCCTCTGCCGAAGCCCTCAGTGTAGACACACACACACACCCCGTCCCAACACTGTCACGGGAACGCTTCCTCTTCCTGTATCCCTTTCATGTTCCCTGTCCCTCTATCTTTTTTGTTTGTTTGTTTTCTTTGTGTAGCCCTGGCTGTCCTGGAACTCACTCTGTAGACCAGGCTGGCCTCGAACTCAGAAATCCGCCTGCCTCTGCCTCCCAAGTGCTGGATTAAAGGCGAGTGCCACCACCGCCCAGCTCTGTCCCTCTATCTTGTCTGAGCCTTACTTGCTGGTTATTGGAAAGGAAAACAGGAAGACTCCAGGACCTGGCTCTGATTCGCCGGTCAGAATGAGTTCTCTGGCTAGGACAGACAGACAGACAGACAGACAGACAGACCAGTCCAGATACTCCTCCCAGGCCTGCAGGATGGCTCTGCATCCCAGCTGGAAGAGAGGCCCTGTTCCAGACATCTGAATCAGCTTCCTCCTGGAAAGATGTTACAAGCCACCAAGTTGGCACACCCCTGTGCCCTGCCCCCTCTGGCACCCAACCACCACAACACACACCAGTCAGCTCCTAGCTGGCCTTCTTTTCCACACCACACTGGGATAGTCACTCTCTTCTCTGGCTTCTCTGCATTTAGATGGAGAGGCTTGAGGGACAGGGTCTCACGTGGTCTAGGCTGGTCTCAACTTCTTCTTTTGGGGGGGTGGGGGGAGTTGGAGACAGGGTTTTTTCCACGTAGCCCTGGCTGTCGGGCTTTCAGAACCTCACACTCATCCCTCTTTCTCCTCAAGCTCCAAGGCTCCATCATGGACCACCATCTTTTTTACAGGGAACTAACTCCTCCAGTGGGGATGGCTGGTCCACGGTGTACCTACAATCTCAGTCACATCTTGAAAACCTGATGAGCTCATTCTGAGACCCTGCTTCAAATTCAAAATCGTATGCCTGTGGCACCTGCCACCCAGCATTTGGGACCAAGGCTAGAGGACCAGTTCAAGGTCATTCTCCCCTCCCCCTTTTTTTGTAGTTTTATTTATTATATGTAATTACACTGTAGCAGTCTTCAGACACACACATCCGATCTCATTACGGATGGTTGTGAGCCACCATGTGGTTGCTGGAATTTGAACTCAGAATCCCCGGAAGAACAGTCAGTGCTCTTAACCTCTGAACCATCTCTCCAGTCCCCAAGGTCATTCTCCTTTACATAGCAAATTGGGAGGCTAGCCTGGGCTACATAAGACCCTTTCTCAGAAACAAAAACAGACTTTGGGTGTGGTGAATCTGTGGTGAGTTTGTGGCCAGCCTGGTCTACACAGAGAGACCCTGCACTGGAAGAAAACAAAACAAAAACATGGGGCAGGGCCAGATAGATCATCCAGCCCAGCCATTTCGGTGTGTCCATTTGCAAAAGTGCAAAGCTTGCTTCCCTGTACCCATGTCCCGTGGCTCACAACTCCCTGTAACTGCCCCACAGGTGAATGGACTGTACATTTCTACACACACACACACACACACACACACACACACACACACACAAAATTTAGGATAATACATCTTTTTCTAAATGTAAAAAACCCCTTAGATCAACTCTAGATGCCACAGCGGGCAAAAAATTCTCTGAGTCTGGGAGCAGCCAAGGCTACTTAGTGAGACCCTGCCTCAATAAACAAACCCTTTAAAGGAGGGCTTCAACCACCTACACTACAACCCACCCCCCCCACCTCATCCCCGTGAGGAACTGGGGCGTGGCTCAGGATACTATATAACCAAAGCCCGGGGTTCAGCCCCCCACATTTCAAAACAGAAAAAACAAAAAAACAAAAAAACAAAAAAGGAAAACAGTCCCCAGGATGTTTATCCCTGTTATGTAAGTTAACGTCTTGGTACGATATTCCAGCTCCCCACCCCCCATGCCCCATCAGTCTTCTAGCTGAGCCTCAGAGCCACCCTTTACCCATGGTTTTTGGTTAGACAGAGCCTCGGGTACCTTGCGCCCTTATACTGGGAGCAGCCACTGGCGCCTGTCTGTGGTCTAGACACGCCCACGCTATGACCCCAAGGCAATTAGATCAAAGCTAGTGGATGGAGCCCTGGGTGGAGCCCCTGGGTGGAGCCGGCGCTGGGAAACCAATCCGAAGGCTGTGAGCAGAATACAAAGTGCTGCAGTTCAGTGGGTCTGGGCTGTGGAGCCCCTGAGTCAAAACAAAACGGGCCAGGAGAATGTAGCTCAGGTGGTGCTTTGCCTAGCATGCAGCAAGCCCCAGATTCCCCCAGCACTGCATAAAAGTGGGCTTAGTGGGTGAGGCACACCTAAAATCCCAATCCTGGAGAAGGCAAGAAGAAGATCGGGAGTGCAGGAGTGGGAGACCAGTGGGGCTACATGAATGAGACCCTGTCTCAAAGCAAAAACCCCAAATTTAAAAAAAGAAAAAAAGAAAAAGGGAGCCAGGCGTGGTGGCGCACACCTTTAATCCCAGCAGTCGGGAGGCAGAGGCAGGCGGATTTCTGAGTTCGAGGCCAGCCTGGTCTACAGAGTGAGTTCCCAGGACAGCCAGGACTACACAGAGAAACCCTGTCTCGAAAAATCAAAACAAAACAAAAAAAAGGCGGGGGGATATCCCTCCAAAGCAAAGCCTTTTGTTGAGCTAGGATTGTAGGTTACCCAGTCTGGCCTCTAACTCATGTTGAGTGTACGGGGGGAGGGGGGGAGATACAGGGTTTCTCTGTGTACCCCTGGCTGTCCTGGAAGTAGACCAGAGAGACCAGGCTGGCCTCTGCCTTCCAAGTACTGGAATTCAAGGCGTGCACTCCGAGTGCTGGGATCAAAGGCATATGCCTTTTTTGATCTTCTTGCTTTGACCTCTGAAATGCTGAGATTACAGGTGTGTCTCCATGCCTGGCGTCATATAAGAATTTGACTAACTGTGCCCTTCGGTTCCACCCACCTACCTGCTCCACTAGCCCCCTCTACCCCCACCCTCACCCCCCCACACACCGCATCCCTACGTGCTGGTCTCACGTCCCACCCATCACCTTACTTCCTGAGCTTTAGGAGTTCTGACCCATCCAAGGTCAGCCCCACAGACCTGATCTTTGCTTGGTCTTCTCCTGGGTCCCTCAGAACACCTTTCCTGCAGAAAGCTTCCAGATGCTATTTATGCAAGCGCTCAAGAATCCGAGCGTGCCACACTTTGTAAAGCGATTTGCTTCAAAGTGCTCATTCTTTAATTAAACTTCATTTAACTGCCATCTGCCTCCGTTCAAAATGGCTTCGTGTTTTGCAACTAGAAATGAGAATTGTTGTTGGTTTTGTAAACACATCCCCCCCCCACCCATCCCAAAGAAAAATCACAAAAAAAAAAAAAAAAAAAAAAAAAAACAAAAAAAAAAAAAAAAAAAAAAACACTTTCCAAAATAATAAATGAGGGATGTGGGTTGCTGTGCTGCATTTCAAACGTCCTAATTGCCTGTGGATGTGTGCTGGTGGTTGTCTAATCATCCTATATACAAATTCTTGGTAGAAAGATCTAGTATCAATGAAAAGATTGAGATTCTAGAAAATGCTAGAATTATATCTGACTGAAAACAGTAATAAAGCCATCATCAGGCAGAAACGACACCAGGGTGAGGCAGGAGGGAAGAAGAGTAGGGTGGCTGCCCACACCTGCCCCTCAAACCACACCTGCTTCTCTAGTCTGGGTTCCCTCTCTGCGCAGGTGCACCAGGGTACCAAACAGATGAGGGGGGGCTTGTGTTCTTGGAGCAGGAGCTGCCCTAAAATGTCTCTCTCTGTCTCTGTGCTTCTCTGTGTCTCTGCCTCCCCTCTCTTTGTGTACGCACACACACACACACACACACACACACACACACACACAAGTTTTTTTTCGAGACAGGGTTTCTCTGTGTAGCCCTTGCTGTCCTGGAACTCACTTTGTAGACCAGGCTGGCCTCGAGCTCAGAAATCTGCCTGCCTCTGCCTCCCGAGTGCTGGGATTAAAGGAGTGCGCCACCACGCCCTGCCTGACTATATATTTTAATATCTCTCTCTCTCTCTCACTCTCGTTTTCTCGCCCTGGCTCTGTCTCTTGCTCTCTGTCTCTCTCTGTCTCTCTCTGTCTCTCTCTGTCTCTCTCTCTCTCTCTCTCACACACACACACACACACACACACACACACACACACACTCATTCCTTAGTCCAGTGCTATAGAAGGCTGTCTTCTAAACATAATACCAGACATCTTTATCAAGATAGCCTCCACTACTTACAAGTCATCTCCAAGATGGACTTGGTTGATTCCAAGGGCTGCTGATACGTATTCACAGTAGGAGGGAGCAGTGGGTGAGGGGGACCCTGGGTCCCGCACCTGACTTCGGACAGCTGTATGCAATTCTGCCCTAGTTGTGTGTGGCCCTTATGCTCTTGGGTTAGCTGAAGCCCGGACTCTGCCTATGCAGCTGTGAGGATGTTATCATCCCGCTGTCTGTACTGGAGTGACACTTCAGTATTGTGGCTGCTTTGCCCCCACTCTTGTCAGTACCCCCTCATCACGCTCTGTAGTTAAACTCACTGGCTTTCACTCCAAATGGAACTTGAGTGGAATGGTACTTTGACTTGTTGCGTCCAGGTAAGGAAGGGTAGACTTATGCAGTAGAAATTATTAAAAATTCCTAGCCTGGAACTTCATTTTTTTTTAAGATTTATTTATTTATTACATGTAAGTACACTGTAACTGTCTTCAGACACTCCAGAAGAGGGCATCAGATCTCGTTACGGATGGTTGTGAGCCACCATGTGGTTGCTGGGATTTGAACTCTGGACCTTCAGAAGAGCGGTCGGTGCTCTTACTCACTAAGCCATCTCACCAGTCCCCTAACCTGGAACTTCTATCCTGCCTTTGGACATTGAGTCCCTGGATAAGAAGCACACGCAGCCTTATATTTTTACAATGTGCCTTAATCATCACAAGAGCTGCGCAGATTACCACTCTCCATGCTGTTAGAATCTACTTTCCGATCGATAACCCCAATAATTACTTACTGTGTTTCATTTGTGCTGCTCTTAGCTCCAATCGGGCAGCCCTCAGGGCCACATTCTCCTTCCTCTTCTCCTTCATGTTCTTCCTCCTTGTGCTCCCAAGCCCAGGGAATCTAGATTCCACCTATATCTCTTCTGCCCAGCTATTGGTTGTTGGCGTCACAATTAATTGGGAACAGGGTCACAGGGGCTACTTGCTGATTCCAGGTCTTGGGACAATAGACATTAAAAATAAAACCTCTCCGGGCATGATGGCACACGCCTTTAATCCCAGCACTCGGGAGGCAGAGGCAGTCTGGTCTACAGAGTGAGTTCCAGGACAGCCAGGGCTACA
>NC_034612.1:20395278-20400335 GCF_900095145.1 Mus pahari
AGAGAGAGAGAGAGAGAAATCCTATCTTAACTCTCCCCCAAAAAATATTAAATTAAAAAATGAGATGGGTCATTGAATAAAGGGGCTTGCTGTGGATGCTGGCGTCCTGAGTTTGATCGCTGGGACCCGTGTGGTAGAGAGAGAGAACTGACTCTTGCAAGTTTTCCTCTTAGGCTCACAAGGAAAGAAAACACAAAAGGAAGTAAAATGCTCGGGGGCACGGACACACTTTTTTTTTTTAAAGATTTATTTATTTATCTTATGTATATAAGTATACTGTAGCTGTCTTCAGACACAGCAGAAGAGGGCATCAGATCCCATTAGGGATGGTGGTGAGCCACCCTGTGGTTGCTGAGAATTGAACTCCGGAACCTCTGGGAGAACAGTCAGTGCTCTTAACCACAGAGCCATCTCTCCAGTCCTGCAAGCACATTTCTAATACATAATTTCAACTAGGGGTTTGGGAAGGAGGAAGAGGAAGCGCCCCCCCCCCTTTGAATGGTGAGGGGAAGAGGCAGAAGAAAGCAAAGGAACCACATGAAATTCTGAAAAATTTCCTCCCATGATTCCCCAGAACTTTGCTCCGCCGCTCAAATATTTCAGTGCAGTGCCATGCACCCTGCCCCGGCGGAGATGATGTAGTTCAGCCTCCGGCTCTGAGAAGTTGAGTGATGGTGAAGGAAGCTGCGCTGTCAGCAGACAGGAAACCTCTGACTGCAGAAGAGGAAATAGGAACAGAGAGGCTGGAACTTGAGAGACCATCACCACCCAGTCCCAGGCGGCAGAGCAGCCCACACACAGGGCAGGGGGCGCCGAGAAGGCTCTGAGGAGCCGAGATCGGCTGACACAAGACAGAGAGACCAAGCGCACCATCAGCTACAATGTGGGTGTGGTGTGTTTGCGTGCATATACGTGTACGTGTGTGTTTGTGGGGGGGGTTCGCGTGCATACATATGTGGGTGTGGAGGTCAGAGGTCATCCTTCTGTGTCCTTCCTCCGCAGTCATCTATCTTGTTTGTTAGGTTTTGTTTGTACATTTGTGCTCGCGATTTATTTGTGCATTTGTGGGTGTGCCCTTTCTCATACATACCCAAAGAAGTCTAAAGAGGGCTTTGGATCCCCTACCGATAGAGTTAGAGGAGCTTGTGAGCCATCGGCTGTAGGTTCCGGGGAAACAAACTCTGGTCCTCTGTAAGGGCAGGACATGTATGTAACCACTGAGCCATCTTTCCAGCCCTTGCTTTAGTGGTTGGTTGATTGGTTTGTTTGGTTTGGTTTTTCGAGAAAGTTTCTCTGTGTAGCCCTGGCTGTCCTGTAACTCAATTTTCACCCACAGAGCTTGTCCTGTCTCTGCCTTCCGAGTGCTGCTATTAAGGCAACCACCACCACCGACTTGCTTGTAGTAGATTTTGGTGTCTCACTGACCTGGGGCTAGCTGAGGAGTCCCAGGTACACTGCCCCTGTCACCTCTCCAACCCTGAGTTACAACCACAGGTCACCACTCCTTGCTTTTGACATTGGCACTGGGGATCAAATTCAAGCCCTCAAGCTTGCAAGACAGTACTATACTGCTTTGAGCCACGCCCCCCCAGGCAGGGTCTCAGTATATAGCCATGGCGGTCCTGGAACTCAGAGATCCTCCAGCCTCTGCGTCCCGAATGTTGGTATTAAAGACGTGTGCCTCCCTCCACTCCTGTCTGTTTGTTTGTTTATTTAATTTAATTTATTTATTTATTTATTTATTTATTTTTGGTTTTTCCAGACAGGGTTTCTCTGAGTAGCCCTGGCTGTCCTGGAACTCACTTTGTAGACCAGGCTGGCCTCGAACTCAGAAATCCGCCTGCCTCTGCCTCCAGAGTGCTGGGATTAAAGGCTGCACTTACTGTTCTGACTGAAGATCAGGTTTTGTCCCCAACATCTACATCAAAACTCCAGCTCCGGGGGATCGGGTGCCCGCATCTCAGAACGGAGATGTCTGCTATGGTGGTTTTAATCAGAGGTCACTAGAGAAGCCCATGTGCCCAAAGTGGGCGTTTATACAGAGTCTCCATGAGGTGGCAGCAATTCTTCACGTACATGGGAAAATTGATTTACTCGAAGTTTTAATTATTTTTACTGGCAACTAAGGTTGTTTTTACACACTTCCACTTTGCCTGCCTTGAAATAATACCTATCATTTAAAACCACTGAAACTGGACGGATGCGGTGGTGTAGATCTGTAATCTCGGCGTGCAGATGAAGGTCATCGACAGGTTTCAAGGCTAGCCAGGGCTACATAGAACCCTGTGTCTGAGGGTAATATGTACAGGCTGTGCAGATGGCTAGGTGAGTGGATTCGCGTGCTGCCTAGCCTCACGAGCTGGGTTAGATCTCTGGGACCCACATGGTGGAAGGAAAGAACCAGTTCCCATGGGCTGTCCTCTGACCATGGTACACACCTGCCCCGACACACAAACATGTAAATAGATGTTAAAAAATGATTAAAGAAGGCACAGGGACATTGGCCTCTGGCTCTCACATGTTAGGTGCACACAACACAGAGAAGATTGGTTTCATTTTCCTTTTTTTTTTTTTTTTTTAGGATTTCTTTATTATTATAAATAAGAAAACTGTTACTGTCTTCAGACACACCGGAAGAGGACGTCAGGTCTCATTACAGATGGTTGTGAGCCACCATGTGGTTGCTGGGATTTGAACTCAGGACCTCTGGAAGAGCAGTCAGTGTTCTTACCCACTGAGCCATCTCGCCAGTCCAGTTTTGTTTTTATTGTCAGGGATTTACTATGTAATCCTGACAGCCTTAGAACTTAGTGCATAGGCCATGCTGTCTACCTCTGCTCCCAGAGTGTATACCATCAGAATTAGTCCCAGCACTCAAAAGGCAGAGGCGGGCTGATCTCTGTGAGTGGGGGAGGGAGAGAACAAGGGAAGGAATGAAAAATAGATGCTCGTGCGTGCATGTGTGTGTGTGTGTGTGTGTATGTGTGTGTTTGCATGCCAGCACACAGGAGTGCATGCATTTATGGGCACTTGAATTCCATGGCAAGTGTTTGAAGGTCAGAGGACCAGAGGACAGTTGGAGTTGGTATTCTCCTCTGAAATGTGCGTCCTACAGGTCAACTCAGAGCACTAGGTTTTGTGACAAGTACCTTTACCCACTGAGCCATCTTGAAAGCTCTCCACCAAAAAATAAAAAATAAAACAAAAAAACAAAAAAAATAAAAAAATAAAAACAAAACAAAAAACAAAAGAAAAAAAAAAAAGAAAGCTCTCCACCTTACTTTTTGAGTTTTGGTGTCTTAGTTAGGGTTTTACCGCTGTGAACGGACACCATGACCTAGGCAACTCTCATAAGGACAACATTGAATTGGGGCTGGCTTACAGATTCAGATGTTCAATCCATTATCATCAAGGCAGGAACATGGCAGCGTCCAGGCAGGCATGGTGCAGAAGGAGCTGAGAGTTCTACATCTTCATCTGAAGGCCACTAGGAGAAGACTATCACATGGTTAAGAGAAGGGTCTTGAAGCCCACCCCCACAATGACACGCTTCCTCCAACAAGGCCACACCTCCTAATAGTGCCACTCTCTGGGCCAAGCATATTCAAACCGCTACATTGGGTCACTAATTAAATCTGGAATTCTCTTAGACTGGCTGGCCAGTTAGTTCCAGGGATTCTCTGACCTCTGAGGATCACAGGCAAGCAACATCATGCCCATATCTAAAAAAAAAAAAAAAAAAAAATCTTCAGGCCAGGCAGTGGTGGTGCACGCCTTTAATCTTGGGAGGCAGAGGCGGGCAGATTTCTGAGTTCGAGGCCAGCCTGGACTACAGAGTGAGTTCCAGGACAGCCAGGGCTACACAGAGAAACCCTGTCTTGAAAAACAAAAAAAAAAAAAAAAAAATCTTCAGATATATTTATATCCTTTTATGTGTAATCTGCATGTACATCTGTGCACCATACATGTTCCAAGTAGCTATTGAGATCTGAAGGGGTAATCAAATCGAACTTAGGGGACTGTTGTGAGCTGCCATGGGGTGCTGAGAACTGAACAGGGGTTCTCTGCAAGAACAAGCAGTACTTTTGGAGCTTGGCTAGGAGCCCTGGCTGCTCTTCCAGAGGACCCTGGTTCAATTCCCAGCATCTATCTGGCAGTGCACAACTGTCTGGAACTCCTGCTCCAGGGAATCTGACAACTCTCACATAAACATACATGCAGGTGATAAACATACATGCAGGTGAAACGTCAATGCGCATAAAAAAAAAAAAAAAAGGCCGTGCTTGGTGACACACTCCTTTAACCTCAGCACGTGAGAGGCAGAGGGATGGTGGGGTCTCTCTGAGTTCAAGGCCATCTGGAGTGAGTTCCAGGACATCCAGGCCTGTTGAACAGAGAGAGACCCTGTCTGCCAATAAATAAACAAACAAACAGAAAACCTCAAAAGCAGAAAAAAGTGCCGAGCCATCTCTTCAGCCCCATGCCTATATTGTATGTGAAGAATGCTGGGATCTGAACTCAGGCCCTCAGTCTTGTTCAGGAATCACCTTACTAACGGATCCATCTCACCAGCCCCAAGGACTGTTTCTTTTTTTTTTTTTTTTTTTTCTGGGTCGAGACAGGGTTTCTCTGTATAGCCCATGCTGGCCTCGAACTCAGAAATCTGCCTGCCTCTGCCTCCCGAGTGCTGGGATTAAAGGTGTGCACCACCACGCCCGGCTCAAGGACTGCTTCTTTCAGTTCTTCTGTCTTCTTGGGTCATTTTACTTTACTTAGGGTTGTGTGTGTGTGTGTGTGTGTGTGTGTGTGTGCGTGTGTGATCCTTACTACTAAGAATTGCATATTGGCACCTCCTTCATGCTATACAAATGCTCTACCACTAAGCCACACCCCAGCTCTGTTTATTTGTTTATTTACTTAGATTTTGTTTGTTTTATCTATATGAGTACACTGTCACTCTTGTCAGACACACACCAGAAGAGGGCATCGGATCCCACTACAGATGGTTAGGAGTCACCATGTGGTTGCTGGGAATTGAACTCGGGACCTCTGGAAGA
>NC_034612.1:20401555-20405335 GCF_900095145.1 Mus pahari
ACCCCAGGAGAGGGTATCAGATCTCATTACAGATGGTTGTGAGCTATACCATGTGATTGCTGGGATTTGAACTCAGGACCTTCAGAAGAGCACTCAGTGCTCTTTTTTTTTTTTGGTTTTTCGAGACAGGATTTTTCTGTGTAGCCCTGGCTGTCCTGGAACTCACTTGGTAGACCAGGCTGGCCTCGAACTCAGAAATCCACCTGCCTCTGCCTCCCGAGTGTTTTTTTTTTTTAAAGATTTGTTTATTTATTTTATTAATGTGAGTACACTGTAGGGTACAGATGGTTGTAAGCCTTTGTGTGGTTGTTGGGAATTGAATTTTAGGACCTCTACTCACTCCGGTCGGCCCTACTCGCTCTGGTCAACTCTGCTTGTTCAGTTTCTGCTTGCTCCAACCCAAAGATTTATTTATTATTATACATAAGTACACTGTAGCTGTCTTCAGACACACCAGTAGAGGGCATCAGATCCCATTAGAGATGGTTGTGAGTCACCATGTGGTTGCTGGGATTTGAACTCAGGACCTTCGGAAGACCAGTCAGTGCTCTTACCCGCTGAGCCTTCTCACCAGCCCCTCTTGGGTCATTTCTAAGTTAAACAGTCAACCCCTAACCCTACTACTGGGAATACTGTTGTATTTGCTGCCCTGTTGAGTACAATGAAGCAAGCCGGGTGTGGTTTTTATCTCCTGAAAGTGTTTCCAGTAACTTATTATTTAGTGCCATGTACATTTTTCGTGTGTGCCCTCACATGCCGTTGTGTCTGTGCATGTCATGTGGCATGCATGTGGAAGTCAGAAGACTCGGGGGTTCGACCAAAGGTCGCCAGACTTGGCAGCAATCGCCTTTACCCTCTGAGCTATCCCTCCTTTGCTTACCTCTATTGTCTTCGGATTGATACCCATCTCAGCTTACACCAGGAGGAAACCAATCAGCGAATGACCAGCCTTACAGGATTGAGACAGAGAACCAAATGCAGAGTGGGTGGCCCTGACACAGGAGAAGGGTTTCAGCCTGGGAGCCAAGGGCTGGAAAGATTAAACGGCTGATAAGGGGCTCCCCTCTGACTAGGTGAGGCTGTCACCTGAACTTCCTAAGCAGTTTTGTTTTGCAACAAGGTCTCATATAGCCAAGAGTGACCTTGAACTTCTGATCCTCCTGCCTCTGTCCGCTGAATGCTAGGATAACAGACAGGTGCAACCAAGCCTAGCTCTGTTTTTTTGTTTGTTTGTTTTGTTTTTGCTTTTTGGTTTTGTTGTTTTTGTTGATTTTTTTTTTTTTTTTTTTTTGGTTTTTCTAAGACAGGGTTTTTTTGTGTAGCCCTGGCTGTCCTGGAACTCTTTCTGTAGATCAGGCAGGCCTCGAATTCAGAAATCCGCCTGCCTCTGCCTCCCAAGTGCTGGGATTAAAGGCGTGCGCCACCACTGCCCAGCTCTAGCTCTGTTTTTTTAATGTGTGTGTGTGTGTGTGTGTGTGTGTGTGTGTGTGTATATGTTTGTGTATGTGTTTGTATGTGTGTGTGTGTATATATACACACCTACCACAGTAGGTAGTGAAGATCACAGGAGTAGGGAAGTGAAGGTAGGGAAGTGAAGATCACAGGAGTCTATCAAGAGTCAGTTCTTTCTTATTGTTTCAGATCTAAGACTCAGACTGAGATTTGCAGGTTTTTCTGCCAGCACCTTCACTGGATGAACCACCTCACCTGCTCTGAATTGCTTTTCAAGACAGAGACTTGCACTATATATAGCCCAGGGAGTCTGGAATTCACTGTGCAGCTCAGACTGGCTTCAAACGCCTGTATACCTCCTGCCTCAACCTCCTGATTGTTGGGCTTCATTCTTAAGATTCCATAGAGCAGGGGCTGGTGAGATGGCTCAGTGGGTAAGAGCACCCGATTGCTCTTCTGAAGGTCCGGAGTTCAAATCCCAGCAACCACATGGTGGCTCATAACCATCCGTAACAAGATCTGACGCCCTCTTCTGGAGTGTCTGAAGACAGCTACAGTGTACTTACCTATAATAAATAGATAAATTAAAAAAAAAAAAAAAGATTCCATAGAGCACTCTCTGGCCTCTCTCTCTCTTTTGCCCCCCCCTTTTCTCTCTCTCTTCATGTGTTCCCAGTTGGTCTTTTCCCTTCTTTCTCTCTTCTCTCTCTTTCTGTCCCTCTCTGTCCCCTATCTTTCCCACAATTCCTTCTCATCCCCTCTGCTCATGCCCACAAATAAAATATATATATATATATATATATATATATATATATATATACACACACACACACACATATGACTTCATAGCAGCTGTGTAGTGATGGTGGTGCACCCCCTTTGTCCCAGCACTCAGGCGGCAGAGGCAGGCAGAGCTCTGTGAGTTCGAGGCCAGCCTGGTCTATAGAGTGAGTTCCAGGACAACCAAGACCTCATAGAGAACCCTGTCTTCAACCAAGGGGAAGAGGGTGTTTCACAGGAATATTTGCATTTATTTACTGGGCAGAGGCACACATGTCTTAGCGCTGGTGTAGAGACCAGAGGACACCCTCCAGGAGTCGGGCCTCTCTTTCCAGCCTGTGGGCTGAGGGACTTGAACTCACACTCCCCAGTCTTGGCAGCAATCACCTTTATCAGATGAGCTAGCTCGCTGGCCCTATGGCAACATTTCAAGCCTGCCTCTTTTACAGACTGACTCAACATTGAAAGTGGTTTGCTGGTGAGCTATAATTTGCTAGGTCTTTAATTTAATATAATTAAAGCACTCCTGAAATTCGTGCCTCTGCAACAGAAGTCACCGAGGTGACTCCTCGGGGATGTGACTGCCCTAGCTCCCTTCTGTCTTGTGTGTCTCTGCCCTGAAGTGGTGCCAAAAATAACAGTTATACTCTGGGCTGCTGCTTTCCTGCACTTTTATCTTAATTTTTTAAAAACGGAACTGTCTGGTTTTTTTTTTCTTTTCTTTTCTTTTCTTTTTTTTCCGAGACAGGGTTTCTCTGTGTAGCCCTGGCTGTCCTGGAACTCACTATGTAGACCAGGCTAGCCTCGAACTCAGAAATCCGCCTGCCTCTGCCTCCCGAGTGCTGGGATTAAAGGCGTGTGCCACCACGCCCGGCCTGTTTTTTTTTTTTTTTTCTTAATCTTTAGACTCATTTTCCTATTATTCTGTGTGTACGTATAACCCTGTGTGCCACATGCATGCATTGTGCCATGTGTGTGCTGGGAAGCAAACCTGGGTCCTCAGCAAGAGCTGCAAGTGTTCTGTTGTTTTGTTTTTTCTGTTTTTCTAGATGGGATTTCTCTATGCAGCTCTGCCATCCTAGAGAGCTCTCTATAGACCAGCTTGGTCTCGAACTCACAGAGTTCCACCTGCCTCTACCTCCTAAGTGCTGAGATGAAAGGCCCATAACACCCCCTCCCAACTTTACACCTTTTAAAATTAATGTTTATTTAGTGCATGTGTGTGTGTGTGTGTGTATGTGTGTGTGTGTGTGTGTGTGTGTGTGTGTGTAAGAGAGAGAGTGAAAACACACAAGTGTGTCATGGTACACATGTGAAGGTCAGAAGGCAATCTTCAGGAACTGGTTGTCTCCTTCCACAGTGGGTTCTGGGGATATGAACCCCCGTCATGAGGCTTGCACGGCAAATGTTTTTATCTACTAGGTCATTTTGTAGTTGTATAGCTCTGGCCGTCCTGGAACTCACTCTGTAGACCAGGCTGGCCTCGAACTCAGAAATCTGCCTGCCTCTGCCTCCCAAGTGCTGGGATTAAAGGCGTGTGCCACCACG
>NC_034612.1:20406030-20407924 GCF_900095145.1 Mus pahari
TTAAAAACATCTTTACAAGCCAGGTGTGGTGGCACACGCCTTTAATCCCAGCACTTGGGAGGCAGAGGCAGGCAGATTTCTGAGTTCGAGGCCAGCCTAGTCTACAGAGTGAGTTCCAGGACAGCCAGGGTTATACAGAGAAACCCTGTCTCGAAACAAACAAACAAAAAAACATCTTTACATAGCCAGGGCTCCACAGAGAAACTCTGTTTTGAAAAACAAAACCAACCAACCAACCAAAAGCTCCTACATCATTAGTTTGTATAGTGTGGGAGGGGGCATATGCATGTTCAGCTGTGTGAGTGAGGGTCTCTGCCCCCTCTCCACTCCACTGTAGGAGCTCCACACACACATGCATATGCACACACACACACACACACACACACACACACACACACACCTTTCACATGGGTGCCGGGGCTTGAATTCAGGTCCTCACGCTTACGCAGAACCTGCCTTCCTGACTGTGGCACCTCCCAGCCCCCATCTTACCCACTTCCAAACCTGGCTCTTTACCGTTAGGTGTGAAGACTGAAGCTGTGACTCAGTGGAAGCCCTGGTTTCCATCCAGGTACCAAAGAAAAAAGGAAAGTGGGGTGTTTAAAACATTCGCGCCGGGCGGTGGGGGCGCACGCCTTTAATCCCAGTACTCGGGAGACAGAGGCAAGCAGATTTCTGAGATCGAGGCCAGCCTGGTCTACAGAGTGAGTTCCAGGACAGCCAGGGTTACACAGAGAAACCCTGTCTTGAAAAACAAAACAAAACAAAACAAATAAAACGTTCACAATGTTGTGCGAGAGACTCCCCACAGAACTTTTCATTTTACAAAACCAAAACTGAGTCTCCACTGAGCCAGCCCTCCTTCCCTCAGCCCACCTCAATGTGGCTCTCTCTCCTGTGTGAATGCAGCTCTGCACCTGCCCCCTGCAAGTGCAATTCCACTGCATTTGTTTTTCTATACACACAAAAAAATATTTTAAACCATAATTATGCTGAATCACATTCATAACCAAAGTTAGGTGTGTTGATACCTGACTGTCAACCTAGCAGGAAGGGTCTTTTCTTTCTTTTTCTTTTTTTCTTTTTTTTTTTTCCTGAGACAGAGTTTCTCTGTGTAACCATGGCTATTTTGGAACTCACTCTGTAGACCAGGCTGGCCTTGAACTCACAGAGATCTGCCTGCCTCTGCCTCCCTGGTGCTGGGATTAAAGGGGACTAAATTCAGCTCATCAGGCTTGTGGACCAAGCCCTATTACCTGCTAAACCATCTCTCCCACTCTTATTTTGTGTTTCTGAGATAGGGTCTCACTTAGCCCAGGCTGACTTTGAACTCACAATGTAGCCCAAAGCTGGCCTTAAACTCCTGACCTCCCTGCCTCATCCTCCCAAAATCTGGGATTACAGGCATGTACCATCAAGCCTGGCTCACTTACAGCTGATGCTGGGACCAATCCTAACTAAGCAGCTGCCAAAAGACTGTTTTGCCAAGCTGCTGCCAGAGGTATGTCATTACACAAACAGAATAGAAAGACGACCTGTGCGAAGGTTAGCGGAGGTGGCTAGGCGATATTTCTCTTCTGAGATTTAAATTCTCTTTTTTAGAAACTATACATGGGGGGAGGGGGCTGGAGAGATGGCTCAGCGGTTAAGAGCATCGATTGCTCTTCTGGAGGTAATGAGTTCAATTCCCAGCAACCACATGGTGGCTCACAACCATCTGTCATGGGATCCGACGCACTCTTCTGGTGTGTCTGAAGACAACGATAAGCCGGGTGTGGAGGCACACTCCTTTAATCCCAGCACTTGGGAGGCAGAGGCAGGCGGATTTCTGAGTTCGAGGCCAACCTGGTCTACAGAGTGAGTTCCAGGACAGCCAGGGATATACAGAGAAACC
>NC_034612.1:20408577-20409568 GCF_900095145.1 Mus pahari
GCTTGGCCTGACTGGAGTCCATCCATGGGACCTCAAAGGTAGAGAGAACCAAGTCCTGAAAGTCATTCTCTGGTACACACACACACACACACACACACACACTCATACACTCTCACACACACACACTCATACACTTAAAGAGAGACAGATACACACACTCACACACACACAGACATGGTCACACACACACACACACAATGTAATTTTTAAAAATCAAAATAAACAAATTAAATAAAAGTCTCTCTGTTTGGATCAGAGGGTACCCACAGAGAGGTTTCTCACAACACATTGTCAAGCTGAAACCGGACACGAAACCAGACATAAAAGAACACAGTGGAAGCTGGGGTGGGGCCTCACAGTGTGAGGCACAGGCCTGAGGTTCATCCCCAGAGCTGCACAACACAACACAACAAAACAGAAAACCAGTACTTTAGAGATCAAACCCCTGGGTGCAGGTGTGGGAGGAGGAGGAGGCCCCGGGGCTCAGGGCAGAAGCCTGGGAAAATCCCAAAGCCAATTCTTGTCCTGCCGGTTTTACCTCCGAGGGGTTTGTCTCAGCCCGCCCGCCTCTCTAATGCTTGCCTGGTCTCCCCTGCCAAGTTGGTAATGGGTCAAGAAAGGTTAGAGCTGGATGGAACGAGAGAGCAAATGCCCTTGGGAACAGCAACAGAGGGCAGCTGGAAAATGTCCTATGTGTACTCCATTTTGGAGACCACTGTGGCTTTCTTTCTTCTTTTCTGTCTTTTGGGGATTTGAGGGGTTTTTTTTGTTTTGCTTTCTTTCTTTCTTTTTTTTTTTTTTTAGATTTATTTATTTATTTATTTATTTATTTATTTATTTATGTAAGTACACTGTAGCTGTCTTTAGACACTCCAGAAGGGGGCATCAGATCTTGTTATAGGTGGTTGTGAGCCACCATGTGGTTGCTGGGATTTGAACTCAGGACCTTTGGAAGAACAGTCGGGTGCTCTTACCCACTGAGCCATCTCAC
>NC_034612.1:20410302-20412018 GCF_900095145.1 Mus pahari
CTCCTCCTCCTCCTCCTCCTCCTCCTTCTTCTTCTTCTTCTTCTTCTTCTTCTTCTTCGTCTTCAAGATAAGATAGGGCCGGGGACTGGTGAGATGGCTTAGCAGGTAAGAGCACCAACTAACTGCTCTTCCGCAGGTCTTGAGTTCAAATCCCAGCAACCACATGGTGGCTCACAACCACCTGTAACGAGATCTGACGCTCTCTTCTGGAGTGTCTGAAGACGACTACAGTGTACTTACATATAATAAATAAGTAAATCTTAAAAAAAAAAAAAAAAAAAAAGATAAGAAATTGTCTCATGCAGTCCAAGGTGGCCACAAACTCAAATTTGCTACGTAGCCAAAGTAGACCTTGAATTTCTGAGCCTCCCACTTCCACTCCTGAATCCTGTCATTACAGGCTTGTGTCACTACATCTGGTGACAGTGATAGAATGGATCAGTAAGTTAAGATGCTTTGCTGCCAACCCAGAGGATCTGAGTTTAGTCCCCAGGAACCACATGGTAGAAGAAGAGAACCAATTCTTTCAAGTTGTTCTCTGACCTCCACACAGACAAGCTGTGGCACATGTATGCCCACACAAACTAAATAAGTAACTGCAATAATAATAACAATAGTAGTAGTAATAACAATAACAACAAGGGCTGGAGAGATGGCTCAGCGGTTAAGAGCACTGACTGTTCTTCCTGAGTTCAAATCCCAGCAACCACATGGTGGCTCACAACCATCTGTAATGACATCTGATGCCCTCTACTGGTGTGTCTGAAGACAGCTACAGTGTACTTACATATAAATAATAAATAAATCTTTAAAAAAACAATAACAACAACAACAATAATAATAATAATAGTCACAGTGGGAACCTAACCTCCTCTCCTAACCTAATCTCCCTCCTCTTCAAAAAAGTCACTCCCAGCACTTGGGAGGCAGAGGCAGGTGGATTTCTGAGTTCGAGGCCAGCCTGGTCTACAGAGTTGCAGGACAGCCAAAGCTACACAGAGAAACCTTGTCTCAAAAAAACCAACAAAACAAAACAAAAACAAACAAAAAAAAGAAAAACAAAAAATGAAAGTCACAGAGATGAGTGAGTGACTGAAGGATCTTACTGTCCACTTTATTTAATTCTCTCTGAATCAAGGTGTTCAATTGTTTGTTTGTTTTTCAGGACAGGGTTTCTCTGTAGCTTTGGCTGTCCCGGTACTCACTCTGTAGTAGTGTTCAAGGCTGGCCTTGAACTCACAGAGCTCCACCTGCCTCTGTCTGTCAGGTGCTTGGATTTAAGTCTCTGACACCATCACTGCCCAGTCCTCACGGTTTTCCTCTGTAGCTCAGGCTGGTCTCCAGTTGGCATCAGTCCTTCCTGATGATGATGCTCGACTACTCTCAACTCTTAGAGCATCTCTGTCCCGAACCTCAAAAGGCAATGGAGGTTCCTTTACCCTAGACCCCAGCTGTCTTTGGTCCAGGGAACAGCACACTCCCCGAGAGATCACTCCATGATGAGATCATCCCCAAGAAGAAGTACTCACCTCATGGGAACAGGCTTGACCCCCTCAAGCAATAAAGACATCTTCAGAAGCCGTGCAGAATGAGAGCTGATACAATAATAACTACTTAGTTACATGAAGCTCTCACACCAGCTCAATTCTTCTTGTTTAAACCTAAAGCTCATGTTGGTATCCCAAAAATAGATTTGGGGGGTGGGTGGGACACTGG
>NC_034612.1:20412110-20421802 GCF_900095145.1 Mus pahari
TGCCTGCCTCTGCCTCTGCCTCCTGAGTGCTGGGATTAAAGGCGTGTGCCACCGCACCTGGCATGTCACTGGCCCTTTTGTCTATTGTCTATACTTTCCAATATGGAATCTCTTTTCTCTGCTTTTCACAGTCTTTCCTTTTCTTCCTCCTCCTCTCCCCCCTCTCTCTCTATTTTGTTTATTTATTTTGTATATATGTATGTGCACACACGCATACCATAGCACTTCTGCGGGGCTGAGAGGAAGGGGGTGCATCTCTCCTTCTATTTATGGGTCCCAGGGATTGAACTTAAGTCGTCCATCTTGGCTGCAAGCACCTTTACTCAGTGAACCATCCCCATAGCTCTTATTTTTATTTTTCAGACACGGTTTCCTGTAGCCCAGGCTAGCCTCGAACTTTGGGGCTCAGGATGACTTTGAATTTTTAATTATCCTGCACTGAGCTACCTCTGTCACGGTGCCGAGAATGGAACCCAAGACACTGCATAAGCTAGGCTAGGCAATACTCTATTGACTTCGGTCATAGAAAGCCAGCTACAGTCTTCTGTGCTGTGTACTTAGCTTCTGGGTAGAAACCATGGCTGGCTGCCCTGCTGGTGTGCTGCCAGCATGGGGCTGAGTGTAAAGTCAGCCACCCTGGCTTCCTGGGTTGCTAAGTGACATATGCAAATGGAGTCTTCTCTGAGGCTTCTTTAGGGACTGTCCCTGATTTTTATAACATTCTTTTTGTTTGTTTCTGTTTTTTTTTTTTGTTTTTTTTTTTTGTTTGTTTTTGGTTTTTTTTTGGTTTTTCGAGACAGGGTTTCTCTGTTTAGCCCTGGGTGTCGCTATGCAATTGATCTGGATAATTCGATTCGATAAGGCAGGGCTAGAGATGTGGCTCAGTCGGTAGAGTGCTTCGCTAGCTAGCATGCATGAAGGCCTGAGTGTGAGTACCAGCACTGGATAAACCTGTGTGGCAGAGCAGCCCTAACACCAACCCTAACACTAGGAGGTACAGAGGCANGAGGGTCAGAAGTTCAAAGTCAGCCAGGGTTACATAGCAAGTTTGAGGACAGGCTGGGCTACATGAGACCCTGTCATGATTATTGCTAATAATCAACTTGGTAGAGCCTAGGGTTATCTGGAAAATATCTAAAATCATCTGGCAGACGAGTCTCTGGGCATGCCTGTGGGGGATTATCTCAGTTATATCAAAGGGTCTTAGGACTCTCAGGATGGAACTCACAGAGCTCCCACTGCCTGTGCCTCTGGACTTGGGCGATTCATTCATACACCAACCAGCACAAGGGAAGAGCCACTTTAACTGTGGGCAGGCCTGTTCCCTGGGCAGCGGACCCTGGGCTGTATACATGGAGCAAGGCTACTGGGCAGCAGCATCAGTTCCTCTGCTGTTATACCATTCTAGGCACAGGCAAAGAATAGGGTCAGTTCTAGGTCAAAGACAAAGGAGAAGGGGAGGCTACTCGGAGGAAGTAGGTCACTGGACCCTTTATCCTTAGGGACTGTTTATTTTTTATTTTATTTTATTCTATTTATTTATTTTATTTATTTATTTATTTTGGTTTTTCAAGACAGGGTTTCTCTGTGTAGCCCTGGCTGTCCTAGAACTCACTTTGTAGACCAGGCTGGCCTCGAACTCTGAAATCTGCCTGCCTCTGTCTCCTGAGTTCTGGGATTAAAGGCGTGCACCACCACACCCGGCAGGGACTGTTTATTTACTTATTTTTATAAGTTATTTTTTAGTCTTTTTTTGTTTTTGTTTTGTTTTGTTTGTTTTCTTTCTTTCTTTCTTTCTTTCTTTCTTTCTTTCTTTCTTTCTTTCTTTTTTTTTTTTTTTGTTTTTTGAGACAGGGTTTCTCTGTGTAGCCCTGGCTGTCCTGGAACTCACTCTGTAGACCAGGCTGGCCTCGAACTTTTTAAACTATTTTATTAGATATTTTCTTCATTTACATTTCAAATGCTATCTTGAAAGTCCCCTATACCTTCCCCCCTGTAAGATTTTCTTTTTTAAGTTTAATTTTATTTCATGTTCTTTTTTTTCTCTTTTCTCTCTTGGACTGCATGAACATCTGTGTGAAGGTTGTCAGGAGCCCTAGAACTGGAGCTCCAGACAGTTGTGAGGTGCCATGGGGGTGTTTGGGATTGAACTCGGAGCCTTCTGGAAGAGCAGCCAGTGCTCTTAACCACTGGGGATTGTATTTCTCACAGGTCTCTTCCTGCCATTTCTTTCTGCTTCCTGGTGGCCGTGAGCCCCCCTGCCTCAACACAGGCCCAGGAACCGTGGAGCTGGCTGACAACGGACTGAAGGTTCTGAGATGATGAGGCAACATATCTTCCTCCGATATTCTATGATAGTGACAGAGCAGTGGGAACGCATGGACAGCTGAAGCCAGGATGCTCTCAGGTGCCTTCTCCCATCCACAAAAAGCATGATTGCTTCTTCAGGAAGATTAATAATAGTACATGTATCTGTTCTAACCTGTCTGCCTGTCTGCCTCTATCTCTGTCTTTCTCTCTATATCACACACACACACACACACACACACACACACACACACACACACACACACCAGGCTGGGGATAAACCCAGAGCCTTGCACATGTGAGGCAAATACTCTGTTGTTGAGTCACAGCACCAGCCCCTCCATAGGGGATTGTGGGGCATGCGTTTCAAAACAGGGTTTCTCTGTGTAGCCTTGGCTATCTGGGAACTCACTCTGTAGACCAGGCTGGCCTTAAACTCAGAGATCCACCTGCCTCTGCCTCCTGTGGGCTAGGATTAAAGGCATATGTGACCATTGCCCCGCACATTTACTTATTTTTATTTTATGTGTATACATGTTTTGTCTGCAGGTATGCATGTGTGCCACCACACCATGCATGTCTGGTGCCCGCAGATCCAGAAGAGGATTCCAAAACCCTGGAATGGGCGTTACAGATGTTTATGGTCCTCCATGCCGGGGCTGGAAACTAACTCTGGTCCTCAGCAACAATGACAAGAGCTTGTAACCAGCCCCAAGTTTGCCAGTTTTAAAGGTCAAACCCAGGTAAGTGTGTGTGTAGTGAGACATACTTTTTTTTTTAAGATTTATTTATTTATTATATGTAAGTACACTTTAGCTGTCTTCAGACACTCCAGAAGAGGGCATCAGATCTTGTTACGGATGGTTATGAGCCACCATGTGGTGTCTGGGATTTGAACTCCAGACCTTTGGAAGAACAGTCGGGTGCTCTTACCCACTGAGCCATCTCACCAGCCCCGAGACATACTTTTAATATTAGTACTTGAGTGACAGGTGCAGGAAGATCTCTGAGTTTGAGGTCAACCCGGTCTACAGAGTGAGTTCCAGGACATCCAGGGCTACACAGAGAAACCCTATCTCAAAAAACCAAAACCCAAAACAGCACTGGGAAGGTAGCGACAGGCAGGTTTGAGGTTATCCTGGTCTACACAGCAGGTTCCAGACCAGCCAGGGCTACACGGCTGAAATCTCGCTAATCAGTTTTTGTCAATTTGACACAAACAGAAGACATCTGAGAAGAAGGAATCCCAGTTTTGAAATTTGGCTTTGCCTTTACTGGACTGACCTGTATGTGGGGCATTTTCTTAATTAAAAATGATTGACGTGGGCGTGCCCAGCTCCTGTGGGCAGTGCCACCTCTAATCAGGTGGTCGTGGGTGGTATAAGAAAGTAGGCTGGGGCTGGTGAGATGGCTCAGCAGTTGAAAGCACTGACTGATCTTCCAGGGGTCCTGAGTTCAATTCCCAGCAACCACATGGTGGCTCACAACCATCTGTAGTGAGATCTGGTAACTTCTGGTGTGTCTGAAGACAGTGACAGTGTACTCATATACACAAAATAAATAACTCTGAAAGAAAGAAAGAAAGGAAGGAAGGAAGAAAGAAAGAAAGAAAGAAAGAAAGAAAGAAAGAAAGAAAGAAAGAAAACAGATTGAAGACAGGTATAGTGGTGCACACCTTTAACCTCAGCACTCAGGAAGCAGAAGCAGGAAGATGTTTAAGTTCGAGGCCAGCCTGGTCTGCAAAATGAGTTCCAGGACAGCCAGGGCTACACAGAGAAACCCTGTCTCCGAAACAAGAAGAGAAAGGGAAAAGAAAGGAAAGGAAAAGAACAGAAACCAAAGCAGCCTGAGCGAGCCTTGAGCAAGCCCTGAGCATCACTCTGGTAGCTGGTAAGCAGCATCCCCCTGTGGACTCAGCTGCAGCTCCCTGACTTCCCTCCACGATGAACCGATGAACCGTGGCCAGAATGTGCAAGCCAAACAAATCCCTCCTCCCCGATAGCTTTCGGTCATGATCTTTATCACAGCAATAGAAGACACATTAAGACAGAGACCTTATCTAGGGAAAAGAAAGGCGGCTTGGTTGGGCCTCTCTGAGTGGGTGATGTAATCCTGTTGGGAAGTAGAGGCTGGAACGACAGGCATCCCGACCAGCGTGTCTGCCCCAAACGTCTTGGCTGGCGCTGAAGGACCATTGTGATCCAGGCCAGACTCCTTCTCTAGAATGACCTCCACCTGCTCCTAGATCTGGGTGAGTTCATGGTGACTAGGAGTAATCGCTATATCCAGCACGTGGTGTTTCTTTCCTCTGTTTTCTGTGCACTGCAGCCCTTCCCTGACCATATAGGCTCTTCTATGTGTGTGCACGCATGCTTGTGTCATATGCATGGGGACACGTGTACACTCTATCATGTGGGTGTGTACAGATGCCAAAGGCTGGTGACACGTGTGTTCCTTAATTGCATCTTCACACTTTTTTGTTTGTTTTGTTTTGTTTTGTTTTTGAGACGGGGTCTTACTGGGTAATTCTAGACGGCCCAGAACTAGCTATGTAGATCAGGCTGGTCTCAAACTCACAGAAACTGGCCCGGTTCTGTCTCCTGAGTGCTGGGATTAAAGGTGTGCTGCACTGCCATACCCAGTTTCACCTTAAAATTTACTTGTTGCCTGGTGGTGGTGGCATGTACCTTTCGTACCAGCGCAGGAGGCAGAGGACAGGCAGATCTCTGAGTTCAAAGCCAGTTGATCTACTACAGAGTGAGTTCCAGGACAGCCAGGGCTACACAGAGAAACCCTGCCTCACTGTCTCAAACAAACAAACAAACAAACAAACAACAAAAAACCAAAAGAAAAGAAAAAATTGTTTAATTTATGGTGTGTGTGCGCGCGCGCGCGCGCGTGCGTGCGTGTGCGTGCGTGTGTGTGTGTGTGTGTGTGTGTGTAGGCGTACAATGCTGTGTCATTGAAGGTGTCAGAGACAACTTCACAGAGCTAATTCCCTCTTTCCACCTTTATGTGGTCCTGGGAATCACACTCTGCTTGCCAGGACTTTGGTAGCAGGAGGCTTTACCTGCTGAGCCAGCCTGCCAGCCCACCACATTATTATTATTGTTGTTGTTAGTTGTTGTTGTTTTTGTTTTGAGACAGGGTTTCTCCGTGTAGCCATGGTTGTTCTAGGCTTGCTCTGGCCTTGAATTCAGTGAAATCCACATGCCTCTACCTCCTGAGTGCTGGGATTAAAGTTGTTCACTTCTTTTTTTTTGAGTGGAGTCCCTAAACCTGGAGATTTAGCCAGGGAACCCCAGAAATACACACACACATACACATACACACACACACACATACACGCTCACGTACATACGCATGCACACACGCACAGGTTATTCTTGCATACAATCATTGCCTTCCAGCCTCCCCTTCTTCTTTATTTAATGTGTGTGAGTACACTGAAGCTGTCTTCAGACACACCAGAAGAAGGCATCAGATCCCATTACAGATGGGTGTGAGCCACCATGTGGTTGCTGGGAATTGAACTCAGGACCCCTGGAAGAGCAGCAGTCGATGCTCTTAACCGCTGAGCCATCTCTCCAGCCCCTCTCCCCTTCTTCTTTAATGGCCAGTTGCAAGGTCTCCATCAAGACCCGACTCACACCAGGCGTGATGCTGTGTGTCTGTAATCCAGCATGCAGATGCTGATGATGCTGAGCTCCTAGCCAGTGTACACTATTTGGTTCTCTCTGTCCACCATGTGGGTCCCGGCACTGAACACAAGTCACCAGGCTCCATGGCAGGCGCTGTTACTCACTGCATTAACTTACTGGTTCAGCCTGGACAACTTAAAAAGACACTGATTAAAAACACAACACAAAACAAACAAACAAAAATCTGGACTAAAATGTACCTTTTCCCTGGCTTCCGTATTCTTCTCCTCCTTACTTTTTTTTTTTTGCCAGTGAGTATGTATGTGTGTAGTGTATGTGGGTAACGTGTGAGCTGTCTGTGTCCTTGTGAATGAGGAGATACAAGATTGCCTGCTTTTACCATTCGCTACCTTGTTTACTGAGACAGGGTTTTTTACCGAACCTTGACAGCTAGCAATTCTGAGCAATTTTCACCCCAGACCTGCGGGCCACACCCAGCTTTTGAAGTGGGCTCTTTTTTTTTTTTTTTTCCTCCTGTTTGCATAGTAAGAGCTCTTACCCACTCTCTTCTCCCCAGCCCCCTCTCACTCCTTCTCTTTGTCTGGATCGCCCAATGCAGCCCTAGCTAGTCTCAAATTCTATCCTGCCTTAGTCTCCTAAGTCCTTAGGTTACAGGCCTGGGCCACCACAGCTGGCTTACCCATGAAATATGAGTACAGCCCATCTGAAAGGAGGCCAGCTATAGATCAAAGAAGGGACTGTAGCTACCAAATTAATTAATTTAACAGTGAATTAATGAACTTTAAGACAGGGTCATATATCCCAGACTGACCTTGAAATGGTTTTGTAACCACAGATAGTATTGTATTTCTGATCCTCCTGCCTCTACTTTTGAGCACTGGGAATAAAGGTATACATCACCACTTCCTTTTTTAAAACAAAAAAAATAAAAGCAAGCAAGTAATCAGGCAGTGGTGGCACATGCCTTTAATCCCAGCACTCGGGAGGCAGAGGCTGGCGGATTTCTGAGTTTGAGGCCAGCCTGGTCTACAAAGTGAGTTCCAGGACAGCCAGGGCTACACAGAAAAACCCTGCCTCAAAAAACCTAAAAAAAAAAAAAAAGAAGAAGATGATGAGGGGCGTGGCTTATGAAGGGCGTGGCTTAGCTGGCAGAGTGTTAGCTGAGCATGCATAAAGCCCTGGTTCTCTCTGGTGGTCCACACCTATAATGGTGGTATTTTACAATTGGAGGCAGGAGGATCAGAAGATCAAAGTTAAAAAAAGAAAAAGAAGAAGAAGAAAAAAAAAAACTTCAGCTACAGGGTGAGTTGACGAAGGTCAGCATGGGCGATATGAGACATGTTTCAAAAACAAAGAGAAAACAAGGACTGGTAGCTCCCAGAACAGCTCTGTAGGTACAGGTGCTCACTGTCAAGCTTGACATCTTGAGTTCGGTCCCTAGACTCCCAAAAGTTCTGTGGCTCTGACTCATGTGCTGTGGTGTTTATGTGCCTATAGGCCAGCATGTACCTCAACAAATAAATGCAATTTGAGGCCGGAGAGATGGCTCATTGGTTAAGAGGCTGCTCTTCCAGAGGACTTGGTTCAATTCTCAGCACCCACATGGCAGCTCCCTACAGTGGGTAACTCCATTCCAGAATTCCAGAGGCTCTGACATCTCTCACCGGCATACACACAAACAAATGCTAATGCAGGTTAAACAACAACAACAACAACATCACCCAAACAAAAACAAACAACTGCCACAAAAACAAGGGCTGAAGAGATTGCTTAGCTCGGTGCTTCTCAGTGTGGGTCCTGTTGCTGGGACCCTTTAATACAATTCGTCATGTGACCCCCCCCCCCATACAAGTGTATCGCTGCTACTTCGTAACTGCAGTTTGGAGAGCTTCGACCCACTGGTTGAGAAGCACTGGCCTTACTTGATAAACTCCCTTGTCAGACAATCTCCTGAAGACCTGACTGACTTCAACCCCTCAGATCCACAGGGGGTGGGGGTGGGGGGCACGCATGGGATGGGGGGGCGCGCGCGGGGGCAGGGAACCATCTATGGTGACATCTGACCGCAATCCCAGCACTGCTGTGGCGGAGACAGAAGAACCACTCAGAAGCTCCCGGCGACTAGCCTAGAGTCGGGAGCTCTGCAAAACCCACAGAGGCCGTACCTCAGCAAGGCAAAGGGATAGGACACCAGCGAGTTGACCTCTGACCTCCACAGAGTGTACCATGGCACGCTGGCACACACACACACACACACACACACACACCCCAATAATGAGAAGTAAAACAAATGAAAGAGCCTCAGCTATGGCTCAGTAGGTAAAGGTGCTTGCTGCCAAGATTGACAAGCTGAGTTTAAATCCCAAGACTCACATGGTAGGAGGAGAAAAACAATGCCTTCACATTTAGGCAGTGACACGCGCGCACGCGCACGCACACACACACACACACTCTCTCTCTCTTTCATACACACACACACACACAATACACTCACACACATACACACCACATACACATACATTCTCTCACACCCACATATATACACAACACACGCACACAACACATACACATACACGTACATACTTTCTCACACACATATACACACCACCCACCCACCCACCCCCACACACAAGCTGGATAAATGTAAAAGAATTTGCTCTAAGATGTGGGGCCTGGAATGATTTCTCAGTGATTAAAAGTCCACGCTGTTCTTTCATTTGCTTCCTTTTTTTTTTTTTTTTCCCCAGACAGGGTCTCTCTGTGTAGCCCTGCCTGTCCTGGAACTCAATCTGTAGACCAGTCTGGGCTCCACCTCACAGATCTGCCGGCCTCTGGATTAAAGGCATGCGCCATCACTGCCTGACCGGTTTTGTTGTTTGGTTTTTGTTTGTTTTGTCTTGTTTGGTTTAAGATGGGATATCTCCTTGTTCCCAGGCAGCCGCCTCTACAGAGGTCAGATTACAAGCATGTACCACCGAGTTAGGCTAAAAGTCGTAAACCAACTGGTGCATTTACCAGATCCAGGTCATAATAGCTTCAAGTATCTGGTATAGTCAGCAGGAAATCTCTGTTAGACTTGATGCTAATCTAGAGATTTAGCCTTAGGGTTGGCAAAGTTCAAAAGTATGTTAAGCTTGGAGATACAACCTGGACCTTATCTATTAGAATTTAGCTCATATAGGAAAGTTCAGGTAACTGGCCCAAGATAAAGGGCCTGGATACAGCCCAAGATAATTCTGGCTGCAGACCTACATCATTCTGTCTCTACCACACTCTGTGGCAGTCTGTGACAGATCTAGACGGCTGCAAGTCCCTAAGAGATTCAGTTCACATTGCCCAGGCTGATCACCCTTGTTAACCATGTAGAGATGTCCCTGCCTGCCATGAGGGAGATGGATCTTTTCTCCAAAGGGAAGGCATATCATCCCTCAGGACCAGCAAGATGGCTCAGTGGGTAAAGGTACTTGCTGCTAAGTCTGAAGATCTGAGTTTTATTTCCCAGGACGAATGTGATGGAAGGAGAGAACTGACTTTCACTCGTGAATGTGTACACAATAAATAAATGCAATTTAAAAACAAAAGGAAGGGCTGGTGAGATGGCTCAGTGGGTAAGAGCACCCGACTGTTCTTCCGAAGGTCCAGAGTTCAAATCCCAGCAACCACATGGTGGCTCACAACCACCTGTAACGAGATCTGACACCTTCTTCTAGAGTGTCTGAAGAC
>NC_034612.1:20421942-20429158 GCF_900095145.1 Mus pahari
GAGTTCCAGGACATCCAGGGCTACACAGAGAAACCCTGTCTCAAAACAAACAAACAAGCAAACAAACAAACAAAAGAAAAAGAATATGGAGGTGCACACCTGTAGACGGGTGAGACCCGAAGACAAGAGGATCAGAAATTCAAGGCAGTCACAGCTACATTGTGAATTTCAGGACAGCCTGGGCTACATGAGATAGCTGTCTTTTGTTATTTTGTTTGAGACAAGGTCTCACTACATGTAGTTCTGGCTAGCCTGGCACTTGCTATATAGACCAGGTTGGCCCTGAATTCACAGATATTAACAGAGATCTACCTGCCTCTGTTTCCTTAGTGTTGGGCAAAAGGCATTTGCTGCCAGCTGGTGGGTGATGGCACAGACTTTAATCCCAGCACTCAGGAGGCAGGGACAGGAAGATCTTTGTGAGTTCCAGGCCAGCCTGGTCTACAGAGTAAATGCCAGGACAGCCAGGGCTACAGAGAGAACACCTGTCTTGAAACACCAAACCAACCAACCAAACTAAAACCAAAACTCCCCCAAACCGACTGTGCCAGCTATACTTTATTTATAATAACAAGTAGTGTGGCTGTCCTCTGAATTGTGTTTCTGCGTGAGTGGGTGTGTCTCTGCGTGGGTGGTCGTGTCTCTGCGTGAGTGGGTGTGTCAAGCTCATTGCAGTCCTGGCTTAGGGTGCTCAGCCCCGAAGAGATGGCTCAGTTGGTAAGGTGCTTCCTCTCCAAGTACGAAGACCTGAGTTTTTCTCCAGAACCTACATAGACAGAAAACAACAACAAAAACCCGGCCAAGCAAACAAACAAAAACTGCCTTTGATGAGATTTCTCTGTCATCTCAGGGTGGGGAGACAGAGACAGACAGATCCCTGGGGCTCATGGCTAGCCAGGCAAGCCCGGTTAGTGAGCTCCAGGCTAATGAGAGACCCTGTCTCAAAACACAAACAAGATTAGCCAGGCATGGTGGGACATGTCTTCTTTGTTTGTTTGTTTGTTTGTTTCTCTATGTAGCCCTTGACCACTGTCCGGGAATTCCATGTGTAGGCCAGGTTGGGACTCAGAGATCCACCTGCCTGTGTCTCCCACAGGGATTATAGGCATGTGCCACCAGTATGGCTTTTATCTTGGCACTTGGAAGGCTGAGGTAGGTAGATCTCTGTGAGTTCAAGGTCAGCCTACACTACTTAGTGAGTTTCAGGTCAGACAGAACTGCATAGTGAGACTCTGTCTCAAAAAATCAAACCAAGCTGGGCACAGTGGCGCACACCTTTAATCCCAGCACTTGGGAGGCAGAGGCAGGCAATTTCTGAGTTCGAGGGCAGCTTGGTCTACAGAGTGAGTTCCAGGACAGCCAGGGCTACACAGAGAAAAAAAAAAAAATCAAGCCAAGCCAAACCAAACAAAGTCAAGGTTGCATCTGAGGAACAATTCTAGAGGTTGATTGTTGCCAGGGCGCCTGAAGCTCTCTTTTGCTCTCCAAGGGTACCAAAGCACACATGTGATACACACACATACATACAAGCAAAATGTATATACAATAAAGATATACATAAAAGAAAAATCTAAATATATACAAAAGAAGGAAATCTAAAATTTTAGAGGCTTATTTCCTTTCTAATTATGCATATGTTTGTGTGTCTGTCTGTGGGTATGCATACATGTGAGTGCAGTTGCCCAAGAAGACCAGAGGAGGGTGTCAGAGACCCCATAGCTCCAGCTTTAGACCATGTAAGCAGTCTGGTGAGGGTGGGAGCAATTAAACTCAGATCCTTGCGAAGGATTAGATTTGATCCTTATTGCTGAGTGAGGTTTTGAGCCCTCTTGTTTTTATTTTTCTTTATTTATAAAAGGGTTATATATAATATATTATATATTAAATATATAATATATTATTATATTATATATATATAGATATAATATATATATATATTTAGTTTTTTCGAGACACAGGGTTTTTCTCTGTGTAGCCCTGACCTGGAACTCACTCTGTAGACCAGGCTGGCCTTGAACTCAGAAATCCACCTGCCTCTGCCTCCTAATAGCTGAGATTAAAGGCGTGCACCACCACGCCCAGCTGGATATCTAATTTCTTATTATATCTTCTTTGTGCAAGACTGCTTAACAGTGACTAACCAATAGCAACCAACAACGACCAACCAACAACCACCAGTCCCCGACTCTAGCATTTATATACCCTCTGAAACATTCCTAGAATTCCCAATGTCACACAGTTGCAGAAACTCTCTTCTGCTGGAAAAATCACCCCCCATTCCCACCCCCAGCAGGACACAAATTATAGTCAGCCTCTGAGAAGCAGTCCCCTATCCCCACAATTTAGGATTAAAATGAAAAACCTATTCTTTTTGTTTTTTTTTGTTTTTTTTTTTTTTTAAGATTTATTTATTTATTATATGTAAGTACACTGTAGCTGTTTTCAGACACCAGAAGAGGCCATTAGATCTCAGTACAGATGGTTGTGAGCCACCACATGGTTGCTAGGATTTGAATTCAGGACCTTCGGAAGAGCATTCAGTGCTCTTTTTTTCTTTTTGGTTTTTCGAGACAGGGTTTCTCTGTGTAGCCCTGGCTGTCCTGGAACTCACTCTGTAGACCAGGCTGGCCTCAAACTCAGAAATCTGCCTGCCTCTGCCTCCCAAGTGCTGGGATTAAAGGCGTGAGCCACCACACCCCTCGCAGTGAGTGCTCTTAACAGCTGAGCCATCTCTCCAGCCCCGAAAACCTATTCTTATAGTATTTCCGTATTTGTAAGGAAACTAAAATTCAAAACTTCTCACTATATCTATCTTAGCCACAAAAAGTTCTGCTAGGTTCACACACAGTAGCTTGAGGCAGTTTCCAGGGCTTGTGGTGGCCCTGCATAGGATTCTTTTGTCTAGAGCATCTGGACTGGGAGTGACATCTGCCCTCTGGTCATACAGTAATTGTCTCCCTTATCAGTCTTAGCCTGGAAGTCTTGCATTCTTCAGTGCTTGCCTTCAAGGAATGCTTGTTTCCTAGAAAATGGCTTCAAGGTCAAGTGTGCAGATGCCGCATCTTCTGGCCAAGGTAGAGTGTAGTAAGAACACTGATTGTGGCTTTTATTATTTTGCATATGTATGTGGTAGGCATGTGTGTGTGTGTGTGTGTGTCCTTGAGCTTGAGTGTTCACTCAAGTATATGCATGTGTGTGCACATGGAGTTCAGAGGTAACACCAAGAGTCTTTGCTTACAACCTAGTTATTGAGGCAGGCTCTACCAATTGAATCCAGGGTTGGCCACATCAGCTAGCTTGCTCAGGGAATTCTGTTATAGAGATCCACCTGCCTCTCTCTGCCTCCTGAGTCCTGGGATTAGGGCATCCACTGCCACCACTTGAACCTTATTTGTTTGTCTGTTTGTTTGTTTGTTTGTTTGTTTGTTTATGAAACAGGGTGTCTCTGTATAGCCCTGGCAGTTCTGGAACTTGGTGTGTAGACCAGGCTGGCCTTGAACTCAGAGATTTGCCTGCCTCCCAAGCACTTCGAATTAAAGGTGGGCACCATCACTGTCCAGCTGAAAGCTTTTTCTATTTTTTCTTTTTCTTCTTCCTTCCTTCCTCCCTCCCTCCCACCCTCTCTTCCTTTTCTTTCTCTTTCTTTTTTTGTTTTGTTTTTTTGTTTTGTTTTTTTGTTTTTTTTCCAGACAGGGTTTCTCTGTGTAGCCCTGGCTGTCCTGGAACTCATTCTGTAGACCAGGCTGGCCTTGAACTCAGAAATCTGCCTGCCTCTGCCTCCTGAGTGCTGAGATTAAAGGTGTGTGCCACTACTGCCCGGCAAAGCTTTTTCTTTAAATGAAAATTTTCAAGTTGATTGAAAAGCCAGCCATGATGGGTAAACACCTGCAATCCTACACATTAGGGAGACTGAGGCAGGAGGAGCAGATGTTTAAAGTTTTCCTGGGCTACAAAGTTGAATTTGAGACCAACCTGGGATATTTAGTGAGACCCTGCCTCAAAAGAACATGCTAGAGCTGGGCGTGGTGGCACACGCCTTTAATCCCAGCATTTGGGAGGCAGAGGCAGGCAGATTTCTGGATTAAAGGATGGACTGAGATAGCCCGGGTGTCGGATTGATTGATCGCTTTGCCTAGCACACTGGAGGCCCTGGGTTCAATCTTTAAAGCTAAGATATATTTTTTTTCTAAGATCTACAAAAAGGGGCTGGTGAGATGGCTCAGCGAGTAAGAGCACCTGACTGCTCTTCCGAAGGTCCTGAGTTCAAATCCCAGCAACCACATGGTGGCTCACAACCATCTGTAACGAGATCTGACTCCCTCTTCTGGAGTGTCTGAAGACAGCTACAGTGTACTTACATATAATAAAGCTTTAAAAAAAAAAAAAAAAAAGATCTACAAAAAGGAGTCTTCTGTGAAACTGTGAGGGAAAATGGTATCTCTACTTTCTTTCAGTAAGCAAAGGTTACAGTCATGATGTTTGCATAATGACAATGAAAGAGTTTGAAGACCTAAGAGAAATCTTGTTGGGTTGGTGAGATGGCTCAGTGGGTAAGAGCATCCGACTGCTCTTCCAAAGGTCCTGAGTTCAAATCCCAGAAACCACATGGTGGCTCACAACCACCTGTAACAAGATCTGACCCCCCCCTTCTGGAGTGTCTGAAGACAGCTACAGTGTACTTACATATATAAATAAATAAATAAATCTTTAAAAAAAAAAAAAGAAAAAAAAAGAAATCTTGTTTAGATTGTAGGCACTTTTGACTTGCCAGGAAGCACTGGGCACCTGAGGAGACTTCAGACCTGGCACTGGGCACACTGCTTATCCCAGACCTCAGAGGCTAGCTCAGGCTACAGAGTGAGACCCATTTCAAAGCCAAAACAGACCAATGACATCTGTGGAACAAGTCCTCTCCTGAGAGGATTAAGACCGTCTAAGAGATGAAGAGCATGTAATGCAGTAAGAGATGGTTACAGAGGAACGAGTCTGGACTGGAAAATACAAGGGTTACTGACAGGCATGGCCTGTGCACAAAGAAGCTCGAGTACACTTCCAGCAGTGGAAAAAGTTGGCCAAAGATCAAGGTTGCCAGCCGAAGCCAGTCTTTCCCTGTCGTGAAAGGAGGCAGGGGGGTGTGGACAACTGAGTATTTTGAGTGATATTCATATAGATGTTATGATATTATATTGCTATGAATGGTTTATCAACATTATTGCTACTGTTACTGAATACAAGGTCTCATGTATCCTTGTTTGACTTCAGAGTCTCTGTATAGCAGGGGACAAAGTTGAACTTGTCTTCCTGTTTCCATCTCCCATGGGCTGGGATCACAGGTATGTTGTACCCTTTATGTTTTATGTAGTACATAAACCATGTATGTATGTATTCATGTATGTATGTATGTATGTAAGTACATAATGCTGAAAGTAGGGGTCTGCGCGTGTTGGCAAGCACATTATCAGCTAAGCTACATCATGGCCCCAGAATATTAGAATATTGTTTTAGTATCACTGTGTTACTTATTTTTAATCTTTTGTATCCAATTAAAACAAAACCCTTTGTAATGTTTTCTTTATTTGTTGTTTTGAGAAACACAGTCTTATCACCTAGCCCTGGATGACATGAATTTCCTACTTGGACAATCTGTTTTCCAGCTTCTATCCTCCCAAGTGTTGGAACTTTCGTCCTAAGCATAGGTAGGGAAAAAAAGTTCGGAGTGATTTAATTTCAGGCATGCGTCTTAGAACATAGCCCCTGCTGCAAAGGAGTAGGACTCCTGTTTCAGTCTTATGGAATTTGGTTAAATATTCCAAAGAGCAGTGAAATCCGGGTGCAAAGGGCAAGTTGTTTTTTTGACAACTTAATGAACAGCCCTGGACAGAGTCGACAGAGTTGAGTCACAATCGGATTAGGAAAGGAAACGAAGGGTGTAAATATTGTTAGGGGGAAATCGTAATAAAAAACCAAAAAACGCAGGCGGCTTCTGTAATCAGATTGCTTCCCAGGAATCCTTAAAGACTCCGTGGAGTGCAAAGAAATCCAACATGGAGATGGTAGATGAGGCTTTGTGGGTGCGGTTTCATACAAGAAAGTCGACCAGGGAACGCCAATCCTTGAACCCGAATTCAAAGGCAGGGTTTTGGAACTACATCAAAAGAGTGGCTTGCACGGAAAGTTTTCCAGCAAGCGACAAAGAGGCTGGGAGGCTGGAAAAAGCCTTGTGGCCGCCACCTACCGAGAAGCAACGGGTGGGGGAGGGCGCCCGAATATTCGGCCGACATAAGCGGTGGGAAAAAAAAAAAAAGGAAAAAGGAAAAAAACAAAACGAACAAACACCACAAATTCACCCAGTGTAGTGCTTTGCATTAACATCTAAGTCCTTCAGACACGGGCTTTTTCAAACTTTTGCATTTAACTTAGATGAACAGTTAGTTGATACTCTCGAAAGTCATTGATCTTATGAAGTAGTTGAGGAAAATAAATATAATGGCCGGGGGAGGGGCTTTAAGTTTACTTTCTTTGTAGTTGTGTGAACATCAGGATTTCTTCAATTTTCCTTCTAAATGTGGAGCTGTGTAAAGACTCGAGAGAGAAGAAATGGAAATCACAAGTTCCTCACCCCCTCCCATCCGTTGCCTGTCCCAAGTTTGGGCAAGTCCACTCTGGTTGCTTCTAAAGCCAGCTTTGAAAACATTGAGTTCTTTGTGTCCCGGAGCTGGGGGACTTCCCTCTGCAAAACAGGCGACAGGCCCGGGGCTCCCCTGGCCTCTGCAATGTCCCCAACTTTGCAATTTGCAAAGGGATGTTGGTAGCCAAGAGTTATTTAAGTGGAAGTTGTGGCCTGCTGGAGAAGGAAGGTGTGTGTGTGTGGGGGGGCACTAAGTTCTAGGTCTCACCCCACTCCCCTCCCCCATCCGGGCGGCCGCGCAGGCCCCAGGTGCAGCCATGTTCTCGCTCCCACCACCCGCGCGCTTCCATTGACAGTCCAAGCCGGAGAGGGCCGGGCGCCGCGGCGCTTCGCCTCGGCCTAGAGGGGGGCGGTGGGGGGAGAGAATCAGGGTTCATCCCGCAAGGCTGACTGGGAGTTATAGTTCGGGGTACCCACCCGTTGCGTAGGTGAGCGCGGGTTCAGAACTACAACTCCCGGTGGGCGGTGCTGCTCGTGCGCACGCGCAGCGGCACCTTCCAGGAACAAAAAAAAAAAAAAAAAAAAAAA
>NC_034612.1:20429233-20437207 GCF_900095145.1 Mus pahari
AAAAAAAAAAAAAAAGGGGGAAAAAAAAAGGAGGAGGAGGAGGAGGGTGAGAGAGAAGCTGGGAGAGCAGAGAAAAGGGGGCACCGGCGGCCCCCCCCGTTTCCCTGCACGCGCTCGCCGCCCGCCTGCCGCGGTTACCCCTGGGCTTCGTCCCTCTGTTTCCCCCCCGGCGTCTGGCGACCCAGCGAGGAGCGAGGCCCCGCCGGGGGCGGCCATGCGGCGGTGACAGGAGCACGGCCGAGACGCACGGGCCCCCCTCGCCCTCTCACCTCCACCCCGTTCGCCAGCTCGCCGAGGCCCCTCCGGCCTCCACCCGCTTGCTGTCCGCATCCCCCCCTCCCCGACCCTCCCCGGCTGCTCTTCGGGTGAGTCCCTGTCGCCTTAGATCGTCCCCTTTTCCCTCGAGTGTCCCCCCCTCCTCCGTCGTCCCCCTCAGCCTCGGGGTGCCATGGCGAACAGGGGCGTCTTTATTCGACTCTCTGCCCCTGCCGGGAGCGTGTGCACAGACTCGGGCGTGAGAGTTGGGGTCGCTTGGCGCGCTGCGAGTGGCAAGGGGGACAACTTCAGGGTGAGGAAGCGGACGCACTGTGACCCCCCCCCAAAGTCCACTCCACTTGGGGACCTTGGCAGCGGACGCGACGCGGCTTTTTTTTTGGGGGGGATGGGGCGGCTGGTGGTGGGGGGAGACGACAGTTGCACGCGCACACCCGTGGTGCGTGGGGGAGGGCTCGCGGCGTTTCGCGCGTGCGTACGTTGTATACAGACGGCGTGGACGGTGGTCGGGGTTGTGGGGGGTGTTTTGAGGGGGGGATGGTCTCGCGCGAGCAGCCCCCCGCGCGTGATCGAGCGGACGAGTGAGCGTGCCCCGGCGGGGCCGCGCAGCCCTGCTCCTTCGCTCCTGATTGGCTGGGAGGGCTCGCTCGGGGGCGCGCGGGGGCGAGCGCGCGCGGGGTGCCACGGCCCCTCCGGAGCCCCGTGGGGTCGCGCTCGGGTTCGCTGTGTGAACGCATGTGTGTGTGTGTGTGTGTGTGTCCGGGGCTTGCGGAGCTTAGGGTCAGCAGGCTGCGTGCGATTGGCGTGTGCGTGTGTGTGTGTGCGTGCGTGTCCGTCCGTGTGTCCGGGGCTTGCGGAGCTTAGGGCAGCAGGCTGCGTGCGATTGGCCGGCGGGCACCGTGGGGGCGGGGCGTCGGTGCCTGGTAACTGCGGCGGGGGCCCTGGCAGGGGGGCGGGAGCCACCAGGCTCCGAAGCCTGTGCCCGCCCTGGCCGTCCGGCGCTCCGCCCTGCTCCCAGGTGGAGCCCAGCCGTGGGCTTTGTCCGGAGCTGGTAGCTTGCAGGTCCCGCGGGGCCAGGACTTTTTTGGGGGGTGGGGTGGGGGGGAGAGGGAGGAGGAGATGGAAATAAACACAATGACCGGAAGGAAGACTTTAGCCTTGAGGCTATGAAAATAATCAGTCTGGCTTGGGCAAGCACCCAGCCGTCGGGGTTAAGAGAAGGAATGGGAGGGAAAAAAAGTTTACTCCTGCACCTCCATTTTTTTTTTTTCTTCTAGTTTTGCCTTTTTTTGTTTGTTTTTTGAGACTTGGGAAATCTCAGCATGTCTCTCTGGCTGCTCTGAAACTCCTTAGGCAGAGCAGCTGATCATGGAATGCACAGAGATCCGCCTGCTTTTGCCTCGCAGGCGTTGGGTTTAAAGACCAGTGCAACAAAGTCTCGTCCAAGTTTTGTTTAGTTAAAAAAAAAAAAAAAAAAAAAAGTAAAAAACTGAAGTAGGATATTTTGTATCTCAGGCTGGCTTGGAACTCGATTTGTAGTGGAGGCTTGCCGGGAGCTTCTGATCTCTCCTGCCTTCATCCACTAAGTGCTGGGATCACACAGGTCTGCCTCTTCGAACATTCCCTCCCTGCTCACCCCCCCCCCCGCAGCTCCTTTTAGCACACCCCCTCCCTGCCTTATGGCTTTGTGCTCCTTGGCTGCTGAGAGTGCAGAACTGAGATGGTGCTGGTGGAGCGCCCGCGGCCGATTTGGGGAACAGGAGATGAGGTGTGAGGCCCGGTATCTTCCTGCTGCTGTGCTGGCTCCCTGGCCCAGCCTGCCTGGTTTCCGGGGCAAAGTTAGTGTGTAAATAAGGGGGTGCAGTGTAAATAAGAGTCTAGCTTAGGATGTGGGATGGTTGGTATTTCCTATAGCAGGCTTTTCTTTCTTTTCTCTCTTTCTTTCTTTCTTTCTTTCTTTCTTTCTTTCTTTCTTTCTTTCTGTCTGTGTCTGTCTATCTGTTGCCTCTGGCTCCTTTGTTGCCTGCTTCCTGGGAATCTTGCCTCACACCCTAGAGGCACAGAAAACTTTCTTTTTATTTATTTATTTATTTATTTTTTGTTTTCTGAGACAGGGTTTCTCTGTGCAGCTCTGGCTGTCCTGGAACTCACTCTGTAGACCAGGCTAGCCTCGAACTCAGAAATCCGCCTGCCTCTGCCTCCCAAGTGCTGGGATTAAATAAAGGCAAGCACCACCGCGCCCGGCTCCGCAGTCAACCCAGGGCCCAGTGCTGGTTAGGTGAGCAGTGTACCTAATAAAGCCTCCAGTTCCCGGAGGACTCCAGGCTGGCACTTGACCATTCCGTTAGCTTTCACCCTTCACCTCCCCGCCCCGATTACTTTTGGAAATAGTTTCACTAAAGTTGCACAGGTTGGCCTTGAACCCAGTCTGTAGCCTAGGTCCTCTTTGAATTTGGTTAATTCCCCTGTCTCCTCTCAACTGCTTGTACAGCTGGGATGATGAACCTCTGGGGAGGGAGGGAGGGAGGGAGGGAGGGAGGTTCTGCCTTTGTTCCTTTCTGTTTAGATGGTGAACTCTGGTTTGGTCCTGTTCCAGTCTGCAGGGCCCTCTGCCAGGTGTCCGCAGTATAGTGCGGGCGGCAGCTGGGTTTGAATCCTTTCATTAGCAGGAGTGCTCCTTAACCAGGAGCTCTATTTGTGGATGAGGCCAGCTCTAGAGTAGTCAGGTACACCTACTCTCTGTGGCAGGGGCCTCAAGACTTCATTCATCTGGGAGCCACAGGTTCTCCATCCCACCTCTGCTTCTGGAGTGGATTGATGACATCATCCCAGACCCCTGCGTTCTGCAGGTCTGGATTGGGGCTTGACTGTGTCTTGAATTGAGTGTAACCCAGGTAGGCCTGTGAGTTCCAGTCCGCCTGCCTCCGTGTTCTACGTGTTTAGATGATTTGTTACTATGACTGGTTGAAAAACAGGATCCAACCCAAAAGACATGGGAGTGTCTACTCTGGATTAAATTGGAAGACTGGTTGGGAACTTCTAAAAAGTAAATCATAATTGCAAAACTCACCTCTAGTTTGGAAAGTGGCTGTGGGTTCAAGTGCCGAGTTAATTTTGAAATATAAGCGACGCTGACAGTTTTTCCACCTAAATGCATTATTTCAGTCGGGGCACACTTTCCCCTCCATTCCTTTCTCCTCTCTCTCTCTCCTTTCGTTCACAGTGCTGGGGCACATACCCCACCTGGACAGTGCTCAGAGGTCAGTTGTTACAGCCTGTCTTCTCCCCTCTGGAGCCTAGGGATGGATGGGGTTATAGCCCAGCATGTGGCCCTTGCCCTGCCTGGACAGGGACAGGCAGAGGCCGTCCTGATGACTCCCCNCCCCCCCCCCCCATTGCTTCTCTGCCCTTGGAGGTTTTCCTCCTGTCTGGAAGTCCCCCAGCCCAGCTCTGCTGACGTTTGCATTGTTCCTGCCGCCTTTGCCTGTTTCTGCACAACTCATCTGCGTATTACCACTTGGGCCAGTGAGAAAGTGAGCATAGGTGGCACAGATTAGTGAAGGTTTTCTTGGATGTGACCCGACGAAAAACAATAGAGGCGGGGTGCGGCAACTTACTCATTCAATCCCAGCACGTAGACCAGGAGGCCAGCTTGGTCTACATATCAAGTTTCAGGAAAGCCAAGGCTACATAGTGAGACCCTGTCTCAAAACCAAGCCAGAATGGGACGTTGATTATGCATCAGGGCCCACGTACGTACCAGAACTAGCTATATAGTGCTGGAGCATCTAACCCAGGGCAGTGCTTGCCCACAAAGCTGCATCCCGTTATTGAGGCCCTTTAAAGCATTGGTTTCCTCAAACTTTGTGTCTTTGAGAGCCAGACTTACTTCTTCATGGTTTTGGTAATAGGAATTGAATGAGGGCCTCAGCTCATCCCAAGAACTCTGCTGCGAGCCTCACCCCAGCCCCCACCAGCGGGGGCAGTGGAGCTCTTCCTGCGCAGACACCGTCTCACTGTGTAGCCTTGGCTGGCCCGCCCAGAGCTCACTATAGAACAGGCTGCCTTGGAGCTCCTTTAGAGATCCAGTAAAATCGGCTGGAGTGGACACCGGACCTCAGTATTAGGACTCTGTTCTTGCGTTGCCTAGGATCTGGACATGCTAAGGGAGGACTCTTCTGTTGAGCATCACTCCATAGGTTACTCTGTAACTCTTAAAATGACCTTAATTCATTTACAGTTTTTGACTTTAAGGATGGCAACATAAGCTGTATGGCCATGGAAGGAAAAGGGCACCAAGCTTGAACTTCAGCATTCCCCAGGGTTTCTCTGTCGTCCTGGCAGCCCTGCCCTCCTATCTGTAGACCTTGAACTCAGAGCTCTGCCTGCCTCTGTCTCCTGAGTGCTGGGATTAAAGGCATGTGCTACTGTGGTTTTTTATTTATTTTTTTTTTTGGGGGGGGGGTAGGTGGGAGAATTTACATGGATCTGGGCAGATCACTTCCTACCTTAGAAGTACCATGTTTTTGCTCCTTTGCGAATAAGCCCCCCAGCCAGCTGTTTTCTGAAGTGTTGATCTGGGTCCCCATACCTGCCGAGCCAGAGGCTCACTCACCCACTGAGTGTCAACACTAACTCCTAGCCTCAGAATCTACTGCAGTCTTCTGTTGTTACTTTCCTTCCTTGACAACTTAACTTGTAGACTGTTCATATAGACATAGGAAATGAGCCCAGCACTCGGGAGGCAGAGGCAGGCGGATTTCTGAGTTCGAGGCCAGCCTGGTCTACAGAGTGAGTTCCAGGACAGCCAGGGCTACACAGAGAAACCCTGTCTCGAAAAACCAAAAAAAAAAAAAAAAAAGAAAGAAAGGCAAGTAAGCGGTTGGGGATTTAGCTCAGTGGTAGAGCGCTTACCTAAAGGCCCTGGGTTTGGTCCTCAGCTCTGGAAAAAAAGAAAAGAAAAGAAAAGAAAAGAAAAGAAAATAATAGTCATTTTAGTCATGTTACTTATTTTTATAATGGTCATTACCAAGGCTTTTAGAATGCAGTTTCTCATTTGCTGTGGACATGACCATAAAGAAAATTTCCCATGAGGTTTTTCACATGCTACTTGACTAGCAGTTAACCTGTTGGGAACATTTGTTGATGAACAGCAAATCTTTACCCAGTTCCTAATGATATGTAGACGGTTCTAGAATGCTCATCTGATTACTCCCATGTTCTTATGCAGGGCTGGATGACATTTGACAAAGGTGACCTGGATGAACAGCAAAGGAATCAAGTCCCTTAAATAAGAATTTATTTGACTTAATTTTAAAAAATAAATAATTATATACAGTAAAAAAGAACCTTTTATATAGTTTGTTTGAAGTCAGCATGTATTTTGGGTCTGGAGTTTCTAGTGTTTTATTTCAATTTGTACTTTGTTGAATGAAAGGCTAGCTCCTGCTCATTCTTTCTCTTGCTTTGTTTTCTCTTCTCCTTGCCGTTTCACCCTAGCTAACTGCCTGTGTAGTCTGTAAGAGAAATCTGTGGAATTAGGCTGGTGCATGAAGCAAGATAATAAAAGCAAGTGAATGAAAAGAAAATGAGGTTCGATTCAACCACACACTTACAAATGATGTTCCCAGAGAAACGGGGTTGGCTCAATTGTTGGGGTGCTTGCTCTTCACCCCCCATAGGAAAGTCAGCTGCAGCAGTGCCAGCCAGTCTGAGACCCAAGTGGGGACAGCAGCATCCCCGAGGCTGGCTGCAGACCCACTCTATCTGAGTCCACCAATTCCAGGTTCAGTGAGAGACTGTCTCAGAAACAGGAGGAACTCTAGTGGCAGATCTCTGGCCTCCACAGAGTGACACATTCACCACACATTCAGAAGGGTGCAGTGACTAAGGGATTGCCTAGCTTTAGCGTCCATATTAACTGACTATATGCAGAGTGCATTCACAACAAAGACATCTTAGTGGTGGCTAAGTATACAGCTAAACATTGAAAGCAGTGTAGGGCTGGAGAGATGGCTCCAGAGCACTTGCTGTTTTCCCAAAGGATCCGTTTCTGTTCCCAGCACCCATGTTGGGCTCACAGCCTGTAACTCTAGTGCTGGGATGTCTGATACCCTCTTCTGGCCTCTTCAGGTTCTGAGTCTCGTGCATACACACATAGACACATACATTTACTCATTCATAAAAAGTCTAAAAAAGGAGAAATTCAGCTCTGTCCCTTAAGAAGCTATGTAAGAACTGGGCGATGGGAGGCAGAGGCAGGCAGATCTCCTGAGTTTGAGTCCAGCCTGGTCTGCAGAATGAGTTCCAGGACAGCCAGGGCTACACAGAGAAACCCTCTCTCAAAAAAAACCAAAACAAAAAAAAGAAACCATGTAAGATACGTGTTAAGCATTAAAAACTAAAATTAAAAAGGCAAAAGAAATGGAAAGAAATAACACTGCCATGCACACTAGTCACAGAAAAGCCGAAGTAATCGTTAACTTACAAAGTAAGACTTGGAAAAAGCTGTGTTGTTTAGGTATAAGAAGAGGCACGTTGTGATCAAAGATCAGTTCAGAAGGAAGCTCACAACACTTTAAAATGTGTGCATGATGACAGCTCCAAAGTACACGGGTACTGGGACCCAAACTCTGGACTTGAAGAAGAGCAGCAAGTGCACTGAACTGCTGAGCCCCCTCTCCCGCCCCTACGGTTGATGTTGATTGCACCTAAGGCTGTGTGCTAGGCACAGGCTCTGCCGCTGAGCCTCATCGCTAGATCTCAGGCAGAACAAGTCCCTGGTTTATAATTTTTTAGAAACTAGGCATTTGGAATGCGGCGAGCCAGTCCCTGTGCACCTCAGAGCATGGTGCCAGCCTGATGCTGGCCTAGTTCGTTTTTTCTGCTTCATCAGAAAATAGGTTATTTTATCTAGTGCAGTGGTAAGGAAAGCAGCTGGCGGGAAGCTGAGCTACTTTTAATTTATTAGGTTTATGTTTGGAGTTTGTTTACAGGTATGTAAATAGATACCTATAATGTACTTTAAGTACCCTTTGTTTCCTTTAGACCTGTTTAATTTAGTGGGTGTTTTGTGTAAAGCACTTATGTAAGGGACAAAGTACTGAGCCACATTCTCCTAACAGCCCTGTGGGTAAGGGTCCGTAATAGGCTATTGCTACTCACTAGGCTACAGAAAGATCACCTGGACGTGGTTCATCAAACGTAGACGACTTTAATATTTGGAGTAAGGTCAAGGGACACAGGCTTGGTGTGTTGGCAGAGCAGGCTCCTGTTCAGAATTCTGAGCTGGGGAGCTGGTGAATTGCTTGTTATTGCAAGCATGAGGGCCTGCGGTAGATCATGGACACACATTTAAGAGATTTGCAGGTGGGTATGTTTTATAATCCCACCGCTGGGAAGTGGGGACGGTGGATTCCCAAGGCTCCCTGACAAGCCGTCATGACCTGTAAGCTCCAGGCCAAGGAGATTCAGCCTCACAAAACAAAGTGGGCACTTGGCTCCCTGTGTGTGTGTGTGTGTGTGTGTGTGTGTGTGTGTACGCGTGTGCACGCGAGTGAGCGTGCTTGCACAGACACAATGGAAGACATTTTTTTTTTAATTAATTAATTTATTTATTATATGTAAGTACACTGTAGCTGTCTTCAGACACTCCAGAAGAGGGCATCAGATCTTGTTATGGATGGTTGTAAGCCACCATGT
>NC_034612.1:20438137-20454171 GCF_900095145.1 Mus pahari
AACTCAGAAATCCGCCTGCCTCTGCCTCCCGAGTGCTGGGATTAAAGGCGTGCGCCACCACGCCCGGCTTGAATGTTTTATTTTTAAGACAGGTTCTCACTGTCATCTGGACTGGTCATGTTGTGGCTGCTCTCAGGCCCACTGCCACCTCCTGTTCTAGTACCCACACATTCCACACTGCCTTACGCATTCTGGCTTCTGAGTCCTGTACTCTTTGGCTGGAACTTCGTACATAGTTGACGAATTTCTGGTCCTCTGCCTCCACCTCCCAAGAGCTGGTATTCCAGGCGTGTATACTCAACTCAGTTTGGAGGGTTAGAGATCGCACTTCTCCTATGTTAGGGAAGCTTTCTGTTGACTAACCTCCATCTCCAACCCTTGACTTCCAGGAGCACTGGAGTCATTTTACAGGATGTGTGTCAACTTGGATTTGTCCATTTCTTTTTTTCTTTTTTGGATTTTCGAGACAGGGTTTCTCTGTGTAGCCCTGGCTGTCCTGGAACTCACTTTGTAGACCCGGCTGGCCTCGAACTCAGAAATCCGCCTGCCTCTGCCTCCCGAGTGCTGGGATTAAAGGCGTGCGCCACCACGCCCGGCTTGAAAACTTTTTATTTGTAATGATAAGTAATATGCATAATGAAATTAGGAAAAATGTTTAACATGGTGACAGGTCTTACAGAGTATATAGAGTCTGAAAGGCCTTGGGAAGCTGAGGGTGTCTGGTCAGTTGGGTGCATCTGGATCCCTCTTGGAAGAGCTCTGGGCTGGGGTGTAGCTTGGTGGCAGGGTACCTGCCTTTCACCCTCGGGGTTCCTGGTGTGGTTCCTAGTCCTGCAAAGCAAGGCAGAACAAAGGAACCGGTAGCGCAGTTGTCCAGGGCTGTAGTTAACCAAATGCTCTGCTTTTCCTAAGTGCTGTGCCACCAAGCCACACCAGATCCCTCTTACTGTTCTTAGGTTTGCAAGGCACAGTGTGTTTACTAATTGTATGAGGCAAACGTCAGCCTTTTATAATAAATGTCAAGATTCCAAGATAAACCAACAGCATCAATAAACTGCCTTAAACACACCTAAAAATAGAAATTCAAAACCACATTTAGAAAAAAATAATTACTAAGTGGACATGGATCAAATGGAAGTATGTCTCTAAACTGTTAAGTGGTCGTTGGCGTCTGGGGTGGTGGCGAGCAGGCGCCTTCGGGTCAGTGCCGGTAACGGTAGGCAGAACCCTGGGTACTACTACACACCTTCCAAGTTACAGAGGAAGGCCTGGTAGCCTGAGGGGTGCTAGGATCTAGCATTTCACAGTGGAGAGCTGAGCTCGTTGCAGTGTGGCTGAACTTGCTAGGAGGTCATCGGACTTGACGGTTAATTTTTGTATTGCAGGCATCTTTTTAGAACAAAGGGAATGACACTTTAGAAGATGGATTTTAATCTTGAATACTAACCATTTTGAAATATCTTTTATAGAAATTAAAAGTCTCTTGAAGTTTTTCCTTAGAATTAAGTGGTAGATGAAGTTATGCAAGACTTTTGTTTGTTTCTTTTACCCTTTTAGTTTTGCCATTTTAGTGACTTAGCCCTGGCTAAGTCTGTCCTGGAACTCACTCTGTAGACCAGGCTAGCCTCCAACTCAGAGATCTGCCTGCTCTGCCTCGGGAGTGAGTGCTGGGATTAATGCACCAGCCATGGGTCCGAGTCTGAGTGCTCTCAGTGTTAACCCTGAGCTGACTCTCCACTCTGTTTGTTAGGACGATACCAGTGTGTGGAAGCATTTAGCAGCTCTCTCCCTTTGGCTCACTAAAAATCTTCTCTTTCTCTTCTCGGTGCCATTATATCTTAACACTGAGGATCAATACATGGAAGCAAAAACTGTAATCAGGAAAATTGATGCAGGGCTGAGCACTGGCTTGGTTTGAGGTGCAGCAGAGCAGAGCTCTGAGGACACGGAGGGAACCTGACCCCTGCTACTGATTGCCAGCAGACCCAGAAGCAGCTTTGAGAGAATGCCTGGTGTCTGTTTTCAGAGAAGAGAGGAGAGGCACCTCATCTGTTAGGCAGTAGCCATCCGGGGCCGAGACAGCAGCAGCACACTGAAACTCCTAATGCAGAGTTAACAGTCACAGCGCGGAAGTAAAGATGAGATACAGCACGCGGTAATGCAAAAAAGGAGGTGGGAGAAGAAAGGGAAGGAGGATGCAGCCGGGCAGGACACTGCGGCAGGTGTCCCTGACTCCTGCCCCAGCCGTGTGTAATTTGAGTTTGCTGCATGAGAAGAGCCAGGAATGAGCACTAGGTAGCTTCCAGGATGCTTGGCCTGGAGTAGCAGGATGTGGGCTCCAGGAGGCTGGGCGGGGACCCTCTCTGTATCCAGCGCTTGCTCAGCTGCCCTGGCCTCCACCCTGCCCCTGACTTAGGTTCATGTAACTTCTGTGTGCCTTAATAATGGCCGAAAAGCTCAGGAGTGCTGCCCTGGCTGCCTGGCAAGCTGCTTCAGGGGCCTCTGTGAAAAGGTGAAAGTTTCTCATCGACTCAGAATGCAGGTCAGAGTGCAGGAAGGGCAGCTCTATCATTCTGGCAATTGAACTGATGAAGGAGGAGGTGGAAAGCCACACCGTGTGTTTGTGGCCACAGTGTGGGACAGGGGCCTGGCACAGATGGAGAAGGCACTGAGATGTGGGTGGAGGACATGACTCTGGGCCCTGGTGCATGGCTGTGGTGGCTGGGCCAGGTGTCTGTCACCCCAGTAAGGACTGCTGCAGAGGTGGCAGGCACTGGCTATGTTTTGTGCACAGTGGTGAAAGTGTGTCAGAGCAAGCTGTCACCCACCCAAGGCCAGTCTTCATTTCCATGACAATGAGTAAGTGTCCTAAGGGTGAGTACATGGAGAACATCCCACTTGGCTGTCACCACAGTGCCTTGAGATAATTGTGGTGTCTGCCTCACTGAGCCTAGTTTACAATGAAACTTTGTCCTAGGTGTGAACAGGAACAGACAGGATCTGCAGGGCGTGGCCCTGACCCCAGTGATGGGGATGAGAAGGATGAGCCTGGCCTGCTTTCCTATCCCTTTGTCATGAGAGCATGGCTGCCTTTGCCTTGTGAGAACTGTCCGGTTTGCAGTGGGCTGGTGCTGGGTGAGCCTATTGTGGCTAGCCACTGAGTTGGCTAGGCTCCTGAGAAATCTATTGTCCTTGCCTTAGGATCACAGTAGAAGCATTGGCAAGCTTGATGCCTAAGGCTGTTGGATATGCTTTGTGTGGGAATGGGGGGTACAGACTGTGTGTGTGTGTGTGTGTGTGTGTGTGTGTGTGGCTTCTGCTTCTGCCTCCTGAGTGCTGAAATCAAAAGTGTGCATGTTTTGTTTTCTTGAACCTAGTTGTACGCAGAATCCATGCAACCTTGAGATGGTAATTAAATTAAGTGATAAAACTGCTTATATACTTGAGTTGGGGATTTGTAACCTTAAAAGGTCTAATAATTCATATGGTTATCTGGACGATAGATAGATAGATAGATTGATAGATAGATAGATGATAGATAGATACTGATAGATTGATAGATAGATAGATAGATAGATAGACAGACAGACAGACAGACAGACAGACAGAAAGAAAGAAAGGTTAGAGTTGGCTCAGTAGTTAAGAGAACTTTTTCTAGAAGATCTACATTTCGCTAACAAAATGTCTCTAATTCCAGTTCCAGGGTACCTGATGCCCTTTCTGTGGGCACATAATACATAGACACACAAGCAGGCAAAACGCTCATTCATGTAAAATAATCTAGTTGGCTGTAGTGGCGCACGCCTTTTATTCCAGCACTTGGGAGGCAGAGGCAGGTGGATCTCTGAATTCCAGGCCAGCCTGGTCTACAGAGCTAGTTCCAAGACAGCCTGTACTACATAGAGACCCTGTCTGATAGAGAGAGAGAAGGTAAGGTATATATGGCAAAGGATATAAGACATGATAGAACTAGGATATAAGGCGTGATGGAACTAGACATTCTTACTGAAGACAACTGAGAATGCTCTGAAATTATAAAGTCTTTTTTTTTTTTTAAACTGATAAGGCTGGAGAGATGGCTCAGTGGTTAAGAGCTCTGTGATCTTGGAGGTTACATCCACATTACCCAGATGGTGGCTGTAGTTCTATGGGATCTGATGTCCTCTTCTGACCTCTGTAGGCACCAGGCATGCATGTGATACACACACTCATAAAATAAATCTAAAAAAAACCCAAAAAAACAAAAAACAACCCCCCCCCCCAAATCCCCAAAACCAAAAGTTAAATTTGTACTATAGAGAGGCGCCTAGAGTCACGGGGAGAGGCGAAGCTTGGTGAGTGTGTATGCAGTGCCATTCTCCAGCACCCAAGGGACGGTAAGTCCAGGACTAGGTGTGGGAACTGCCTATCACACTCTTGTTTTGAGAGTGTTTGGGGGTAAGAGGTTCAGAATCAGAACATACCAAAATCATTGCCATCTGGGTTTGGCATTTAAGTCGCTGTGAAGAGACACCGTGACCAAAGCAACTCTTATAAAAGAAAATGTTTCATCGGGGCTGGCTTACAGGTTCAGAGGTTCAGCCCATTATCATCAAGGCAGGAAGCCTGGCAGTCCACAGGCAGACAGGGTGCTGGAGGAGGAGCTGAAGGTTCTACCTCTTGATCCACAGAGAGCCAAGAGGAGACTAGGTGGAACTCGAGCAGTAGGTGACCTCACAGCCTACACAATGACACTCTTCCTCCAGCCAGGCCACCTCTACTCCAGCACTGCCACACCTCCTAATACTATCACACACACACACACACACACACACACACACACCCCAATGGGCCAAGCATTCAAACACATGAATCTGTGGGCGCCATATCTATGCAAACCACCACCACTGGTCAGGTAGGAGAGCCCCTCAGGTGAGATTAAGTGGGTAAGGGTGATGGAGGAGCCTTGATTGTGGGTCATGCAAAGACTTCGTCCGGCTGCAGTGATTCCAGGAGGAAGCTGGTTTGTTCATGCTTCAAATTATAAATAACTTTACAAAACAAGATAATCGGCACATACAGATAAAAGATAAACACATGCGTAAATGTAGACAGTATGAGCGAGAACACCTGCCGAGGCTGGAGATTTTAATTACTGGAGACCAGCAAGTATTATTTCAGGCTTGAACAAATAACAGATTTTTAGGGGTAAGAGACCATAAATGTGACAAGGGATCAGTGGATGGGGGGTAAGTTAGAAGAAATGTAGTTGAGCACAGAGGTAAAAGTGACAAGTGACAAGATGGCAGGTGACTCCAGGGGATAAAGTGACATTTACTGTACAGTGAACCCGAACCTGACAGGGTCTCACTCTGTAGCCCAGGCTGGCCTCAGACTCTGATCTCCCTGCCTCTGGCTCCTGGCTGAAGCCGAGTCTTCCCGGGAGATGGAGGCTGCAGAGTCTGCAGGTCTGACTGCTGAGTTCCCCCAGACACACTAGCCCATAGCAGAGAGGCGCCGTGAGGAGCTGACACACACTAGCCCATAGCAGAGAGGCGCCGTGAGGAGCCGACACTGAGGGGAAGGAAGTCTGCACCTGACACTCAGTAAAGCCGTAGAAAGCAAAGACCGAGCACCTTAGGGATACCCAGGGGTTAGATAGCGTGGGCTTATCTTCAGAGGCACTGCTGGTGGCTTTCCAGTGGACGGCGACATCTCATGACTCCAGAAGAGATGAAACGGCTTCAGTGTGCAGAACAGACGTAACCATTACACTAAGTCTCCGTTCCAGTGAAAATCCCCCACAAAAAAAGAATTTTTAGTGAACAAAACCAGTTTGTCACTGGAAGAAAATTCTGAAGGATTAATGGCAGGCAGAGGAAATATCTGAAATGCACGAATAAGCAAAGCAGGGCTGGAGAGATGGCTCGGCGTTTACGAGCACTGACTGCTCTTGCAGAGGACCTGGGTTCAATTCCTGGCACACACATGACAGCTCACAACTTTCTACAGCTGTAGGTCGAGGGGATTTCACACTGTCTTCTGGCTACTACAGGCATACATATGGTGTACATACATGGTTACATGCAAGAACACTTACAAATAAATATTTATTAAATAAATAAATAACGAAAGCAAGCAAACACATGGTCAGTAAGATGATTCAGCAGGTAAAGTCCTTTAACCACCAAGCCTGGTGACTTGAATTAGGTCTCTAGGAGCCACATGGTGGAAGGAGAAAACATTTCTTCAAGTTGTCCTCGGACTTCCACATATCCTCTGTGGCACATCCCTACCCCTCCACTAAATAAACAAATAGTAGGACAGAACATAAAGACAGAAACCAGAGCTAAGTAATGGAGGTGGTGACGTCACCATGACAATTTCCAGAATTCAAGGGAAGAACCAGGTTGGGAAAGATTGGATGCAAGTAGCATCCACCACCAGCAGATGTTGGACGTTATCATCGATGCTTATGATGGGGGGAGGATCTAAAGTAAAGATGCTTCAGAAAGAAAGCAGCGTAGCTCTCCTAAACACCGGTAACTCTGATGCCGTTAGTGCATTTAGACATTCCTGGTGTAAGTGATGATTTAGCAGCTGTGAAGATGTCCGGGCTGTTGGTTTCAGTTCTGAGATTTTTTTTTTTGTTTTTTGTTTTTGTTTTTTTTTTGTTTTTTTTTGTTTTGTTTTGGTTTTTTGAGACAGGGTTTCTCTGTGTAGCCCTGGCTGTCCTAGAACTCACTTTTGTAGACCAGGCAGGCCTCGAACTCAGAAATCCGCCTGCCTCTGCCTCCCAAGTGCTGGGATTAAAGGCGTACGCCACCACTGCCCAGCTCCCGACTGAAGGGTTTAATGAAAGCACAGGAGTTGCAGACTGACTCAGTCCCCTTTGTGTACAAAAGATACACCCGGGTCTAGTCCTGGCCTCAGCAGCTTCTGGGAAAAGATGGGGAGAGACACAGTCACCAGGGGACGGGGCTCTGTCAGTGGCTGCAGAGGAAGATCGCTCAGGAACTTGCTTCTTGGGGTAACAAAGATCAGGCCGGTGAGATACGAGTCTTCCTGCTCCCCAGGCCTGGCTGACCCCTGCCTGTCTCCACAGTCAGCAGCACGTTCCTTCCCTTCAAGGACCGACCCTCCACAGCGGTTCCACCAGTGAAGTCAGGCTGCAGGTGGTGGGTGAGACCTGGGAGCTGTTGGTGGGGTGTTATTTGTCTCCCATTAGACAAAAAAATAAATGTATTCTTTGAGAATTTCATACTTGTTTGTCCTTATATATAATGAGTGTTGATTATGAATGTTGATTATGTCTCTCTCCTTTCTTATTTTTCTTTTTCTTTTTTTTTTTTTTTGAGACAGTCTCACTATGTCGCCCTGACTGGCCTGGAACTCGCTCACAGGGATCTGCCTGCCTTTTTCTCCCAGAGTTCAGGGATTAATGGCTTTCCGGTTTCTTAAAGCACATCAAGGTGACTTTAGGGCAGGTTTATGACAAGTGAGTCTTGAAGCCAGCAGTAGATTAAAAAAAAAATTAATCCCACTTTTTTGTTCTGATTCCAGTTGGGGCCACATGGCTTTGACAGAACCCTGTATGTGTAAAATGAGAACATCACTTAGATATTTATTTATCCCCCTTGCTGGGAGGTTTAAAAAATAATGAGCTTTCAGAAATACTGGTGAGTTATTGTAGGTGAGTGTGACTATGGAAAAAAATAGTATTAGGTCATTTTACCTCTTTCTATAGCCCACACTTTACACAGATTTATCCAAGAGAAAAGGGGCCAGCCCAGGTTTTCCTGTGTGCTCTCAGATTGCTGGCTTGTGACTTCATCTCTTCCTCCGGCTCCAGTCATGAGGGGGCCCTTGTTTTACAGACAATTCGTGTTTGTTTGTAACTGTGATGGTGGTGGGCGCTGTGGGTGATGCGGTTTTCAGTACCAAGCCTTCCTCCTAAGTGGGTATAAGTGGGTACCTGGTGGTACCCGAGTCTAGTGGACCTTGGTTCCTGAGGTCGAGGTAGGCTCCGTCAGACGCCAGCCTTGACTAACGGGCCAGTCTTCCTCTGGGAGTGAGGGAAGGGTTTTCCTGTGTTCCACAAAGCATTGTGGGAGCTCACAGCTCTGCAAGTGCTCCTCTGGAGTCCTGGGTCACACACAGAGGGAGGTTAGAACAACAGGATTTCAGTCACCCTTCCTTTAGTTCATGCTATGAGAAACAGTGTTTAAAATAGAATCTATTTAAGTTGAGAGGAATAATGTTAACAGGCATATCATTTGCATACTTTTTATAGAAAAGCAGTTTGGTCTCGTGTTTGGTTTAGGTTTTACCTCAGACTGTCTCCTTGTGTCCCCCTGTCACCTGCCCGTGGAGTGGCTGTGTGATGTCCTTTTGTTCTTGCTTCTAAATTAATTTTGGCAAAATAGTATAAAAATTTCAGCTTCGTCTGATCTCCAAGGGTTGGGTTCTCTGACATTTCTATTCATATTATTAGCTGTGTATTTCTGCGCCACTTGTGTGTATCTGCGTGGGCAGAAAACACCTTGGACTGGGTTCGTACTGAAGAGCTAAACATCCTAAGAGAGAATGGGCTGCAAGGAAATGAATGCCTTGGCGGTTTGCGCTGATCAGAGCATATTTTTATTAATCGGACAAGGAAGGACCCTCAGCCCTCCCCCAGTCTCTCTGTCTCTCTCCATGGAGTGCCTCGGTCCGATCATGAGTGGAGCTATGTCTGGAAGGCGGGTCCAAACGAGTGGGCGGAGACGACGTTAGTGGTTGATCCGAGCGACAGTGGGCGGTGATGACGACGACGTAGGGCGGTCTGACGACGCTGCATTCTGGGAGATCTGGGGAGGTCTTCTCAGTGGCAATCCTGTCTGTCTGCAAGGGGCGCAATATAATGTTTAGAGGGAGAGTGGTTAGTGGAGGTGAGAGACCCCAACAATTAGCCACCTGAAGGTGTTTGGTTTGGCGTTTGTTTGTTTGAGACAGGGTTTCTCTGTGTAGCCCTAGCTGTCCTGGAACTCACTCTGTAGAGCAGGTCAGCCTCGAACTCAGAGATCTAATCTGCCTCTGCCTGCCGATGGTGTTAAAGTTACCCGAGTTTTATTCCTTTCCAGCCTCTCCCCTCTGTTCCCACTTCCCAGCCATTCTACTTCAGTCTCTGGATTTGAGTCCTCCAGGCCCGCTGTGGGACTAGAGTCACGTGGGGTTTGCCCTTTCGCGGTGGTCATTTCATTTGCAGGACTCCCAAGTATTACAGCATGAATAATGTCTTAGTTACTTCTCGATGGCCATGACAAGCACCGAGGCAACTTATAAAAGGAAAGCATTTAATATGGGGTTCATGGTTCCAGCGGTTTAGAGTGCCTGGCCATCATGGCAGGGAGCATGCTGGCCGGTGGGCAGGTGGGCTGGTGGGCAGGTGGGCAGGTGGCAGGCATGTGGGCAGGCGGCCTGGGAGGCAGGTGGGCAGGCGGGCAGGTAGGTGGGCAGACAGGGTGCGGGGTGCTGGAGCTGGGAATTTGTACTTGCTCCACAGGCGTGAGGCAGAGAGAGATCTAGCTAATTGAGAACAGCTTGGCCTTTTGAAATCTCAAAGCCCACCCCCAATGACATCTCCTCCAACAAGGCCACACCTCCTCCTCCTCATTAAACAGTTCCATCCACTGGGGACCAAGCATTCAAATGAAAGAGCCAGTGGGGACCATTTGCATTCAGACCACCACAGATGCGAATCCCCTTCGTCTTTTTTCTTTTGGAGACAGTGTCATTAGCCCAGACAGGCCTTGCATTTACAGTGTCCAAGGATCCTATCGAAACCCCTGCCCCTGCCCCTGCCCCTGCCCCTGCCCCTGCCTCTTAGTGGTGGGACCACAGGTGTGCACAAGACGGGCTGGAACCCGGGCCTTCATTCGGTCCAGGAAGGCACTCTCGAAACAGAGCCATGCCTCCAGCCCAGTGTTCTGTTTGTAAAGACACAGTGATGTTTGTTACCTGCATAGATCACATGTTGCTAATTCCAGCCACCGTTAGACTGTTAGAACGCCATGAATCTGAGAGCACAAATCATGTTGCAGTCCCAGAAGTATAGTGGCTAGACTGCATAATTCTCTTTTGAGTTTTTTTTTTTTTTTTTTTTTAAAGGAATTGTTATCCAAAGCAGCAGTTTGAAGTGTTCCAATCCTCTCCACATCTTTCCTAGCTGTTACTATCTTATGTTTTTGTTGTTTGAAATTCCTATGAGCCGTCTTGTTGATACCATAGAACCAAAAACTATGCCTGAAGAGAGTAATGTGCTGTGATAGGAGTCACAGGTGCCACCCAGGGCCCTGTAGCCTGTTCCCTTAGAGAAGCTTGGCTCAGCCTCAGTAACGCCACCTGCTCTTTCTGTGGGTGCACACAGGGGAGAGGCAGAAGTCTGTGGCTTGCCTGTGAATTTGGATCACGAAGTGTGGCTGCTCTCCCCGGAGAGGATGTCACTGGGTCTGGGTGCCATCTGGGTTTAGTTGGGGTGTGATGGCTGAGCTAATTTTGCAGAAATGACACGCCACGGGAAGTTGAGCATGTATCTTAAAGAAAGGAGTTTGGGCAGCTATGGAACTATAAATGTCATGGGTCTTCAACATTCACCTCCCTGTGTTTTCCTCTTGCAGGAATCATGGCCCAAGTAGCGATGTCCGCGTTACCTGCGGAAGATGAGGAGTCGTCAGAGAGCAGGATGGTGGTGACGTTCCTCATGTCTGCCCTCGAGTCCATGGTGAGACTCTGTGGCTCTGCTGGTAGTTTCTGTGAAACATTAACTAAACGAAGTAACTCCTTTCTTAGATGCTGGGGTTGAGCGGTCCCTGGGTCTCGTGTGGTAGACCAGTGCTCTCCCTGGAGCCTATTATTATTTTGAGGCCATCCAACCTTGCACTTTCTGATCCTTTTGTCTCAGTCTCCAAAATGTTAGGACTACCAGCAGGCAAGCACTCTTCCAACTGAGCTACACCCTCCCAGTCCCAAGGTGGCAGCTTTGGAGTCATACTTTCCTACCAGGTTTTTTTTTTTTTTTTTTTTTTTTTTTGGTTTTTTGAGACAGGGTTTCTCTGTATAGCCCTGGCTGTCCTGGAACTCACTCTGTAGATCAGGCTGCCAGGCTGGCCTCAAACTCAGAAATCCGCCTGCCTCTGCCTCCCAAGTGCTGGGATTAAAGGCGTGCGCCACCACCGCCTGGCTCCTACCATGTTTTTTTATAGAACAATGCTGTGCTGGGAGTCAAGCCAGGCGTGGTCCAGCATTGTGCTCCATGCCCTACACATCCCCAGCCCTCAGGTTCTTCAGGAGGTTTAATTCCATCAGGAAGCTTTCGTAAAGTCAGCATTTTGGAAACGGAGGCAGGAGGATCTTTTTTGTGTTCTAGCACACTTTGGGCTATATAATGAGACCCTGTCTTAATATACCAAGAAAAACTCCAAAGATGCCAAACACTTAGGTGTGGAATTGCCTTATGAGCGGGCTTCAGATCTGCTCTCAGGTGGTGGCACTAATTCCTCGGGCTCCTAGTCCACCTAGCAGTGCCTCACTACGACTACAGTTTCTGTCTTCCCCAGCACAACACCCTTTCCCTGCCAGTTCTTCTTGGCCGCAGAGGCAGCTGACCCTTGGGACGCCACCTTCCCTAAGGCCTCACAGGGTGTACGTCTGCAGATCGGAGTTTGTATCTTGAGGAATCTTACCTTGTGTGTGTGTTCCTGCTTTCATTCTTCCTGTAAATTGTTTTTGTTGTTGTTTTGATTTTGCTTGCCCCCCAACTCCCTTTTAGAACTAGATACAGAATCTACTTTCACTTAATTTAAAGATATGAGTGACACTTGCGTCCTGATTGTATATTAAGACACTTTTTAAGTGTTAGGTTTTTAGATTTATCTAGAAAGAAACAGTGCTTTTAAATAGCTATATATAGTGTAATGTTGCCTGTTTTTGTTTCAGTGTAAAGAGCTGGCCAAGTCCAAGGCTGAGGTGGCCTGCATTGCTGTGTATGAGACGGACGTGTTTGTCGTTGGAACTGAAAGAGGGCGTGCTTTTGTCAATACCAGAAAAGACTTCCAAAAAGATTTTGTGAAGTATTGTAAGTGCGGTGTTTTAATTTTTTGTAGTTTGCGAGTTTTAAATACAATTATTTTTATTTGTATTTATTTATTTATTTATTTTTTGGTTTTTTTGAGACAGGGTTTCTCTGTATAGCCCTGGCTGTGCTGGAACTCACTTTGTAGACCAGGCTGGCCTCGAACTCAGAAATCCGCCTGCCTCTGCTTCCCGAGTGCTGGGATTAAAGGCGTGCGCCACCATGCCTGGCTAAATACAATTATTTTTAGATACAGCATCTTAAGCTTTCTAAGAATGAATCACACCCAAAAAAGACAGAAGGTGTGACCTGTGTATTTGTGGGAGTGGGTCAAGACAAGCCACTAAAGTGGTCATGTTGGAGGAGGTGTGAGGCAGGTGCTGTGGGTGCTGTCTGTGGGGGACGCAAGGAACTGAACAACTTTGTAAGACAAAAGACCAAGTTGCGGAGACTCAGGCTGTGAGAACCATGAGGCTCCAAGCTTGTTAAAGGAACAATGTCTTGGGGGTTTTATAGGGCAATTTGGTCTCCCCTTTCCCCTACTGGTCCTGTTTAGACACCAGCCTCCAAACCTTCCTACTGTTTCTCTTGGAGGTTTCCCGGGATCAAGAAGCCAGCATCTCAGGGCTGCTTGCTCACCTGTGGTCCCTGCTGTTGGGGGCAGGTGATAACCTCTAGCTGCGTCATGGTGGAATCTCTGGGTACAGGTCTTAGAAAAAGCGCACTCTCATGACGTGGCTCCCGGTGCTGGTTCAGCGTGCTATGGCAACATTGTGGTAGGCACCAAAAGATGGAGTTATCCAGGGCTCCATCTTCAGGACCAGCTCTAGAAATGTAGTGGAGAAGAGAATGCTAGAGGCTGCTACAGTAGCCCAGCTCGGGTGATTGTTCCCAGGAAAGTCCTGTGTGCGACTAGCAGTCAGTCTGAGTGAGGAGTCCAGGATCTGGTTTCATGCACAGGGTATAGCTTCTACAGACGGAGAGGCAAGAAAATTCACTGTTGGCAAACGGAACCAGGCCTCTGTCTTTGGCCTGCAGGTAGGCACTGCAATGTTGAATTGGGCTATGGTCATGATGTCCTATTATCGGAGTAGCACTTTTCTTATCAAGAAGAGAATCATTAGAGAGGAATATTGCCTAAATAAACCTCACATGGATTAAAGCCTAATGCCAGGGAGTGCGATCCCTTAAACTGTTGAAGCAACATGCCAGCCATCCTCCGCGCCTGCGCTTTCCTCCTTGGGTGTTAAAAACCACACAGGTGGCCAGAGTTACCACTTCATGGTTTTACTTCAAAGGCCACCACGTAAGGACCTGGTCTTCAGGGCTCCTATGGGCTTGAGAGATGTCTGTCTCAAAGGCCATACTTGGTCATGGCTTGGCTTGCAATCATGGGACATTTCCCTGTGTATTGACCCTCTTCTTTGTAAGCTAGCCACTGGTTAGAGTCACCAGGTGGGGTCTCCGTGGCGTCTCCTGAGCAAAAGGACAGTGTATACATATTTTCTCATTCATTCACTCGTTATTTTGAGACGGGGTTTTTCCTGTTGTAGCCTTGTTTGTCCTGGAACTCACTCTGTAGACCAGGCTGGCCTCGAACGCATAGAGATCTACCTGCCCCTGCCTCCTTAGTGCTGGGATCAAAGGCGTGTGCCATGCCCCCATGCCCAGCTGTGACTCCCCACAGTTATCGGACATTTTGAGAGATGCCCTAGTCTTGGGGACCTACTTAACCATGGAAGGCAAGGGGGGAGATATTCTCTCTTTTGATCTCTCTGACCGAATTGGCATAGCCTCTGACACCCAGAAGGTCACTTACGCCCTTGTACTTGTAACCACTGTGTCACAGTTAGATAAAGCTTGGCAAAAATGAAAGAGATAAGTGAGCCAGTCCTTGTAATAGTTACTGAGAGCAGACTAATAATTCCGCGATTTGAGCAGAAGTTATCAGTGTATTGAACTTGGACCTTTCGCATACCTGATAGAACTTGGCTACCTGGAGCCATCTTGTGAGACAAAGCACACTGACAAATGTACAGTCAGCAAGCCCAGCTGGGATGCTCTTTTATGGGTCAGTACAGCTGATGGGTTTGGAAGATGTTCCGTGGTATTACCTTAATAAAGAACCGTGGAAGCCCAGCTACAGAGATGATAAGTCAGTAATACAGTGTTCATGCTGTTAAACTGGGCTGCTTGGCATGTGCCCAGGGAAAGCTCAGACAACACCAAGGCCACCTTTAATTGGTACTTAAAGAGTGTTGTAGCCATCTTTATGTTTTGAGTGAGTGTCAGTAACAGACGCACAAAAGGCATTGCTCCTCAGTAAAACTGAACCTAGTGGGTTATGCCAGATAGGAGATTGGCCATGGAGTCCGGTGGCAGCTGGCTGGACCCCAACATCTGACTGTGCTCCTTAAACCCAGGATAGGTTTTCCCAGGGGAGTCTTGTCACCTGCTGGGTCTTGCCCTGGAAACAGGGATGGATAGCTTTCCTTTCAGACTCTTTAACTTTTATAAGGTTAGGGTTGGGAACACCAGAGAGAAGGTAGAGAGGGTCGTTTGTTTGATTTGTGAGGTCTGTCTTTGTATCCCTGGCTGGCCTGGAACTGGCTTTGGAGACTAAAGATCTCAGTCTCCGAGGTCTCCCTGCTTCTGCCTCCCCAGGGTTAGTTAGTTAGAGGCATGAGCTTCCGTGCCCAGGCATAGAGAGCTATGTTTTAGGCGTTGTATCATTAAGTATGTCAACCCTGGGGACAGGGTCAGGGGACGCATGTGAATGGTGCTGTGCCAAGGCCAGGGCAGCAGCAGCCACTGTGTCTATGCTAGGTCACACTCTTGACAAAGCAAAACCATAAGACCTGTCTGTCAGATCCGAGTGTGAGGGCCCGAGGGCCAGCAGGGCTTGCAGATAGCCTCGGTTAGTTAAGTCATTTAACTCCCTACTGTTCCTTCAAGTTTTCTGTCTTCAGCCGGACGTGGTGGCGCACGCCTTTAATCCCAGCACTCGGGAGGCAGAGGCAGGTGGATTTCTGAGTTCAAGGCCAGCCTGGTCTACACAGTGAGTTCCAGGATAGCCAGGGCTACACAGAGAAACCCTGTCTCAAAAAAACCAAAAACCAAAAAAATAAAAGTCCTCTGTCTTCTTCCTTCTTCCCTCTTTAGCCAGTCTCATTGTGCAGGCTTTGAACTCTGTTCCCACCATCTTAGCCTCCAGAGCATTTTTAGTCCTTCTGGGGTTGGGGCTGGCAGTGTCTCAGTGTTAGCACACGGAATTCTGCGTCCAATCTCTAGGACAGAAAGGACGCTGCATTCCACCCGTGTCCCTACTTACAATCTTGGTATCTTGATTTTTCTGGTAAAATTTGAACCCTGGTTATGTTAGTTCATTTATTTATGTAGACAGGGTCTCATATGTGACCTTGGACTTGCTTTGCATCAAAGGAGGGCCTTGAATTCCTGATCCCCATGGAGGTTGAACCCCAGGCTCCAAGCGTGATTGGCAAACACCAGCTGGGCTCCGTGCCTAGCCCTGGTGTCTTGAGCTACAGTCTCATGTGGCACCCCTGGATGACTGCCAAACCGCCTTTTTTTTTTTTTTTTTTGAGACAGGGTTTCTCTGTGTAGCCCTGGCTGTCCCGGAACTCACTCTGTAGACCAGGCTGGCCTTGAACTCAGAAATCCACCTGCTTCGGCCTCCTGAGTGCTGGGATCAAAGGCGTGCGCCACCACGCCCGGCTTTTTTTTTTTTTTTTTTAAGATTTTATTTTTATTTTATATATGTGAGGTTTTGTGTCTCCCCATATGTCTATGGACCACATGTGTGCACTGCCCACAGAGGTCAGAAGAGGGCAGTGTGGATTCTTTGGATGGGAATTCCAGAGAGTCTCGGGCCCTCCTGTGGGTGCTGGCAGCACTCTTAGCTGTTGCACTGTCTCTCCAGCCC
>NC_034612.1:20454208-20455757 GCF_900095145.1 Mus pahari
CCCACCTCCAGTTCCTGATCTTCCCGGCTCTCCCTCCCCAGCGCTGGGGTTGCAGGTGTAAGCATCTCTCCTGGCTAAGTGTTTATTAAAAAGTGCCCTTCTTCCTTTTCCCCTTGAGATTTTGTAACAAATTTGTTAGATTTATAGTGTCTGGGCGGGGTGGGTCATGCCTGTATTCTCAGACTGAGGAAAAGGACTCCTGAGAGTTGAAGAAGTGGGTGGCTAGATAGTTGTTTCAGGGAAGCTGGGCTATGAGTGAGGCAGAAGGGAAGGAAGGATGGAGGAAAAGCATAGAAAAGGATCCTTACTAAAGGCCAAGCAGTAAATGGTGCTGGTTGGTTCGTTTGTGTCATCTTTGTACTGACCAGCCAGCTCCCTAGGAAGAAGGACCCTCCACTGCATAATTGCCCCCCAGCAGATTGGCCTGTGGGGGGCATTTTCTCAATTGATGCTTAATATGGGAGGGCTCAGGCCACAGTGGGTAAGCCCTGTTCCCCCACGGTCTCTGCTGTGGCCTGCCTTGGGGATAAACTATCTGTCATCTGAGAGCCAATAAATTCTCTCCTACCATAAAGGTGTTTATTGTAGCAACAGAGAAGCAGACTGGGACGTGGATCTTAGCCTTTGTCTCACTGACTGTTTTACAGGTGTTGAAGAAGAGGAAAAGGCCGCCGAGATGCATAAGATGAAATCTACCACCCAGGCCAATCGGATGAGCGTGGATGCTGTAGAAATTGAAACACTCAGAAAAACGGTGGAGGACTATTTCTGTTTTTGCTATGGTAAAAACACAGCATTTTACAATTTGAGAAAAATACCTTATAAACTGGCATTTTCTTCTCTATAAAATTGTGTTTGTATGAATACACGAATGTATTTGTAGATAGATGTGTGCGCATTTGTGTGAAGGTCAGGACAACTTTGTGAAGTTGGGTCATCTTCCTGCTTGCGTGGCTTCTGGGAATTGAACTGATTGTTCTGTGAATAGAGTCTCTCCCACTGGGCAGTCCCTGGCCACTATATGTTTCCTAAGTGTGTAGATTTTATAAACGATTTGACAGTCATACTCTTTTACAAATTGAATAGGTTAAATTGTAAATTTAAGGAATTAGGTCAAAAGAACTAAAAAATAAGTACAATGTAATTAATTAACTTAATTAATTATTGTTATCATTATTGGGCAGGCATGGTGGCATGTGAGTGGATCTCTGAGTTTCAGGCCAATCTGGTCTGCATATTGAGACCTTATCTCAGAAGATAAGAAAGCAACAACAGCCGGGCGTGGTGGCGCACGCCTTTAATCCCAGTCCTCGGGAGGCAGAGGCAGGTGGATTTCTGAGTTCGAGGCCAGCCTGGTCTACAAAGTGAGTGCCAGGACAGCCAGAACTACACAGAGAACGCCTGTCTCGAAAAACCATTAAAAAAAAAAAATTAAAAATAAAAAATAATAACGGCTTGGCGTTGTGGCACACACCTTTAATCCCAGCACTTGGGAGGCAGAGACAGGCAAATTTCTGAGTTCGAGGCCAGCCTGGTCTACAAAGTGAGT
>NC_034612.1:20456295-20459519 GCF_900095145.1 Mus pahari
TATCTATCTATCTATCTATCTATCTATGTAACAAATAAATATACAAATTATATTGATATAACAAATCATCATTATAGCCCAGGACCCCACTAAGAAATGGCTTGACAGTTGAAGTGCACCCTCTCCTCAGCCCATTGTTGTTATCCTCAGGCAGGCTTTGAACTTTTTCTGATCCTCCTGCCCTGGTCTTCCACTTAGCTGGCCTTATAGATACACCATTCTGGCTATGGCTAGGCCGAGGTCTGTTGTGTACTTTGTATTTGGCCCTTTGGACAGATTCCAGGTTCAGGACTTAGCTGACGTGGGTATCAAATGTTCATGTTTTAAAGTGCTGTTTGAAATACTATGTTAATGTTGAAGTCAGATATTGTGAAAATAGTCAGAATGCTTCAGTAAGCTCTTTTTATTTTGTTGTCGTTTTTATTTTTCCAGACAGGGTCTCACTATGTAGCTCTGGCTGTCCTGTACCTCATTCTGTAGAATAGGCTGGCCTTGAACTCAGAGATCTGCCTGCCTCTGCCTCCTGAGTGCTGGGATTAAAGTTAGTCCATACCACCACAATCTGCCCGGGATAAGATCTTGATGGGTAGTTAAGTTAGTATGTATGTCTGTGGTGCGAGTGTGTGTGTGTGTGTGTGTGTGTGTGTGTGTGTGTTACCTGCTGTGTGCATTTGGAGCTCATGTGTCTTTGGAATTGCTCTCTACCTTATTTATTTATTTACATGTACTTACTATGACTGTACACATCTCGTGTGCCTGTATTCAAGCACCCCACGGAGTTATATGTGGAGATAAGAGGTTGGACAACTTGCAGAAGTTGGTTATCTATTTCTACTATGTGGGTTCTGGGACTTGAACTCAGGTCCTTAGGCCTGGCAGCAAGCCCCTCTCACCTGCTTAGCCGTCTTGTCAGCTCCCCCTTACTGACTTTCTTTTAAATTAAAATTTTATTTTATTATTTTAGTTTTTTGAGACAGGGTTTCTCTATGTAGCCCTGGCTGTCCCGGAACTCACTCTGTAGACCAGGCTGGCCTCGAACTCTAAATTCAAATTTTAAAGGAATTTTATTTGTATGACTTGTTTTGCCTGCATATTTGTCTGTGTACCATGTGTGTGCCTGTTGTTTGTGGAGGCCAGCAGAGCATGCTGGATCCCTCGGAACACACCTTACAGGTGGTGGTGAGCTGCAGTGTGGGTGCTAGGAATCCCACACAGGTCCTCTGGAAGAGCAGTGTCTTAGCCACTGAGCCCGTCCCCACATCCCCTTCTCACTTTTTGAGACAGGTCTTCTTTCTGACCCTGGAGCCCACTGATTGGCTAGGCTGGGTAGCCAGGGAACCCTAGGATTTTTTCTTTTTTTTTTCCTCAACACTGGGATTATAGTTACAAGCCTACACTGCCCCGAAGTTTATGTGGGTGTCAGAGACCTAAAATCGCATCCTCATTAAATTACAATGGCTTTACGGACAGAGTTGGAGTCTTCCCCCAGCTACAGGATTCAGTTTTCAGTGTGACCACGCGTGGGTCATGCTAATTCCACGATCCTCCCACAGGGAAAGCTTTAGGCAAATCCACCGTGGTCCCGGTTCCGTACGAGAAGATGCTGCGCGACCAGTCGGCTGTGGTGGTGCAGGGGCTTCCCGAGGGCGTCGCCTTCAAGCACCCTGAACATTACGACCTCACAACCTTGAAGTGGATTTTGGAGAACAAGGCGGGGATTTCCTTTATCATTAAGAGGTGAGGTGCTTCCTCCCGTATTGCCCGTCACAGATTGTTCATGTGTGTGCACCAGATCTGCACAGTTCTGGGTGATGCAGACGCTGTGCGTGGTGCTGCTCATGCTTGCCTTGAGTGTTCATCCATGTTTCCTGTTTCCTTTCCATGCAGACCTTTCCTCGAGCCGAAGAAACACCTCGGTGAGTGTGTCGCCTTGCTCCCGCGTTGACAGTCTGGGTCCCCTTGCTCCACGTTGGCGGGCTGAGTCCACGTGTTCCGAATTTGCGGGCCGGATCCCCGTGCTCCCGCGTTGGCGGGCTGGGTTTCTGAGTCAGGGTTAGTGAAAAGCCCGTGGCAGCTCCCTGAGGTGAACACGTAGCTCTGTGGTGTTGATGTTTCCGTCCACTCTGTCTTCCTCTCCGCGGTCCTAAGAATGACTTGGTTGACCTCAGACCACTGGAATGGCAGATTGCTCTCGGAGTGCAGTCTGGACACCTTTGAGTTTAGATGTTAATGGCTATCAAGTGTCCATGACCAAAACAGGGCAGCCATATGTAAGAGCAGCCCAGGTCATTGGAGGTTGAGGGTGATAGGAGCAGAACTTCCTCTAGGGTGGCCTTGCCATTCCATGTCACTAAGACAGGTAAGGACCAGCCAGTGGCCCTCTCACAGCCACGTTTACCTGACATGCCCCTAGAGCTGGAGCTGCAGCCTAAACAGGAGTCTCTGCAGGAGCAGCATGCACTCTTCACTCCTGAAGCTTGGCTCTGGCGCCCACCCCACCGTTGACTTTTTTGTTTTTAAGATTTATTTATTTCGTATATATGAGTACACTGTAGCTGTTTTCAGACACACCAGAAGAGACCATCAGATCCCATTACAGATGGCTGTGAACCACTGGGAATTGAACTCAGGACCTCTGGAAGAGCAGTCAGTGCGCTTAGCCACTGAGCCATCTCTCCAGCCCCCAACTTGAAATGTTTTAAAGGTGATCTTCAGTACTGTAGGAGTCCTTTCTACTGCATAAAGATGGAAGGGAAAAGACACATGGATCTGAGTATGTCAATACACACACACACACACACACACACACACTCTTATGGACACACCTTTTTTTTTCTGAGAAAAGATCCGGGGTAGTCACTTTGGCCGTGGATTGACTGGAAGCTCAGGCGGCCTTTCTTCCTGCCAGACATGTGTAACCACATGTGACTTACACATGTTTTCTGTCAGTTTAATTTCAATTCATCCATTTTAAGTGTAGAATACATGGTTCTTAGTAACTGCACAATATTGGGGACACACAGCTAGTGGGAGAGTCGTGGCTCAGTGTGGGAGGCTGAGTTCAGGCTCCAGCAATGGAAAAGCAGTAGCCGGTTGCTTCTCGTTTGGTTATTTTGAGCCAGAGTGGCCTCAAAGTTACAAACTTCCAGCCTTGTCCCCGTTGCTGGGATAGTAGGTGACAACACGTGTTGGGAGGGCTTAGTGTGTGTTTTTTTTTTTTTTTT
>NC_034612.1:20459529-20477215 GCF_900095145.1 Mus pahari
TTCTCTGTGTAGCCCTGGCTGTCCTGGAACTCACTCTGTAGACCAGGCTGGCCTTGAACTCAGAAATCCGCCTGCCTCTGCCTCCCGAGTGCTGGGACTAAAGGCGTGCGTGTACCACCACGCCTGGCGCAGTGAATGTTCTTCATGATTTGCTTTTTCTCCTTTAGTGTCTTGTGTTCTGGATCTCTTCTTTAACAAGCAGATTTCTTGGAGCTCACTCACCACTCACGGTGCTGTATTACAAAAAAGAGAGAGGGAAACATTGAGTAGCCTGGGGATGTGGGTGCCCGCCTTACTGTGCCCTCCTCCCAGGGTTAAAGGGGTCCTGGATTTGGGTGTCTGGTCTTTAATCTCCAGGGGCGCTAGGAGTGGAGCCCAGCGTGTCAGTGCCAGTCAGACTCTCTGCTGCCTGCTACCGCCAGCCCAGTCTATTTTGAGTTTATACCCTACAGAATAGAATGTAGAGGCTTAAATTCGCCTCTGCATCTAGGTCTCCGTGAGAAGCATGCTCTCTGCGTTGTCTTGGAAACTTGGCTGGAGTCAGCTGACCCTGACTCTATTTCTGTGTTTTCTTCACAGCGATGTGAGGGTGGAGACAGCTGTGTCCCTCTTCCCTTCCTGCCAGTCTCCCTTTTGTTGCTTACCTTTTGGTCTGGCTAGGGTAATGTAGCGCATGTCACCTTGAGGTCCATGTTAGGTCGCCTCCACGACTGTCCTCCATGTTAGGTTAGAAGAGCATTCCTTTGCCTGCTCAGTGGGAAGGCAGCAGTGTGTGGCTCTTTTTAAAGATTTCGAGACTCGAAAAAAACCAAAAAACAAACAAACAAACAAAAAAAGATTTCGAGAAAAGCGGGGTTGTGGCACAGGCTTGGACTCCCAGCACTTACGTAGCTGAAGCAGGAGGATGGAAAACGTGAGACCAGTCCAGGCTACACAAAGAAAAAAATTCACATTAAGGCATAGAAGTGGCATAGACAGGCTGCAGGACAGACAGTTCAGCGGGTAAAGGACACGTGCTATCAGGCCCGAGGACCTGGGCTCCATCCCTGGGACTGAAGTGGGAGCGTGTGTGGGTAAGGACGGAGCCTTTGCTGTGAGATGGAAGGCCGAGTCAGGCCAGTCTGGAAGCTGGAGGGACAACTAGTCCTGAGTAAACAGACCAGAAGAAAAAAAATGACCAGAGAGTCTGCCTCAGTAAGGTGTCCTGTGCCCTTGACAGGCGTGGTGGGTGGTTGCTGGTCCTAGGGAGTGCGGTGGGGGATGTTGGTCACATTTTGTTAGTTGCTGTGCTCAAAGAAGAAACAAAAGGAAAGAAATGAGATTCAGGAGTCTCTGTCCCCTTTATCCTTTCTCTCCTATCTAGTGTTGGGGGTGAAACCATGGAGGTAGGGGCTAGGGATAAAGGGTGGGAGGAAAAAAGAACCCACAACCTATCAAAGACCAGCTACAGGGTCTTGCTTCCTGGGTGGCCTGGGCTTTTCGCTGTAGACCAGGCTGTTCCCAGACTCAGCCCAGGCCTCCTGCTCGTCGTCCCCCTGTGCTCCACACAGGCTGTTTGATTTTCTCGTCCAGGTTGCGATCTAGATGTAACCCAGATGTGTTTGCTTGTTCCTGTGGTGAGGGACATTTGGGCTGTATAGATTCTTGGCTCTCAAAGGAAGCCTGTGGAGATTGGTTACAGGTTTAACCTCAACAGCACCCCTCCACAGGGCCGGCGATACAAGCCAGAGGCCTTGTACATGCTAGGCTATGCTAAGGTGAGACAGGGTTTTGCCGTGTAGTCAGGACTGGCCTTGAACTCTCTCAGTAGTATCCCTAATGCCTGGATTCCCTATATACCTCCAAGTTTGGCAAGACAGGTCTTTTAATTGCAGTATAATTCACCAGTTTAAAATGTACCACAGATCGGGCAACTGATGATTATCATATCTACTTGAGAACATTTCTATCATCTACCACATGAGGCAGATCCACTGACCTTGAATAGGGGTCATATTTACATCAGCTATCTTACCTTATGCCACTCAAGAAATGCTTTATTTCTGTTGTCAGCTCACTGGCAGAAATAAACTTTTTCTGTGAAATGAGAACTGGATGAGTGAGTTCAGGACTGTTTATGCTTGCTCATCCCGGGACGTTTCTTCTCCAGGTCCTCCCAACCTCACCCTGAATCCCCCACAAGCCAGGGCACAATATTATGAGTTCTATAATCCTGACACTGTGGGATGAGAGATTGTGGAGTTGAAGGACAGCCAGGGCTACACAGAGAAACCCTGTGTCAAAACCCAAAAACCAGAAAAACAGACAGACAAGCAGATGGACAAGAACACCAACAAATGTCATTGAACCTGAATGTCCTTTGCTTTGTAGGTGGTCGAGTGCTGTCGGCCGAGTCTGAGAGGTCCATGCTGTCCCCTGGTGGAAGGTGAGCCATCCGTCCCCACACTGCTGTGCCTCTGCTCCGGAGTTACCAAGAGCAGAAGGCTGAGGGCCACATCCAGAAGTGCAGGGTGCAGCCGAGCACTTGGCTGCAAAAGTGTCAATTTTGTACATTTTGTTTTAGAAATACCCTTACTTTGTAATAGCCCAGGCTGGTCTCATTTCGGGACACTGGTGCCCCAGCCTCCTAAGAGCTGGAGGCCCAGTCGTGATGCCGGGAGTGTGGGCTTCGGCTCTGCTGCTGTGCACAGGGCCCTTGGGAGTCGAGGCTGGATGTCAGGGAGGCTGTTGACCGCCGTGCAGGTGATTCTCACAGACGCACCCCATGATCCATGTTTCTTCCTCCTTTCAGTTGTGGCCCCATCAAAGTGAAAACTGAACCCACAGAAGATTCAGGTATGTACTGGTACTCTCAGAAGCTGTTATAGAAGGAAAGCATTTTCCTTAGTTGAGAAGGTTACAGTTTCAGTGGTTAGTTATTGAGTCTTGTTGCGCTGAGCAGACTGGCCTCTGACTCACTGCTGCTGCTATTACAGACGGGACTGTACTCAGTTTTACTTAGGAGGGGCACCTAAGGGTTTCTGTATAATTAGTTAATTTTGTGCATGTGCCTGTGCCTGTATGTAAATATATGGTATATTCCTATGTTGGGGTAGGAATGGGGTAGGAGGTTGTGTGCCTGCTCCAAGGCCAGAGGAGGCCATTCACTGTCTTCTACTCTAATGGTTCCTTTGAGGCAGGGCCTCTCAGGATTCAGGCCTCGAGCTTGAAAGCTCAGTGACCTATCTCTTGTTTCTGCTGCCCTCCGAGCTGGGCTGCAGGCATTGGCAGGCTTGGTTCACTTGTGATGGGAATTCTGAGATACAAGCTCTGATGCTCAGGATTGTGGAGCAAAGATGGTTAACCACTGAGCTTGCTACCTGGGGTCGCAGTTGTCGTTTCCTCATGGGGGATGATGCTGAACATTTCTTTCATAAACTTGCTATAGTGTGTGTGTGTGTGTGTGTGTGTGTGTGTGTGTGTGTGTGTGTGTGTGTGTGAGAGAGAGAGAGAGACAGAGACAGAGACAGAGACAGAGACAGACAGAGAGACAGAGACAGAGACAGAGACAGAGACAGGGGAGAGGGAGAAGACAGTGCATCCCTGGTACGGCGTGCCTGTTAGCATCAGACAACCTTACGTGCTGGTCTGAGCGTGTGGCTACTGAAGAGGCCCGGCTGTCTGACCTTAGAGGGTCCAGGAATTCTCTGCCTTCCATCTCGCTGTAGAGAGCGGGCTTACAGACACGCAACACCATGGCCCGCCTCACTTGGGTCCTGGGAGTTTAGATTGCAGTCCTAGGCTGTGTGGCAAGTGTCTGACCCAGGGAGCCACTTTCCCTGATCCTGTTTTCTCTCTTAACCTGTGCTTACTGTTTGTTTTTCCCAGTTGTTGAAAGTTCTGCCTGTATTTTGGATATAAGTCAGAAATATGGTCTTGCAGATGTTTTTTATAACTTCTGCTTGGTTTTATATTTTCTTTGAATCTTTTTTGGGGGTTTTTTGAGACAGGGTTTCTCTGTATAGCCCTGGATGTCCTGGGACTCACTTTGTAGACCAGGCTGGCCTCGAACTCAGAAATCCTCCTGCCTCTGCCTCCTGACTGCTGGGATTAAAGGCGTGCGCCACCATGCCTGGCTCTGTCTTTGAATCTTAAACAATAAATTTTAGTTTCTGTATTTTCAAGGTTGTGGATATTTTTAAAAAAGATTTTAAAACAATTTTTTAAAAGATTTATTTATTTATTTATTTTCTGGATATGAGTGCACTGTAGCTGTCTTCAGACACACCAGAAGAGGGCATCAGATCTCATTACAGATGGTTGTGAGCTATCATGTGGTTGCTGGGAATTGAACTCAGGACCTCTGGAAGAGCAGTCTGTGCTCTTAACCACTGAGCCATCTCTCTAGCTCCTTAACATTTTTTACTCTTTTGGATTTTCAAGACAGGGTTTCTCTGTATAGCTCCGCTGTCCTGGAACTCACTCTGTAGACCAGGCTGGCCTCGAACTCAGAAATCCACCTGCCTCTGCCTCTCAAATGCTGGGATTGAAGCATTTTTTACTCTTTAATTATCATTTTTTCTTCCTTCCCTCCCTCCCTCCCTCCCTCCCTTCCCCCTCCCTCCTTCCCTCCTTCCTTGACAGTGTTTCTCTGTGTAGCCCTTGTTGTCCTGGAACATATCATGTAGCTCAGGCTGGCCTTTCCTTCCCCAAGTGCTGGAATTAAAGCTGTGGGCTACCCTGTCTGCCTTAATTCATTTACCATTTGTATTTTTGAGGATGTAATGTAATTACATCCCTTCTTCCTACCTTGTCCTCTGTCTAAACCCTCTGGATATCCTGCTGTGCTCTCTCTACATTTCATGGCCTCTTTGTTCATTGTTGTCACACAGTCACACTTCAGTCTGTAAAGTTTAATACTGTATGTATTTTTTTTTAAAGATTTATTTATTTTTTATTGTATATGGGTACACTGTAGCTGTCTTCAGATCCACCAGAAGAAGGCATCAGATCTCATTACAGATGCTTGTGAGCCACCATGTGGTTGCTGGGAATTGAACTCAGGACCCTTGGAAGAGTAGTCAGTGCTTTTAACCGCTGAGCCATCTCCCCAGCCCCCAAATAAAGGAATTTTTAAAGCTGGGATGGTGGCCCATGCTTTTGATCCCAAGTACTTCAGAGACAGAATCCAGGCCAGCTTGGTCTATAGAGCAAGTTCTAGGACAGCTAGACACAGTAAAGCTCTGTCTCAAAGGGGGGAAAAAGTTGTGTGTATTTGTCCCTGTGTGTATGTGTGGTTATGAGTCCAGTGCAGTGCCAGAAGAGGGCATCAAAATTCCCTGGAGCTATAGTTACAAGGGTTTGTGAAGCTGGGCAATAGTGGTGCACGCCTTTAATCCCAGCACTTGGGAGGCAGAGGCAGGCGGATTTCTGAGTTCAAGGTCAGCCTGGTCTACAAAGTGAGTTCCAGGACAGCCAGGGCTACACAGAGAAACCCTGTTCCCAAAACAAACAAAAACAAAAAACCCCCAAGGGTTTGTGAGCTGCCAAGGTGGGTGTGAGCAAGCGAGCTAGCGAGCGACGACTGAACCCAGGACCTCTGTCCAGGCAGCACAAGCTCCCTGTGGCTTTTTCATGCACAGATGTCATTACAGTTTTTCTTGTCCCCTCCTGCACAGGACCACCCGCATCCTCCCGCCCCTTTGTGGTTTACTGTTGTGAGACAGTGTGGCTCTGTGACGGGGTGTCCTGTAGCTCAGGAGGTTAGTCCTTCCTTGGCTTCCTTCCCAGGGGCTGTAGGTATCTCTCTGAACCAGGTACAAGGTTTTCTCTTTCTTTCTAACCTAGGAATTATTTTTCTAACCTAACGTCAGTAAAGATTTGCAGTTAGGTTTCTTCTGGACGGTTTATAGTGTCGGCTTTTAGCGTTTGATCTGTGATTGGTGGTGAGGCTGTGCTAGGCCTGTCATGAGGTAAGAGTGTAAATCATTCAGCTTGTGTGGGCGTGTTCAAGGCCTTCCTTCTGTGCTGAGTGATGGAGTCTTTGCCAGGTAGTGGAGTTTTAGTCCATCGATAGCCGGGGTCCCTCTCTCCCATAGGCACCCTGTTTCAGGTGACCTTCATCTGTTCTGACAGAGCAAGGTGAGGTAGCCACGCTTTTTCGCTCCCTCTTACCTTTTCCCATACAGTTGATTGATTTTTTTTTTTTTTTAAACTCTGGAGTCTATGCAGGTCGGTTGGGTCTGTTTGTCTGTCTGTCTGTTTGCCTGTCAGTTGCTGAAACCATGCCATGGTTTGGGTTGCGGATGACCTCGTTCAGCATCCACCTAATGACCATTTGCCCTTTCAGAGTCTTTTAAAGTGGGTGAGGCCTTGAGTGCACAGTGCCCTGGAGCTGTGACACACCGGAGACTGTCACTTGTTTTGTAGGCATTTCTCTGGAAATGGCCGCTGTGACAGTGAAGGAGGAGTCGGAAGATCCTGATTACTATCAGTATAACATTCAAGGTAACAAGGTTTAATGCAGTCTCTCTCCCTGACACTTGCTGTGGCCTTGAAGGCTCTCTGAGCAACTACAGACTCTGCCATGGTGCCTGCTCCCGGTTCCCATTTCAGTGGGGAGTACGTGAGCTGTAGCTCATCTTCACCTGTACGGTTGTCTGGGTCATCTTAGTAATTTCATCTCGGCATGGTAGCACATGCTTGTATTCTCAGCACTCGCGAGGCCAAGGCCAGCCAGAGCGCGCTCTCTCTCTCTCTCTCTCTCTCTCTCTCTCTCTCTCTCTATATATATATATATATATATATATATATATATATATATATATACACACACATATATATATATATATATATATATATATATATATATATATATATATATATATACACACACATACACAGGGAAACCTCACCTCAAACAGACAGACCCTTTACTGGCTACTTCAGCGTCTCTGCTTTTTTAATTTTTCACAAAGTTCTGGATTGCCCTTGCCCGGTAGACTTGATTTTCCTTAAAGTAATAAGCCTTATTGGTCATGGAGTCTTTTACAAGTACCTGGAATAATTTTTTTTTTTTTTTTTTTTATGGTCCTTTAGTGAGCAGGTATCTGTGTACGTTTACGGCTGAGTGTCAGTGATACTCATTAAAAACCACACTCACACACAACCCAGTGCACATGCACTGAGGCGAAGACGCAGTGGGGAGTTGGCTCTTTGCTTTCACTCCATCTCACCTGGGAATCGAACTTGGTTCCTGAGGCTTGGCAGCAAGTGCCTTCACTCCCTGACCTGTCCTGCTGGGTCCACGTATGTTACTTGCAGTTAGTTTTGAACAGTTTATGTATTCTTTGTGCTGCTAGCACTAAAGCTGAGATAAGGATGGGTTTCATGTTTTTTAGAGTTAAATGTTGCAGAACAGTTTGGTTGTTAGTGCCTTCACTCATGTGAACATCAAGTTCACAGGTAGACTGATCTTTTACATCAGATAGTCCCACCTCTAGTATTTTCTAAATTGGCATCTTGTGCATCGCCTGCTGTGAATAGAAGTCTTCCCCCGGTCCCACACTGGGAAGGTTGACATTTTCTTTATTTGGTGTTTTTTTGAAACAGGTCTCCATTATGTAGCTCTGTCTGTCCTGGTACTCTTTGTGTAGACCAGGCTGGCCTCAAACTTGCAGAGATCTGTTTACACACCTCTGCCTCCTGAGTGCTGGGTTCAAGCGTGCACCACCACTCCTAACCCTGATCCTCATTGGTGCGTAGTCATCGCCCAGAACGAGAGTTTGCTTGGCTTGGGTCAGGGTGTCCTGGATCTCGGCCTTCAAGCTCCAGATGCAGTTCACGACGACTTTTAGCTTCTGTCCTCCTGCTTCCACCTCCTGAGCATTTAGTTTGGCCTTTGTTGCCCTCATGGAACTACTTGTTTCTTTAGTTAAGCTGCGAGTTCAGCTGACTATTCCCCAGGCGAGTCGAGTATACCTTGTGGGTATTTCCCTTCCTTCCTTCCTTCCTTCCTTCCTTCCTTCCTTCCTTCCTTCCTTCCTTCCTTCCTTCCTTCCTTCCTTCCTTCCTTCCTTCCTTCCTTCCTTCCTTTTTTCTGCCCTTCTCTGTCTGACTTTCTTTCTTCCACACTCCCCTTTTTGTTCTAGAGCTTGAACCCAGGGCTTTGAGCTATTGTGCAGGCAGGCGTTGCATCCCTGCCTGAGCCACACCACAGCCCACGGTGTCTCTCCTCATGACATGCCCCTTGCTTGTACTGTTGGTCAGTGTCTTTGTGAAATTTCCTATGTCCTCTTACAGGCTTGTCAGTCGCAGCAGTTCTCAACCTGAGGGTTGTGCCCCCTTTCACAGGGGTCACCTAAGACCATCATAAAACACAGATATTTATGATAATTTATAATAGTAGCAAAGTTAGAGTTAAGGAACTAGCAACAACAACCAAAAAATATTTTTGGTTGAGGAGGTCACTGCTCCATGAGGAACTGTATTACAGGGTTACAGCGTTAGGAAGGCCGAGGCCCACTGGTCTAGGGTGTTCTTTGTGTTGTAACTGTATTACAGGGTCGCAGTGTTAGGAGGCCCACTGGTCTAGGGTGTTGTTCTTTGTGTTGTAACTGTATTACAGGGTGGGGTTTGGGCTCATGCTTGGTTTATGGCTATGTGGTTTTGCTATGAGCCCAGATTCTGACACTCAGGCTTCTCCTTCTTATTGAGGTCTGATACTCCAGGCTGTGTTTATTGTTAATTGCTTATGTTAACAAAGTAGTCCTTTGTTTCTGTAAATTGATGAATTACCAGAAGGCTTGTTGAGCTTAGTGGCTGGCACTCACCTAGTGCAGGGAGCCCCGGCTCACATCCCCGGCACCAGGCAGACTGGCTGAGGCGGAGCACACCTAACTGCATTCAGCACTCTGAAGGTGGAGGCAGCAAGACCAGAAGCTGTGGTCCAGCCTGCACTCCATCTCACTGTGTCTCACATGAGTGCTGCACTTGTCCTGTGAAATGGGTTGCCTAGGGCTGTGCCTTTGGAGTGCCTGGTACCCATGCCGCATGTCCCCCAGTGAAGTGACTTTCATTCCGCCATCTTCATCCATGTGTGTATCTCCCTTAGACCTGACCCTGTGGCTCTTTTCCCTTTGTGTACCCGAACCCCCTTCGTCTCTCCTAAGTAATCATACCCCTTTTGTTTTCACGTGTTTTCACAATACTTTTCCCTTGTTAGCGTAATGGAAAGTGTTCTGGACCAGGAGTCCATTGGTCCTGCCTGGTGGTCGGTCTGTCCTGTGCTTCTGTGGTGGTTGATACCACTCACTGATCGTGTGTGTCATTTGGAAAGCCTGAGGGAGGGCGAAGCTTTGCGTCTTTCTTAAGTAACGCCTGTAAAGGAAGAAGCAAGCACTAGGCTTGTGAGTGCAGCCAGCATTGGGCTCCCTCTAAACCCCTCAGAGCCTCCATTGCAGACATGGCACGGTTTCCATACCATCCAGTCAGTCATCCCCAGTAACCGCGTGCATAGACCTCCACCCTACACGCCTTTCCCCATCAACCAAGGCCATTGACTAACATCATCTTTTTGCCTGTTTTTATTTCCCAAAAGGCCATCATTCCATACACCTCACCCAGATATACACTGATATGACCAACATGTGTTTTGAAATTCCTTTTGAAGCTTATCTTTGTATTCCAAAGCAGGCCCTTCTGAAACTGATGATGTTGATGAAAAGCTCCCCCTTTCGAAGGCTTTGCAAGGTATTGCCTTTCCACTTGTGCTCTCCCACGTCCTGTCATAGTTAATGTCTCTTTATATTAGACAGTTTGAATAATTATATTACTTTTCCAAATGGAAAAGGAAAAAAATGTATTGGCCTTTTTAAAAAAAAATAAATAAATAAATGAACTTCACAAGCAAAATTTTTCAAAAACCAATTTTCCCTTTTGTGAATCTAGTAATGAATCTCGAAATGGGTACATGACACACTTTCCCATGAAGGTAAAGTACGCTTTATACTTTATCAGCATAGTCAGGTCGTTATTGTTGGGTTAGCAGTGTGGATAGTGATAAGGCCGCCGCGATGCTTAGCTTTGGGAAGGATTGCAAACTCTCTCTTGTAAATCCTTGTGCTTCTGAAATGACTCTTTGGGTCACTTTTTGCGCTGTGCTCCCAGACTTGATCATACCCGTTAGTGGTGGCTTTTCCATTGTCGTTCCCCCCCCCCCCCGCTTTGATCTCAGTAGGTTGATTTTCTTTCGCGTTACTGTCTACTGTAAATAGTCGTGCCTGTCATTTCTGTAGGTCTCACTAGAGTCAGAGGATCACTCAGGTTCATAGTGCAGCATGAGTGGCTTCCCTGCCTGCCCTCAGTTTCCTGGCCACGCCCGTCGGGGCTGGCCACGCCCCCTTCTTATGTTTTGGCTACACATCTATTTATTTTGACATTATATAGTCAAGGAATTTCCAGCTCCTTAAATGTCAAAGTTAAGGTAACAAAGGAGGAGTGTGAGGAGGAAGCACGAAGTGCTGCCCTTAGCTTTGACAGGGCGCCCACCCTAGAGTGAGTGAGACCGTCAGCATGGCGGGCCACAGCAACTCTGACTTGGCACCATGAGAGCTCTTGCACCGAATGTGTCCCTTAGGAGGGAGTGACCTGAGCACAGTTGTCAGGAGACCTGCCGCCCACCCCTCCACGACCCACTGTCCTGGCAGGTGACGAAGGTGTTTCCCCTCTTTTCCTTTTCCCAGCCTCGATCGACACTTAGAGATTGGTGCACTTGGGGGCGGCTGTGCCCCGGATCCAAAGTGGCTGGCCCTCTGGCGTCTTGGCTGGTGGCCTCCACACTGTGCCTGGTCCCCTTGTAGGAGACTGCTCTCCCTGGCTGCCTGACCCACAGGAGCCTGGATGTGTGCTCCATGTTCAGAAGCAGGCACGTTATTTCCTAAACTAAAATAGTTTCTAAAGTTCCAAGTAACGAGTTTAAAGTACTATCATGTGATAGTGTATGTGGCTTCTACCCACGGAGAAGGGGGAGCATTCCTCACACAGCAAGCCCGGAGTTAGCTTCTTTTCTGACACGCCTTAGGTCTCTAGGCAAAGAAAGGACGTCTTCTGATTTGGTGTCTTTGATCGTGAGCCATTGGCAGACGAGCATGTGCCTAGGCTGTGACTGCTTCTCAGATCCCAGCGTCCCTCAGCAAGGTGGCATGTGGCGACAGTGACCAATACCAAATTCCCAGCTCTACATAGTGTTGTTCTGGGTGTTTGTACTTCCAGAAGTTTTCAGCTTCCAAATAGAAGAGTTATTTTTCTGAGTTAGAAAACATTGTTTGATTTTTTTACTACTGAGTTAAAAAAATCTTTTTGTATTTTTATTATAATAAATTGTATGGTCACTGGTTTTTCTCTTTTTATTGTTAGATTTATTTTATTTTATTTTATTTTTATTTTTTACTGCTTTAGTATATACTCTTCATTTTCTTTTTAGGAAGCCATCACTCCTCAGAAGGCAACGAGGGAACGGAAGTGGAAGTGCCAGCAGAAGGTTAGGAAAGAAGGGACTTAGATTTTTCTGCATCTGTTGCTCTTCAGATGGTAACCCCCCCTGTCACCTACTCTTCAGAGATGAGATGGCGGTGTGCGGGTCTTCATGGCCCACACTCTCCTTTTCAGGGAGCAGGCATTGGTGCGTCTCACTGTGCTCATGGGCACTGGGCCTGGCTGCCCCGATCCATGAGGCTCTTGCTGAGGCCAGATGAGCGGGCTGTCCCACTGCTGTCTGTCTTGGAAGTGCCCTGAGGACAGAGTTCAGACGATCCTGGTTGTTTTCTGTTTAACTTTAAAGTGTCCTGTCTGCCACCCTCAGTTTGTTCGTAGGGCAACAGATACGCTTTGTGGCTGAGAAGATTTCCGTCTTCTTAGCGCTGTCACACCCACAGCTGCCTCCGGAATGGCTGCTGCTCTGCTGGCTACGGAGCCCTCCTCATCAACTGGGCCCTCAGCTGAGGGGCCTGACTGCCCAGCATGTGGGAGCCCTCACTGCTGTGTGGCTGGAGTAGCTCACAGAGGGCCTGTAGCCCTCCGAGGAGGTAGCTGTGAGGCGGCTGGCTTTTGCTTCAGACTCTGTATTCCTCTCCTTAGCTGCTGTTTATAGAGCACGTGGGGGTGGAGATTTATCCTGCAACTTTGCATTTCTTCTATCTGTTGTTTGATTTTATGTAGGAAATGAGGAATTCGACCTTTTGCCTTCTTCTGGTGGGTCAGGGGTGACCCTAACAAAGTCACGGGCTGATCTTTGCACACTCAGTTGCAGAAGTAGCTAGGCTTTCTATCTAGGAATCCGTTCCTCTCAGAAATGCTGATGGTCTGGCCGGGTGTGGTAGCACACACCTGTTATCCCAGCCCTTGGGGATCTGAGGCAGGAGGATCACCCATGAGTTTGGGGCCAGCCTGGGCTACATGGTAAGTGCCAGGCCAGCCCAGGCTACATAGTTAGACCCTGTCTCTGAACAATAAAACATAAAAAGAAATACTTGAGATACACTTCATAATGTGGTTGATTTTTGTGGTGAGCTCCCTGGTGGGCTTGGGAAGGTGATGGGGCAATCCTCTGTGGTAGGTCTTAGGTGGGCGGACTGCTGTCAGCCAGCAGGTCTCTGCAGAGGACCTGCATGGTTCATCTAGCACCCAGACTGCTTTACAGTTTCACGAGTCTGTCAACACGTCCTCAGTCTCGGAAGACTTGTTTCTGACGAAATTCTTGCTCCTGTGTTCCAGTGTTAACAGCTGAGCGCCCTTGGGTTCTCTCTGCTCTCTATTCTTGTACTGATGGCAGCGTCCGCCTTTGGTTCATCTCTCAGCCTTTGCAGAATAAACGAGCTAATGAGCTAACAAGAATGCCCCGCCCAGCACTAACCTTTCTTTCTGTGGCTGTGCGTTTTTTGTGTAATAACATGAGCCTCTGTGGAAGGACCCTGCAGATTGACCGAGTCACTGCGGCCGTGCGTGCTGTCACCGGTTTCCCTTGTTGCAAAGGTCTCCTCTGCAAAAACGTTATGGCGGTTTCATTTAACTGTGTAAACCACGGCTAGGATGACTGGAAGGTGAGAGGCCAGGGTCCAAACTAGAAAGCAGGTCTTACTGCTCTAACTGGCATCCTCCAGTCAGAGCAAGGACACAGGTGTGACTTTGCTGTAGCGGCATTCCCCCAAATCCTGGGGCTTTCCAGGCCACCGACGCAGGTAACGCAGTGATTATCCTAACATTTTCCAGGGTTCTCTACATTTGTTTTCTTTCATCCCCAGTTATAATCAAGGGTCAAATATTATTAAAGAACATGAAATGAATTCAAATGCCAGCTGTATTTTATTGTAGGCTGCTTTTGGAGTCCCAGACAGTAAGTGTTGGCACACACGGATATGCTGAATAATGAATGTCATTTTAGAATTTTATTTTTTTCAAGATTCTACTCAACATGTCCCTTCAGAAACCAGTGAGGACCCCGAAGTTGAGGTAACCATTGAAGGTTAGTTACTTAAGCCTTGACGCCAAGAGTTCCCTTCTGGTCGTGAGCATAAACACCATAGTCACATTGAGTTTGTGTCTCTCATCCATTCTGAAGGAAGCTGGGGACAGAGCAGCCCACGCCCCAGCAGGGCTCCCCAGTTGCTCTGGGCGTACTGGGTGACAGCTATGCAGAAGTAATTGAGAAAACAAAAACAAAAACAAAAACAATCCAAATTTAGATCCACATACAGAGGCAGATTCCAGGATCTTTTGGGTTATGGTACAAGAACTTTAAGAAAAGCTGGAGCCCGCTAAATCTCAGTCTGAAAAGGGGAAGACAAGGCTGCCCAGGACGGCCTCAGTCTCTTAGGCTCCAGCCATCCTCCCACCCCAGTTGCCCAAGTAACTGAGACTAAAGGCACATGCCATCATACTTGGTCAGTAACCACTGCCCCCCTACTCCCCTCCCCCCACCCCAGTGCTCCTTCATGGATTATACACATTTGTTTTTTGAAAAATGTTTGGAAGTAATGGTTACAAATATTTTAAATTTTAAAATAATCACCGTTAGCTAAGTTTTCTTACCCCTAGTTGATTTTTTTCCTTTTGTTTTGTTTTGAGACAGGGTCTCACTGTGCAGCCCTGCCTGGCCTGGAACTTATTGTGTCGACCAGGCTGGCCTAGAACTCACAGAGATCCTCCTGCCTCTGCCTCCAGAGTGCTGAGGTTAGAGGCCTTTCATATTTTTAACCTTTTTTCAGGGCAGTGTCTCACTACAAGGCCTTGGCTGTCCTGGAACTGTTTCGTAGGCCAGGCGGACCTTGAACTCTTAAGATGTGCCTGCCTCTGTTATCAAGTGCTGGATTAAAGGTGCACACTGTCATTCAAATCCTCCCCTTTAATCCCAGTGTCGCCCAGCAGCCACTCTGCCCTTCATCTGATAGCGGTGGCAGTCCATTGCTGATAGATGATTTATAGACACATGTGTTTGTGGGTGTTGTGAAGTACAGGTGCATTAGGATAGCAGACTTTTGTCCCAAGCTCGTGCCCCCTCCCCGGTCCCCAGCCGGGAGTGCTTCTTCTCAGGCTGCAGCCTGACTTTCCTTGGATTGGGAGCTTGGGTGTGCTCTGTCTCCCTCTCTCTGTCTCTCTGTCCCTGTCCCTTGTGTGTCTGTAGAACTGAAGATGTGAGCTGCTTGATGACCCTGACCTGACAGGAGAGACCTCCTCATGTTCCATGTGCTGCTGTCAGCCAGTTAATCCATAGATTTGTCTTCCTCTGTAACATGATGTTATTAACCTGAAAGCTGTTTTGAATTTTTCATGGTCAGTTGAAGAATTGATATTTTGTCACCTTCAGTTCAAAACCTATTAAGGGCTGGCGAGGTGGCTCAGCTGGTCAAGGCACTTGTCACCAAGCCTGATGACCTGAGTTTAATCTCCAGGACCCCCATAGCAGAGGAGACCCAGCTCCTGCTCCCCACATCCCATTGGCGAGACGCTTCTGGCCCTCTCCAAACATATACAATAAATGGATGAATGAATGAAGTACACATTTTAAAATTGAAAAGCCCTAATTAACTTCTAGGAACCTACGAGCGTGTGACTCAGCCTGTTCTGTAGGGAGAAGGGAGGAAAGGGAGAAGGGAGGAAAGGAGGTGCTTTTTTGAATTATAGAAATAAAACTTTTTGGACAAGATAAAGAACTAAGTTGGGTTTTCAGTTTGGTTTTTTTTCCTAGTATTTTGAGACATGGTTTCTCTGTGCAGCCCTGGTTGTCCTGGGACTCGCTGGCCTGCGCTAGCGTCTGCCTTCTGGGTGCTGCGATTAAAGGTCTGCATTGGCATCATCTGGCGCTTTTTTTCTTTGTTTTTTTTTTTTGTTGTTGTTGTTTTGTTGTTTTTTTTTGAGACAAGTTCTCTTTATGTAGCTCTGGATGTTCTGAAACTTGATATGTAGACCAGGTTGGCTTCAGAATCACAAAGATCCACCCACCTTTGGGATTAAAGGTGTGTACCACTGCACCTGGCGCCACATTGGTAGAGTGGCTAGATTAAGATTGTTTGCAAAGTAAATCCTGTCTTATAGCACTAAAACATAAACAAACTGAAGGGATGGAAAAAGGTCCCTGCCGTCATGGATGAAGCCCTTTTAAGAGGAAAAGCTGGGGCTACAGAGGTGACTTGGCCGTTAGGAGCACTCGATGCTTACAACCTTCTGTAATTTGTGTCCCAGGGAGCCAGTGTCTTTCTCTGGACTGCAGGGACACTAGGCTTGCATGTGGTGCACATACAACCATGAAACCGACATGCACATAAAGTAAATACATCTTTTTAAACAATAAAGGAGAAGCATGGCTAGAGAAGCTGCTTGGGTAGGGTGTGTTTCTGCTGTGTAGAAAGGGCTCAGAACTGTGAGCGAGCGCCCCTGCTGCCCGGGAACAGGTTTCCTTCCCATCATTCTCTTTCTACATTCCCAATATAGTTGAGGAAAAAGGAAATTAAGGAAAAGAAACCAGCCTTGTTCGGATTTTACAGTGTGGTCTCCGGGCTCTTGTTTATGGCAACCCTGTGACTGACTAGAGGCAGCCCTTAGCAGCTCACAGCTGACGTGAACAACCCAGGGCTGGGAAGCTTTAGAGCTCTCAGACCGTGCAGGCTTCAGTTTCATCAACACTGGGCTAATGTTTGGGGTTAGGTCGGACAGCCGATTCCTTTGCCACGTGCGGTGAAGGTGTAGGACATTTGTCGCACATACTCTAAGACCGGAGGCTACACTCGCAGGCTGGATCACTCCCTCCCTGGATTGTTTGATGGATCCATCTTGGTCTGTTTTAGCTTGTTCTGTGAGAGGTCTCTTTAGGTGATGAAGAGATGCTTTTGAAAAGCTCTTTCCTTATAACACAGTTGCCTTTAACAGCCCTGGCCCCAAACCATGTGAGCACATCGAGTCATTTGCAAACACTCCTGCGTGCCCCGCCTCTGACCTTGACTTTTGACTTTATTTTACTTTTCTTGAAGTTACTTTAAAGTAAATTTGTTTTCTGATTCATGTTGTGTTTCCATGGATGAACTCCCTTGGAATTTTTTTCTGTTTTTTTTTTTTTTTTTTTTTTCTTTAAAGCCACACAAATACTTCTGTATGCTTGTGGTCCATCTGGTTGCTTGTTCACTGGGCACCGACACACGTTACTGCAGAACTGTGTGCCACCCACTTGAATGGGGTCACGTTAGTCCTCACTATTAGCCCTTGCTAAACAACCACTTGGTAGCATACATGTGAGAACTGTGTGCGTTACACAGTGTTCTTCAGCTCTGTGGTGTCATGAGGAAGCTTAGGGTTGACAGTATGTAGGATGTCATGGTCCAGGGATGGCTTTCTTTCTTTCTTTCTTTCTTTCTTTCTTTCTTTCTTTCTTTCTTAAATTAATGCTGAGGGTATTGTATTGGCTGCTTCAGATGATCGAAGCCTGGAACACTCCACAAACATAAGAGCCTTATGTGCGCCTGTGATTGCTCCAGCCTGCTAGACAACTTTGCCTGGAGCAGCAACGGCTCATACGCATTACCTTGAGGCTACAGGGCCACTGTGAAGCAGCCGGAGAGCAGTTGGTACAGGAAGGAAAGCCCTGCCCTGGGCAGGGAGGGTGGGTGGAAGCCATTGAGGCAGAGGTTGAGTTTGTCCGCACTTGACTGGCCAGCATTTCTAGTGCTTTAAACAGCTCACACCTAACCAGAGAGGACCCAGTGCAAAGTGGCAGGTTAGGGATTGGCTCTAAAGGGAAGGGATGAGACACCACCCAGCAACCTGACAGGGACTTTGTGAGCAGTTGCCTTACCGCTGAGCCACGCCTCCAGCCCCATGGTTGTATTTGTTGCTGTATGTACCTTCATGTCTCACAGGAGAGTACAACCAGACTGTGTTTTAAATAAATTTTGCAGTTTTTGTTAGCGTTAATTGTATTAAATACTCTTGGACTTTTTAATGTTCGTGTCTGATTATCTTCATAAACTATCAGCATATCTTGTGTCTGCAACCTACCCCACCCCCCACAGGGTTTCTCTATAGCTCTGGCTGTCCTGGAACTCAAAGAGATCCTTCTGCCTCTGCCTCCCAAGGGCTGGGATTAAACACATGCACCACCCACACACATCTGTCTTGTATTCTTTTCTTTTTCTTTTTTTTTTTTTTTTTGGTTTTTGAGACA
>NC_034612.1:20477245-20480632 GCF_900095145.1 Mus pahari
CCTTGGCTGTCCTGGGATTAAAGGCGTGAGCCACCACGCCCCGCTCTGTCTTGTATTCTTAAATGGGTTTTAACTGAGGTGGGTTTTGTATTTTGTTCTTTAAGTCAGGATCTCTCTCTTACTCTACTCTGGCTGTCCTGGAACTTGTTTTGTTGACTAGGCTGGCTTTGAACTCATAGATCCTCTTGTCTCTGCCTCCCAAGGGTTGGGATTAAAGGTGTGAGCTACTATACCCAGCCCGTGAAGTGATCTCTCTCTCTTTTTTTAAAGATTTATTTATTTATTATATGTAAGTACACTGTAGCTGTCTTCAGACACTCCAGAAGAGGGAGTCAGATCTTGTTAGGGATGGTTGTGAGCCACCATGTGGTTGCTGGGATTTGAACTCTGGACCTTCAGAAGAGCAGTCGGGTGCTCTTACCCACTGAGCCATCTCACCAGCCCGAAGTGATCTCTTGACACAGAAGAAAATCTACCTGGCTATTTTCTCTCAGCCTGGGTTTGAACAGACCATCTTTTGAGGGGCCTAGGAGAAAGGGTTAACCCAAAGTCAACTGAAGTCGGAGCCACTGCCTGGCCTCCCTCTGTTTCCTTTTGTTTTTTAAAAAAATGAGACAGTGTCTAAGGTGGCCCAGGCTGGCCTTGAACTTTCCACCTGTCTCTCTGTTGGAATCACAGGTGTGTGCCCCAACACCCTGCTTTTCCTCTCTGTGGAAGCCCAGACCAGCCTCGGGCTTGACCTCTGTCTCTCAGATGCTGGCTGCCGTTACCGGCTTGGGCCACCACACCTGGCTTCAGCTTGTTTGACTTATTTTTTGGTTTGAGAGCAACCATTACACCTTAAAATAATTAGCTTAATATTTTGTTGTATTTGAATGGTCATTTCTGATAGCTATTGTCCCCAAATAGTAATTTCTATTCTGTACATTCATTTTTCTTAAGCCATAAGGCCCAAGCTGGCTTTGAACTTGGCGTGCAGTTGAGGAAGACCTTGAGTTTTCCATCTTCCTACTTACACACCTTTTTTTTTTTTTTCTTTTTTTTTTTTCTTTTTACCTTTCTAAGACAAAGTCTCATTGTGTAGGCCTGACTGGCCTAGAACTGACAGGCATTCCCCTGTCTCTGCCTCCCAAGTGCTAGGGTTAAGGTGTACACCACCATACCTGACAACTTCCACTCTGTCTTTAACGATTCTGTGAGCTCCATTGGCAGATGTTAGAGCCGACAGCTTAGGTGTGCGTCCTGGGATGCTAGGCTAGCGGCTGTTGTTTCGTGGGCCAGGCTCCCGCCCCCCTCCAGTGTAGAGTGCATTGAGAGAGTAAACATGGACTTCACGTGTGTACTGACCTGTGTGGACCTGGCCTTGCATCCTGAAGGGTCTTTGTACACCGTCCTGTGTTAAGGGAGTCAATATTTCTGTTTCCTTCTTGGTGGAAACCTCGTGCTACTGAAAAGATTTACAGAGCCAACTTGGTGGTGCATGCGGCAGTTCTGGCACTTAGGGAACTGAGGCAGGAGGATCCTACGTCCAAAGCCGCCTTATCTCAAGTCACAGAAACAACAAAAGGCTGGTGCTTTAGTGGGAGAGCCCAAGGCCCTGGAGTCAGGCCCCAAAAGAAACAAATATTAAACTAAAGAAAAAAAAAAATCCTAAACTAACAGAAAAAAACTGCAGGTTTGACTCAGGCCACTCCTGCCCCTGCCCCTGCCCCTGCCCCTTGTTTGCGGCCATCGGAGTCATTTGTGAGTTTACTATTTGATTCGGCCTTCATTCTTTTTCTAGAACACGCTTGTACTGTTATAGTGAAGTAGCTGCCTCCGTTAAAACCTTTTTTCCTCCAAACACTTGAAGTCGAGCATAACTCTAGCCATGAAAATTCTCTGGGGAGAAACTGATTAGAGGGGTTGAGCAGCTGCCCTGGCCGGTGCAGCGGGCAGTGGTGCAGCGGGCAGCGGTGCAGCGGGCAGTGGTGCAGCGGTGCAGCGAGGGAGCATAGGAAGTCCTCGTGGGTGGCCAGAGTTGCCCTCACACGTGCGCCGACACCCCAGCAGCTGGTTCCCCCAGTAACGAAGGCTCTCTTTCTCAAGATGATGATTATTCTCCACCCACCAAGAGGCTAAAGAGCAGCGAGCCGCCCCCGCCCCCGCCAGTCCCGGAGCCCGCCAATGCTGGCAAGCGCAAAGTGAGAGAGTTCAACTTTGGTAAGTGTCTGCCTCGGGGGAAGGCAGTGACCGTCAGGGGCAGTGATGTCAGAGGGTGGGTCTGTGGGAAGCCTGTTAGCCATGGGGAGTAGACTGCATTTGGTGCCCCCCACCCCCGTTATCCTTCAAAGTAGTAAAACCTTCATTTTACAAGGTAGTCCCTTGGTTTTCAGTGTTACTCTGCTGCCCATGTATTCTATGGGACCGAGTAAATAAAGGGGTGCGAGTAAATACAGGGGTGTTAGATTTGTATCCATAGTTTGAAATTTTCTTTGTTTTGTTCCAGTTGAGAGAGATGTTAGCCAGTGGAGATGTAAGCTAGTTGGAGTTTGTGTGTGTGTGAGTTTAATTGTTTTAGCCTCCTGTGGAAGCTGCAGCCACCTATCTCCCAGTAAAGCCTTGCCTTTCCGCAGCTAACAGGCATCAGTGGGTGTCCCAGAGGGCCTGTGTAGGCCTCTCTTTTTTTAACTGCTGTTTTGTAGTGCCTAATTGGGACAGTCTTTTCTGATTGCCTATCTTCGGAAGTTTAAAAGCGCCAAAGAGGTGGGCTGGGGACTGTTCTAAACACAAGTTTCAAATGTCCTTCAGTCTCCAGCTGTTCCCAAGAACCACAGAAAAAGGAAAGACCCTTGGGAGGCAGGAAAAAAAAAATCCCGACTGAGATGGGCTGATAGATAAGTTGTCTGCTCTGGAGAGCACAGAGTTCCAAGCTGCCCTGGTTACTGAAAATGGCTCCCTCTCATTTTCAGAGAAATGGAATGCGCGCATCACTGACCTACGGAAGCAAGTTGAAGAGTTGTTCGAGAGAAAATATGGTATGTCTGCACCAGCCATGCAGTTGAGGTCAATGCTCAGACCAGACAGGCCAGTCTGCCAGGGAACTAAGCCTCCCTCACTCTGTCCCTTATACATGTAGGGCATATTAGAAACAATTCCAGATTACTAGTCAGTGGAAGCAACACACACACACACACACACACACACACACACTCACACTCACACACACACTCACACACACCCCGCTTCATGCTTTTGAGGCAGAGTCTCACTGTGTAGTTCTGATTGCCAGAACTCGCCTGGCATCCAGCAGCTCACAGAGCGGCACCTCCGCTGCCTCCAGAGGGTGTGGCTAAAGGTGTGTGCCATCATGCCTGGCTCAGATGCATACTCACAGATCTACACTTT
>NC_034612.1:20480922-20482821 GCF_900095145.1 Mus pahari
CCTGGAGCTCACTTTGTAGACCAGGCTGGCCTCGAACTCAGAAATCCACCTGCCTCTGCCTCCCAAGTGCTGGGATTAAAGGCGTGCGCCACCGCGCCCGGCTGGAAACTTCTAAAAACCATTTACTTCCATATTAGATGTATGAGTGTTTGAGTGTTCAGGGTGCATGCACGTATGGTCTGTGCACCTGCGCCTTGTGCGGGGAGGTAGCTGTGAGCTGCAGTGCATCCTGGGACTGAAGCTCTGCAGGAGCAACAGTGCTTGACATTGTGTCACGCCTTCAGCCCCCATGGTCCCTAACTGTGGCTGAGCTCTTCAGTGAAAATCTAGAGTTAAAATGTAATAGCAATAAGCTTGCTAAATGTTTCATAGTTTCCTTTACTTGCTTAAGGCTCCCTTAGCATTCCTCCCATCTTGTGTTCAGGCCTTAGCTTGTGCTTTCAATCCACCCTTTTCAAGGCAGGAAAGGCAGGCAGTCCATGTAGAAGTACTGAGGTGCAGCAGGCAGGTCACAGCCAGGCCAGGGTGCCATGTCTTCGTGCTCCCCATCTCCTGCTCTGAGTGGGCACGAGGTCAGACCCCGTCCTGAGGCTCTGCTAAGAGAGCACAGTCCCTGCTGGCTGGCACAGTGTCCGTGCTTGCTCTTTGTGCTTTCACGTTTTCATTAGCCGGGTTCTGAACTAGAGTCGTCTAGTGTGTTGGGAGTTCTCTGGCTCCGCAGCAGTGTAAGATGAAAGGTTCTGTGAGACTGTCATTTAGTGGATTGTTCTGTTTGCTTGAGGCAAAGTCTCACCATGTAGACCAGGCTCACATGGAACTCACAGAGATCCTCCTGCCTCTGCCTCCCGAGTGGTGGAATCACCACCATGGTCACCAACCAAGATTCTTTGGTGTATAAGGAAATAATTGTGAGTCAGCTGCTGTGAAATTGTCATATAACAGTCATGTTTTAGACACTGAAAGCAACTTCAGTGGTAATGGCCCGCAGGAGGAATTTTAACTGTGCTATGTAGGCTTGGTATTTGTGTTGGGGGATTAGCAAAGTCTATGCTCCGTCCCTGCTGCTAACATGTATGATGTGGGTGAAGCACTAATGCAGAACATCAGCTGACAGTGGTGCTGGTGGAACGGGGACTCTGTATTTGGTGACCGTGTGCACAGCCCGGAGGACATGGTCTATAACTACTCCATTATTTTACCTTTGGGTGAAGAATTGGCTGTTATCATAAATGGTGCAGATCAAGAATGTTTTCCATCTTGTTATATGAGAGAAATCCTTTTAGGAGTTCAGTCATAGATAACAGATGCTTATGTTGTAAAACCTCAGTGGCTCCGTGTTTGCAGTACGCATACTGCCCGCTGTGGTTAACTTACGAAGACAAAGCAGCGTTGCATATTGCCTGTCATTCTGTTGTGGAGTTCCGCCGAGCCTTGTCTTGTAATGATGGTCCCTTTCTCTTTTCATCCTAAAGCTCAAGCTATAAAAGCCAAAGGTCCGGTGACGATCCCATACCCTCTTTTCCAGTCCCATGTTGAAGATCTTTATGTAGAAGGGCTTCCTGAAGGGATTCCTTTTAGAAGGCCGTCGACGTACGGCATTCCACGCCTTGAGCGGATTTTGCTGGCGAAGGAAAGGATCCGCTTCGTGATTAAGAAGTAAGCCGGGCACTTGCATGGGGCTCGTGGCTGTTTGGCTTGGTACAGTTTTTGGTTTGTTTTGTTTATTAATGCTGACAAATACTAATCGCAGACTGTATGTAAAAGCTTGAGTGACTGCATATCTCTTTATCTTCAAACTTCCCTGTGTTTGTATGTGTGCCTTTGTGACACGTAGATGCATGTGTGTGTGCTGGTATGTTTGTAGGCCTCAAGGTTAATATCACTTTTTTTTTTTTTTTT
>NC_034612.1:20482859-20516962 GCF_900095145.1 Mus pahari
CTGTCCTGGAACTCACTTTGTAGACCAGGCTGGCCTCGAACTCAGAAATCCACCTGCCTCTGCCTCCCAAGTGCTGGGATTACAGGCGTGCGCCACCACCGCCCGGCCAATATCACTCTTCCATTGCACTTTTTAGAGATGGGTCTCTCAGAATTCCTGATTGAGCCAGTCTGTCTAGCCTGTGTCACTGCAGCAGGTGTCCCTGCCATCTGAGACTTGACTTACAGGTGGGCCACTGCGTACCTGACAGTGGTTGACGGCAGAGGGTCTGAGCCCTGGTCCTCCTGCTTACAGAGGGAATGCTCTGCTGAGCCATTCCCGTGATAGCCGTGTGTGCACAAGTGTGCGCAGGTCAGACCAGGGCCGAGCTCCTGCCCCCCCCCCCCCCCATGTCACACCAAGAAAGGTAGCCGCAGCACCTGTGTGCTACTCGGGTCTCTACCCTTTTGGCAAACCTCTATTTCTGAAATATTCATATTACATCTCAGAACAGTAGCAAATTTACAGTTATGAAGAAGCAGCGAAAATAATGATATGGCACTCGGAGGCAGAGACTGGCAGATCTCTGTGAGTTCAAGGTCAGCCTGGTCTCTATCACAGCCAGGACTGTTACACAGAGAAACCCCGTCCTGAAAAACAAACATAAGGATGATGATGATGATGATGATGATAATGTTATGTTTGAGAGTCACCACACCATGAGCAACTGTATTAAAGGGTTGTAGCAATAGGAAAGTTGAGAACCACTGCTCTAAATCTGGAAAATTGAAAGCACGTGAACATAAGATTGGAAAGTTAAAATAAGCTAGGTTTGGAGGGAAGAATGAATAGAAGAGTGAGGCGTGTGGAACCCACCCTCCATGCTGAGGAGAGGGAGGCAAGTGAGCGAGGATGGTGTCCTTCACTCTTCCCTAAGCCCTTGTCGGAGGGCTAATGTGCCCATCTTAAAGTGGCAGCCACCCGCTCAGTCCATATTTGTTTGCTTCTTTAACATCTTTCTTTGTGTGGGTTTGCATGCTCCTACATGCTTGCCGGTGAAGAGGTTAGAGAGGGTTAGGGGTCAGTTCTCCTACTAGTCACAAGGATTGCGTGGGTCAGACTCAAGTTGTACATGTGTGGCCGTCTGTGCTTAAGTAATCCCGCTCAGCCCCTCCATATTTCTTGACCAGGATTGCAGCACACAGAGTTTAAGATCTAAGAGGGCATTTGTAAAGTGATCCCAGCAGATCCAAAAGATGGAGGAAACCTCTTCCGTGTACACTTGGAAGGCATAGATGGAATGTAGGGTAGGAAACTGAAGTAAAGTAGCAGGCATACATTCAAAATGAGAGGCCAGGGGCTACAGAGACGGCTCAGCAGTGTAGGAGCACTGGCTGCTCTTCCAGAGGACCCGGGTTCAACTCCCAGCAACCACATGGCAGCTCACAGCTGTCTGTAAGGGTACCCAGCAGCTTCACACACAACGTGTAGACAAGTTACCAAAGCATGTGAAATAAAATAAGTTTAAAAAATTAGCAAAATAATAAGGTAAAATAAAAAGACAAAGCCAGAAGACGAGCAAGTAGGTCTGAAAAAGTTTGCCAGGACACGGAAAGCATTGCCGTGGTCTTGTAGCATGACCTTTAGCCTCACCGTTTAAGAGGCTGAGACAACAGGAGCTTTATGAGTGTGAGGCTAGCCTGGTCTACATAGTGAGTTCCAGGTCAGCCTGGGCTACTAGGGAGACCCTGTTTCAAAAAAGTATGAAGGAAGTAAAATACTAGGTTTGTTCCATTGTAATAAGGTTGAAGAACGTACTGGAGCCTTTGCTTTAGAAAGTCCTAGCTCTGTGTGTGTGTGTGTGTGTGTGTGTGTGTGTGTGTGTGTGTGTGTGTGTGTGTGTGTATGAGAAGCTTGACTGCTTTGCCTGCCCAGAGGTGACCTTACAGAATTTAGTAAGCGCTTTCCATCCCCGCCCACCGCCATTCAGCATGGTATCCACCGCCCTAGCCTTCCTCCTTCCTCGGGTCAGGAGTGCTGGAGTAGTCCTCCTGTTCTCCGCGCTAGGCAAGAGCTCCACGGGGCTGTGTGAATCAGGGCTCCTGTGTTTCATGGGTTGTTTGATTGTTAGAAAAATATAACATCTGGCCCTGCACATATAATTGTTAGATATATGCGAGTTTTAAAAACAAATATACAAGCAAACAACAGAATAGTTTTTGAATATAGTATAATATTACAGGATTATGTTCCTGTAAAACTTTTAAAGTCCCCGTAGCAAGGTACCTCTGTCACTATGAGCACGTGAAGCCTCCTCTGGGACAGCTTGCACTTCCTGTTCTGGAGAACGGGTCTGAACTGGGCTGGATGTGCTGGCTTACAGTGGGTCTTGACAGGTGAGCCCTGTATGTGTGCTGTGTTTGCTAGAGTCTTCCTGGCAGGTGCTCACTGGTTAATTCATTCTCTCCTTTCAGACACGAGCTTCTGAACTCAACACGAGAAGATTTACAGCTTGATAAGCCAGCATCCGGAGGTGGGTTCCTAGCCTCTGATTAGCCATGGCTGTGTGCATGGGAATTGTGACCCCTCAGTGCTGCAGCCTCCTCTTTAGTTTGATTTCCTCATAAAGAAACCTTTGGGGCTGGAGAGATGGCTCGGCAGTTAAGAGCACTGGCTGCTCTTCCAGAGTTCAATTCGCAGCAACCACATGGTGGCTCACAGCCATCTGTATGGGATCTGATTCCATGGTGTGCATGGAAATAGCATTCACATATATAAAATAAATTTTAAAATAATCGTTGAAGAAAAAAAGGAGTAGACCTTTGACTAGCAACTGCTAGTTGTTACAGAACAAGCCCTCCATAGTTCTAGTACTCTGTAGAAGAGTAACAGAGTTCCGTTAATAGCCATGGATAGATGGGTAGGTTGTGCTCTAAAGCTAGTGCTATAAAACTTTTCTCTGTTGCTGTGACAAACACCGCCCAAAAGGACTTGGGGAGGAGAGGTTTTTATCTGACTTACGGGACATAGTCCATTACGAGGAAGCCAAGGCAGGAAGCTGGAAGAGGAAAGTGAAGCAGACTCTAGGAAGGAGTGCGTCCCCTTGGCTTGCTCAGCTACCGCTCACAGTGCCTAGACCTACTTGTTTAGGGGTAGTACCACCCACAGTGGGCGCCCACATCAATCAGCAGTCAAGAGAATGGCCCACATAGCCCGGCCATCCAGTACGATGTGAACCATCCTCCATTAAGATTCCCTCTTGCTGGGCATGTCTAGTTTTGTGTCCTGTCTACAGAAGCTGTGACACAGAGAGACAGTGAGAGAGACAGTGCATTTCTGGGCAGACCTACACACACATACATTGTACATGGTATTCTTGGCTGTGCCTATAATCCATACACTGGGGTACAGGGTCTACTTAGTGAGTTCCAGGCCAGTCTCATGACATACTGTCTCAGAAGTAAATTAACTGAAAAGGGTAGTGTAAAGTCTGCATTTGTTAATTGAATAAAGGCTCATCAATTCTATCTGGTTAAGGACATAAAAAAGAAATTATAGTTTGTTTTGTATTCCTCAGGACGGAGTAGGAGTTGCCCCATGTAGATTAGTCAGTAGCTCCTGAAGTTTTAAAGGTAACTTCTGTCAAACAAAGGGATCAAACTTAACTTAGGGTCTTGCCATAGCATCTCACAACCTAAGGAAAAGCTGCTAAACCCAGCGAATGTGTGCCTGTTCCCTCACAGTGAAGGAAGAATGGTATGCACGGATCACCAAACTAAGAAAGATGGTTGACCAGCTCTTCTGCAAGAAATTTGGTAAGGAGGCTCTTCCCCCAAAGGAAACATTACAGAGTACTTTTTTAAAGAAGCTATATGTAGCCGCCTGTGCCCACACAAATGGGGTTCCTGAGTGGGAGGCCAGAGAAAGAAGAAAGGAGACCAAGACAAAAGGGCTGCTCAAGGCCCAGTGTTTACTAGCAGTCTGTGCCTATAAAGGGGGACGCCCATCTCCCGCCAACCCACTTGATGCCTGTAGTCAGCCTGTAAGCAGTTAGACTGACAGCGCTAGTTTGGCAGTTAGGTGCCAGTTGCCGACTGTCTCTGGAATTTCTCAGGAAGGCAGGTTCAGCCTCTCAGCAGGTAGCAGCATCTTGGAGAAGAGCAGCAGCAGGTGACAGGGCAACAGAACCATCTAGGGTGGCAGGCTCCGCCCCAGAGGGTCTCATTCACAGTGGCAGCAAGGTCTGAACCAGCCTGCTCAAGGCTGGGGAAGGCTACATTTCCTCCCTTTGTTGTTCCTCTCAAGTACATTTCTTTTACTGCTCTGGTGGGGATAGACTTTGTATGTGGATTTCCAAACACAGTCGAACCCTTCAGATTTGGTGTTGCCGATATGAAGGAAAGAGTTAAGACAGAATGGGTCAGGGCGATGGCTCCCTTTATAAAGTACTTGCCTCAAAGACATGAGGCCCTACATTTGACCTCCAGAACCCACGGTGAAGAGAAGTGGACATGGTATTGCCCTTGTAGCGTCTGCCAGTGGGGAGTGCAGTCCAGAGGGTCCCCAGAGCTCACTGGCCAGCCAGCCCCAGCCTCACCTATGTGGAAAGTTCCAGGTTCGGCAATGAGAGAACCTGTCTCAAAAAAAGACAGCGGACAGCTTCCAAGGACCTACCCTCTGTGCTGACCTTCGTTCTCAACATACATGCACATGTGCACAGATGGACAGAGAAATTAGGACAAGAGAGCTAAAGAATAAAAGGAAAACTCCATCAGTAACAGTGAAACTCGGGCTGGTTGTAAACCCTGCTTTGCTAGGCTACCAGGCTGCAGAATATGCAGAGGTCACCTACAGGGTCCAGGGGTGGGCTGCCTGCTGGCTTGCTGCCAGTCATTTGAATGTTTCTTTCTCTCACTTTTTTTTTCTTTCTTTCTTTCTTTCTTTTTTCTTTCTTTCTTTCTCTCTCTCTCTCTCTCAATCTCTCTCTCTCTCCCTCTCTCTCTCTCTCTCTCCCTTCCTCCCTCCCTCCCCCCCCTCTTTTGTTTTTGTTTTTTTGTTTGTTTGGTTTTTTCGAGACAGGGTTTCTCTGTATAGTCCTGGCTGTCCTGGAACTCACTCTGTAGACCAGGCTGGCCTTGAACTCAGAAATCNGCCTGCCTCTGCCTCCNNAGTGCTGGGATTAAAGGCTAAAGGCATGTGCCGCCATGCCCGGATTTTTTGTTTGTTTGTTTGTTTGTTTGTTTTTCAAGACAGGGTTTCTCTGTGTAGCCCTGGCTGTCCTGGAATTTACTCTGGCCTTAAACTCAGAGATCTGCCTGCCTCTGCCTCCCACGTGCTGGGATTAAAAGCGTGCACCACCGCTGCCCGGCTGAATATTTCTTTTTAAAGCTGATTGGCTGAAGTTTCAGACCAGAAATCAGTAAATGCATTTAATGCCCACCCCCCCCCCCACACACACACATGGTCAATTGGTCCCACTCTCTTTCTCCCCTACTTCTCCCTGTTTTCCCCTCTCCTTCTCCCTCCCCAAGTCCCTTTGGCCAGGCTGGCCTGGAACTCTGTGTCCCCTCTCTCGGCCTCCTGAGTGCTGGGGCCGTAGGCCTGTGCACACGGCTGACTGCGTTTTACGCTTTAGCCGCAGGGTCTGAAGGTTTGCACACAGGGTTGGAGGTTTGCACGCGGGGGAGGGGTGTCCCCCCAGCCCACGTTTGCTGACTCGTGCTCATTTCCACAGCCGAGGCCTTGGGGAGCACGGAAGCCAAGGCTGTACCGTACCAAAAATTTGAGGCCCACCCCAATGATCTCTATGTGGAAGGACTTCCAGAAAACATTCCTTTCCGAAGCCCCTCGTGGTATGGAATCCCAAGACTGGAAAAGATCATCCAAGTGGGCAATCGAATTAAATTTGTTATCAAGAGGTAAGATCTGTGGAACAGATTTAAAAAGGTTCCCCCCCCCCCCATAAAAGACCCATTTGATGAAGATGGAGCTTTCCCTCCTTAGTGGCCCTCCCTCTATACAGTAAATGCAATGTTTAATTCACATGAACTAATTGAGTGAGGGTTTCTCCGAGATAGTACCAAGATTACAGAGTGGGGCCCCAGAACCGCTCTGGCTTATGAGCCTGACACTTGTCTCAGGGCAGCGAGACGAGAGCATTAGGATGCAGGGTGGGTGGGCGCTCCGAGGCTGGTCGAAGGTGTGTGGCCTGGAACAGGACTTTACACCTGGGGACAGCAGTGGGGGAGGACGGGAGTCGCCAGCACAGGCGGCAGGTGGAGGAAGGCGGCACACAAGCGTGTGTGGTGGGCCGTGCTTGTGCTGGCTGCCTCCTGAAGGACGTGGGTGGTGTGTGCGCGGAGCGGACACAGAAGTCTGACGTCACTCGTTCCCAAAGGAGTTTCCAGGGTTTCGTTCTGCCGTGTTATTTGGGGCAGTGTTTGAGGGTATCTGTCAGGATTGAGGTGTCTCAAATGTCCAGCCCTACAGGGCAGGAGGTGGCAGGCGGGACTGGTATACATTTATTTCTGCAGAGGTCCCATAGTCCACCTGAATGTTTGTAGCTTACTATTCTCAGGACAGCCACCAAAATGGTTCATGTCCTTGCACAAGAAGGCAGAATGGGCCACACTAAAAAAACAGTGACTGTGTATAGCTCTGTGGGAGGCTCGACCTTGCTCCTGAGTGTTCTGACCACTAATGTCGCGTATCCTTTCACAGACCAGAACTGCTCACTCATAGCACAACAGAAGTGACTCAGCCCCGGACGAACACACCAGGTATGGGTGCGTGCAACCCCTTCCTCCCTCCTGCCTTCTTTTCTTTGACTTAAATAATTAAATATCTTAAAAAAAAATATTTTTCAGCCGGGCGTGGTGGCGCACGCCTTTAATGCCAGCACTCGGGAGGCAGAGGCAGGCGGATTTCTGAGTTTGAGGCCAGCCTGGTCTACAAAGTGAGTTCCAGGACAACCAGGGCTACACAGAAAACCCTGTCTCGAAAAACAAAACAAAAAATATATTTTTTTTTCCATACTGGTGGGAACTGAGCGCAGCACCTCACATTTGGCAAGAGCTCTACCGCTGAGAGATGTCGCTGACACTTTTTCCTTGTTACTTTGAGAGAGATCCCCCTAAGTCCCTCAGACCAACCTAGAAGTCGCTTTGTAGCAGAGGCTAGCCTTGGACCTGTGCTTCTCCTGCTTTGGCCTCTGAAATAGCTGAGATGATAGCTCTGTAGTCCAGGCTGGCCTCAAACTCAGACATCCCCTCCTACCTCTGTCTACCGAGTGCTGGGATCCAAGGCTTGAGCTGCCAAGGGAATTTAGATCCTAGCTCATCCCATTTTACCTGCCCAGGTGCTGCCAGTCCATTCTGTGTCAGACCCAACCGTCAGGCTTTAATCTTTGTCCTGTAGGGCTTGTAATTGCAGTGGCGAAACCCCTAACTAAGCTTCCAGACTGATGAGAAAGCCCAGCGAGCTGTGGAGACAGGGCACGTTGTTTAAGCTCATGTGCTGCTCTTCCACAGGACCACAGACTGCTGTCCTGTATCATCCGTGTCAGACAATTCACAGCTCTCTATTTTTTTGGTTTTTCGAGACAGGGTTTCTCTGTATAGCTCTGGCTGTCCTGGAACTCACTTTGTAGACCAGGCTGGCCTCNAACTCAGAAATCNNCCTGCCTCTGCCTCCCGAGTGCTGGGATTAAAGGCGTACGCCACCACTCCCGGCTAAGTTTTTTTTTTTTAATTAATTTATTTTATGTATATCGGTACACTGTAGCTGAAAGTACACTGTAGCTGTCTTCAGATGGGCCAGAAGGGGGTTTGGGATCTCATTGAAGATGGTTGTGAGCCACCATGTGGTTGCTGGTTTGAACTCAGGACCTTCGGAAGTGCAGTCAGTGCTCTTACCCAATGAGCCATCTCATCAGCCCGGAAACAAGTCTTTATAAACAGCTAGTCATAAGCATGTGCCTCACACTGTAACCCTAACACGTAGGGGGCTGGGCCAGAGTTTGCCACATATTTGAATCTAGTCTGGGAAGCTTGCTGGGCAGCCTGTGTTATAAACTTGTCTACCCCCTAAAGCAAGAGAGCCTGAATCCCAGCTGTGCTTTGAGGGTGGCTGGTCGTTCTGCTGTTACTTGGGGTGCAACATGAGAGCTGATGTCACGGGTGTGTCCATGGGCGTGTCCTGAGCCTTCTCCATCTCTGAGTTCCTAGGGCGATAGTGAAGGTGGGCCAGTGTGTCAGGATACGAGAAGTTGAGAAGTGACATATTTTGTGTCCTTGTTTTGTTTTTGTGGTACTGATACATGGTGGGCAACCTCTCTTTGCTGAGCTGTGCCAGCCTGACTGTCTGTGCTGTACATGGTGAGCAGGCAGCCACCGAGCAGCTCGAGGAAGCGCTCGCTGCCTGCACCGTGAAGAAAAGGGGACCCTGCTAGGGGAGCCCGTGAGGTCACGGCAGGCTCTCCGTGGCCTTCAAGGAAGGCACTGATTCTCCTTATCTGAGATAGGAATCTAAGTGTAAATTCTCTCTCCCTTACGTTTTTCTGATATTTGAGGAGCACAGGAAATCTTTTTTCCCTCTTAGTTCCCAGAATTTTTCAACAAAATTAAACAGTTAAATTAATTTAATTATAAGCAAAGTTAAATTAAGAGTATTATGTGACCTTCCCTGGGGAGTCTGCTTACTGTTCACCCCAGATACTGGAGTGGGGGGCAACAGAGTACAAAATCCAGTCCAGGTAGGCGATCAGCAAATTTATTCTGTTGTATGGGAACTCCAGGGAGGGGTTGCTAATAAGTAGGGGTGGCTCGCGGAGCCTCATCATTCACGGCTCATGTGCAGGCAGACACTAGGGGCCGAGTGAGTGGTGGGATCTTAGGTGTGGCTGCTCCTTTCCCCTCTCCTGCCTGGCGGTCCTAGGCCCCATCTTGTTAGTGACGCACATAGGCAGTCACAGCTGGTCTGGGTTTGAGATGGCGAAAGCCACACCGTCTTGGGGAGCTAGCTCTGTAACAGTCCCGCACCCCCAGCCCCCCAGCTCTCTGATGCTCCCCAGACCTTGGAGGGCATGGCACAGGTATCTGCTTATCTTCTGAGCATGGCCTTTGTATCATGGCAGCAGTGCATCCTGGCAGTGGAACTGTCTACCGTTCTCACCATAACCACTTCATAAGAGGTTTCTTATACTGGGAGTGGCATTTGTGGTATTTGTCCCAATACTTGGGGGGCAGAGGCAGGCAGATCTCTGTGTATTTGAGACTATGGTCTACATACTGAGTTCCAGGACAGGGTTACAAAGAGAAACCCTTGTCTCACAGAACAAAACAAACAAAATCCTTGTCTGGTGTTTTGTGTTTATAAGGACTTTCTCAGGCAGCCATAAAAACCACAGGAGCTTCACAGCTGTGCCTATTCCCGTGCCCTGTCCTCTGTCCCCTGTGTATCAGACTGGATGTGCTCACGCTTTGCTTTTTGCTTAACACAGGAACTCTGTAGCCTACACTGGCTGTAATCCTCCTCCTCCTGACTGTGAGGCACATGCTTTTCTGAATTTGTAAAACTCTCAGATGTTACATCACATAATGGAAACCCCCATTAGCGGCACCTAGCTGTTAGTCACAGTTCAGTGTGGGACCTCCTAGCCCCCTCTGTGGGCCTCACTTACAGGTTCCTGTGGCCAACACAGTAGAAATGTGCCTGGAGCCAGGGTGACAGCTGCTGTGGTTTCAGGTGGTGACAGCCATGCCCACCATGGATGGGATCATGGTGTCAGGCAGGCAGGCGTCTCTTCTGAGTTGGGCTCTGTGTGTCCGGCCTGTGGAGAACATGCTGGGTTACATTTTTGTGTAGGGCCTGTGAAGAACAGGCTGGGTTACATTTGGTTCTGTGAAGAACATGCTGGGTTACATTTGGTTCTGTGAAGAACATGCTGGGTTACACTTGGTTTTGCTTCTTTCCAGTCAAAGAAGATTGGAATGTCAGAATCACCAAGCTCCGAAAGCAAGTGGAAGAGATCTTTAATTTGAAGTTTGGTAAGTGAAGTATAGTGGCTCTGTCTTAGTTTGGCCGTGTTCTGAATAAATTAGAAGTTTAGAACTTAGTGAAGGCAGGCACCAGAGAACAAGCCTGGATTTTCTTCTGCTGGTCAGCTCACTCCTTAAACCAAGCTCCCGTGTCCTCCAGTGTCCCAGTGTGGGTGACAGGGAGGAGTTGGGGGGACCCTTAGAGTTTCTGTGCGTCTCACCTGTGTGGCGTGGGGGCCTCTTCACCTGCTTCTGCATCCAGGGTGACCTGAGGTCTCCCAGGCTCAGTGCAAGCTTCATTACAGCCGAAGGAGCTCATGGAGAAGGAAAGATGGAGGGAAGGGCCAGCATTGTGCTTCTGGAGGCTCTCAGCTCGGGCAGCCACGGGGTTTCCAGGAAGACTCAGGCCTGCACGCAGCAGGATAGCTGAGCTGTCGCGCCGTCTTGTGTTCAGCGCCTCACTTCCGCCACAAACACATTTTGACTCACAACCTGGCTGCTGACGGCACTGAAAATGTTTAAGTGTTCTTAGAATTACTGTTTGTGAGCTGGAAAGACGACTAGGTGGTTAGAGCACTGGCTGCTCTTGCAGAATGTCCGCTTTGGGTGCCCAGCACCCACAGGACAGCTCCAGGTCAAGGGGAACTGACTCTTTCTGGCCTCTTTGGGGGCCAGGCATGCGTGTGATGCAGACATACTCATAAAGTAATATTTATTTATTTATTTATTTTAAGAAAAAGAGTTATTTTTAAAGTAGTGTTTGTTTTCTGGGTTTGGTGGCTCATGCCTCTAATCCTACTCTTGAGAGACTGAGGTGTAAAATTATCTTTTTTACTCTCCTGATGTAACTGTTGTCTCCGAAACTTTATCTCTGTCTGCTAACCTAGGCCCAGACCCGAAAAGCTTCTCACCTCCGTACAATCTAACCTAGGCCTAGAAGGAGGTTTTCAGCCTCTGAGACTTGCTGGTGAAGAAGCTCAACCTTTCTAGTTCTTTCTCATCTCTGACTGGCTGATTCAACTCAGCTGTTCTGGCTCAAACTCCTCTCCAAGTTGATTGATTTAATCTGGCTTCTCTCAGTTTTGCCAGAATGATTGTGCTTGGCCTCAAACTAACTCTGGCAGTCTGTTGTAATCTTCTGGCTCCTTCTCGTTCTCTGGCTCGTTCTGTCTTCACCTGTGTCTAGCTTGTCCTCTCTGCCACCCTGTCTCTGTGAAACGCTCCTGGGAAAACTGCCTCCTTTTTCTCTCTTCATGCTGCTCTCTCTTAAGTAGCCTTAGCCTCTCTTCCTCTCTGTTCTCATGAGAGTTGGGCATATCCTCTTCTCTCAAATCTTTCTCTGATTCGTCACTTTGTCTGCCACTTAGTTAGATGTCACTTTCAAACATGGCTGCTTCCTTCTACAAACTAACATTACCTTCATTGTTTGGGATTATGTGTGTGTGCTAATGTGCCGAACCACAACACTACTAGAGATGATTTTTTTTCCCCCCCAGTAAATCTGGAGGTTAGCAATGTGATCAAATACCCTGAAACATTGAGTCAGGAGGATTACTATCAGTTTGATCAGTTTGAGGCTAGGCTGGTCTATATACCAAGAGCCTGGGTGCTGGGAACTGAATCCCAGGTCCTCTACTAAGGCAGCAAGTGCTCTTCATTCCTTAGCTGTCTCTCCAGGGCCAGCATCTTTTATTCTTTACTTCCCCTAGCTTCAGTCTAAGCTAGATCTTAATAGTGAGTGGCTGAGCGGGTGGATTGTAAGGAAGCTAGCTAGCTTGACCTGTTTGATTACAGATGCAAACTGAAGTGTAAGTCTGCGCCCACAGGCTACTTCTCTTTGTCTTTCAGCTCAGGCTCTGGGCCTCACTGAGGCCGTGAAGGTGCCGTATCCTGTGTTCGAATCCAACCCGGAGTTTCTGTATGTGGAAGGGCTCCCTGAAGGAATCCCCTTCCGAAGCCCCACCTGGTTTGGGATCCCACGCCTCGAGAGGATTGTCCGCGGCAGCAATAAGATCAAGTTTGTTGTTAAAAAGTAAGCTGTCTTTGTCCCCACAGCCATTCGCCATGGTCCCAGCTAAGCCAGTGCCTCTGCGAGTCCCTCATCCTGGGCCTGACTTCCTGAGTCGGAGAGAGTAGTGACTGCCATCCTGTGTGTCAGTCACAGTGCAGGCTCAGACCGCTGAGCTTTGCTGAGCTGGGGATTAAAACCCAGGGCCACACACAGGGCTGGACATCTGCTCTGCTGCGGAGGTCCCAGCTCCTCCCGGGGCTCTAGGCGGGGCTTCCCTGACTGCACTGCGCCCAGCTCCTCACTGATAGACTCTAGGCGGTCACTGTACCACCAAACCTCCTGTAGCCAAAACCCAGGCTGCCTGCTGGGTTCCCCGGTTATTTACTTTGCTGCAGAGCTTCGGTGGTGGAAGGATTTGGTCTAGTGTTGATTTGCTATTTTAAAAGGTGTTATGGGAGCTGGAGGACTAACAGTCTTAGTCACTGTTTTATCGTGGGGAAGAAACACCATGACAAAGGCATCTGTTGTAAGAGCATTTAGCTGCGATCTCACTTACAATTTTAGAGGTTTAGTCATTATCACGAAGGCTGGGAGCACGATGGCACTGTGGCAGGCATGGCGCTGGAGACATATCTGAGAACTATGCCCTGATCCACAAGCAGTGGGGCCCAATGTGGGCTTTTAAAACCCCAGTGCCCACCTCTGTGTACCAACAAGGTACACTTCCCTCTTTGTGTCAATCCACGCTCATTCACTCACTGAATCCTTGTAATAATAAAAGAGCTCATTACTCACACCACCACTTTCCACTCCCTGGCCCTGTGGGCTGTTAGCCATAGTATAATGCAATTAGCCCAACTCCAAAAGTCCCCGTCGTCTGCCCCAGTCTCAGCGCTGTTTAAAATTCCGAAGTTGAGAGGATCTTCTGAGACTCATGGCGGTCTCCTGTAAAATCAGAGGCAGATCCTCCAGAGGGTGAAGAGTGAGGGAATACGGGAGCAGGGCGAGACTGAAAGCCCACACCCGCATCGCCACGGCTGCTGTCAGAGCGCTCTTCACAAACCTAGCTCCTTCCTGCCTTGTCGACTGCAGCGCACTTCTCTCTCTTGGGCTGGTTCCACACTGGCCTGCAGCTTATGTCTGCGGGCATCCCCACCACACTGGCATCTCCAGCACTTTCATCTCCAGAGCAATCCAGGCTTTCGCTCTGGGGCTCCTTGAAGGGTGACACACAGTGGACTTGGAGGGAGATTTCAAAACCCGCTTCTTGTATCCTAATCTGCCAGGTTCTTCTTTAATTCCTTTTCACAGTTGGAAGTTTATCTGGGAGGTGGGTGGGGGGCCTTGCCCTGAGACCACCGCTCCTTTTTTCCACCTAGCATAAACTTTTTACCTCCGTGAGCTCTGGACTTAGCTTCGTTACGTTTCCTGGCTTGTGTGTCTCTTTGTGCGGCTCGCTCCTTTCCGTCATGGGTGGGCATGGAGGATTACCGGTCACCACGGCACAGCCAGTCCTTGGGTGGCTGGAAATCTCCTCCGCTGTGCTGTTCATCCAGGACTTGAGCTCAGACAGACTTTTTTCAGAGAAGGACAAAAACCAACCACATTCTTTGTCCAAATGTTCCAAGAAGGCTCTGTAAGCCACAGCACTAGTCTTTCCCTCTGAAACCTCCTGAGCCTGGCCCACAGCGCACCTTGCCTTCAGTACTGCCCTCCACATCAACTGCTTTCCTAGTCCAGAGTTTTCATTGTGCCAGCAAGAGCCATGGTCGGAACTGTCAGCAGTACCCACTTCCTGGTATCAACTTGTTACTGTTCTTCCGCTATGAAGAGACACAAGACCGGGGCAATTCTTAGCATAGAAAGCATTTGATTGGAGCCTTGCTTATGGTATATTCCATTAGCAGCAGCAGTGGGGTGTGGCAGGCGTGGTGCTGGAGAAGTAGCTGAGAGCTACAGCCTGATCTGAAAGCAGAGACAGACAGATGGACACACTGCCTAGTGTGGGCATTTGAAACAGTGCCCATCCCCCCACCCTCCCTGGGTGACACAGGACTGACAGCAAGGCCACGCCTACTTCAACAAGTATCCCTTAATCCTTCTCAGATAGGACCACTCCTTGGTGCCAAGCATGCAGATATGTGAGCCTATGGTTGCCGTTGTTACTCAGCTACTACAGATGTTCAGGCTACACTGGCTGCTCTCCTGAGGACCTGAGCTCAATTCTCAGTACCCACATGGCAGCTCACAACTCGCTGTCTTCAGTCCTGGGGACCCAGTACCCTCTTCTGACCTCCACGGACACAGGCATGCACATGATACACAGACAGACAAACAGACATATGTGGATGGAAATCATGGATAAACATGCGTGTTTAGTGTTGAGACGTCATTGGGCTGTGTGCGCTGTTTGGAGAGTGACATGCTGTCTGTCCTTTCTAGGCCCGAGCTAGTTGTGTCCTATTTGCCTCCTGGGATGGCTAGCAAAATCAACACTAAAGGTAAGAGGCACGCCCGCCTCGGGGTGTGAACACATCACGGGCTTTTCCACTGTCCTGTGTCACCCATAGTATATGCATTGTCTCCCCTGCTGCCGCCTTTGGTTTATTTCTTTTATTTTTTTTCTGTTTTCTTGCCATTTCATTGGACGTTGCTATCTGCGTCCTCCTGCTTTGTCTGTCAGCACTTGTGCGGAGGGTCACGCTGCCCGTTTATTGCTTCTGGTCCCTTTGAAAAGAGCGGCAACTGTATGACTTTAACGCTCCGCTGTGATAAAGCGGCCCTTGGTATTTTTGAATGCAGCCTGCAGGGGTAACCTTGCAATTTGCCTTACAGCATTGCAGTCCCCAAAACGACCACGAAGCCCTGGGAGCAACTCGAAGGTTCCTGAAATCGAGGTCACTGTGGAAGGTGAGCTGTCCCACAGTCTCCTCTCAACTCTACCTTACAGTTGTGTGGACTCAGTTACCTCTGTGCGTGTGAGGTTTTAGGTCTGTGAGGATGCTAAGTGGATGTTCTGTTTCCAGTGCGTGGGTCTGTCTGTGATGTGCATGCTCGTGTTTCCAGGGCCCAGGCTGTGTTTTCTGGTACATGTACACAGTAACCTTGGTTTTCCTTTTAATTATATCTAGGGCCCAACAATAGCAGTCCTCAGACCTCTGCGGTTCGAACTCCCACCCAGACCAACGGTTCAAATGTCCCCTTCAAGCCCCGAGGGAGAGAGTTTTCCTTTGGTAGGTAGAGAGTTAACAAGACTGCTTTTCTTTGGGTTGAGTCGGTGTGTTCAGGTTAAACGTGTAGCGAGGGCCTCCACGACCCTCACCTTACCCTGTGCTGTGGGTCCAGGCGCCAGAGTGCCTGAGGATTGTGAGTCGAGTCACTCGAGTGTGCCCAGAGCCAGACCTGGCATTTGGCAGATGCTGTAACCAGGCCAGGAGAGGTCCGTTGTTCTTCATTTCAGCACGGGTCACTTCTTTGTAGCCAGCGTAGCCAGGCTAACAGTTTAGTTTAACTAGGTGGGTATTGGAGGGGCAGGCAAAGCAGCCATATTAAAAACCTGTGTGTTTATTGTATAGAGACTTAGAGTTATGTATCTGTCCGTGACATGAAGGAGTAGAAGCTGGGACTGATGGGCAAGGGGGAGAAGGGAAGGAAAGTGTGAAAGCTCAGGGCTTTTCACCATCCAGCTTAGCTCTGGGTCAATGACACAGACGCCCGCTAGATTTCTTCTAGCCTTCGGGCACTGAGCTGGATGGGTTCTGGTCTGGTCTAGCCTGAGTATGCTTGCCTGCCCAGCCATGGGGCCTGGCTCCTCCCTCTTTTGTGTCCTCTCCACCTGGGACCCCTCACTAGGATGGGAAGTCCCTCCTTATTCTCTCCTGCCAAGCTATAGGCTGATCCTCTCCTTACTGACCAATCAGAAGGTGGTGGAGAACAGTGCTGTCTAAGATACTGAGTTAGCAAATGCTTCAATAATAATGATAATGCCAACTTCAGACTCCAGCCAGCTCTGGGCGAAGCAGTCAGCATAGGAAAGGGTAGAGGGGAAGAGGGAGGCGTGCTCAGCTTTTAGTATGTACGAACATAAAAACGCCCTGTCCCACAGCGCCCGCCTTACAGTAAAAATGCAAGGCAGTTACCTGCTTGTCTGTCCTGAGCTTGTAAAGTTTCGAAAGAAAAAGATAAGATGAAACCAGGGATATTGACATACTCCTTTAATCCCAGCACACGGGAGGCAGAGGCAGGCTGATCTCTGAGTTCGAGGCCAGCCTGGTCTACAGAGTGAGTTCCAGGACAGCCAGGAATACACAGAGAAACCCTATTTTGAAAAACCTAAATAAATTAAATCAAATGGTAGGTGACAAACCCCAGGCTCACCCTGGGAACGCCTTGCTGACTGGCTGTTGTTGTTTACGCAGAGGCCTGGAATGCTAAGATCACAGACCTGAAGCAGAAAGTGGAGAACCTCTTCAACGAAAAGTGTGGTAGGTTTGTTGTGAAACCTGAACTGTGCAGCAGTCCCCTGATAGAAGTGGTGTCCTTGGCCGTGCGTGGGCTGTGGCCCGCCCATTTCACTGAGGATCAAGAATTCCCAAATTAAAACGAATATGATTTTTCCAATAAGTATGGTCTTGTAGCTTCTGCAGAATGTTGCAAATGCCTTTTCTAAGACATGCCGTGCATTACAGGGGAAGCGCTTGGCCTTAAGCAGGCTGTGAAAGTCCCGTTTGCGTTGTTCGAGTCCTTCCCAGAAGACTTCTATGTGGAAGGCTTGCCCGAGGGGGTGCCCTTCCGAAGGCCGTCCACATTTGGCATTCCGAGGCTGGAGAAGATACTGCGGAACAAGGCCAAGATAAAGTTCATCATTAAAAAGTGAGAACCCTTAGCTAGAGAGGCCGTCCATGGGCTGGGGCGGCAGGGTTACCACAGTCTGAGCTGAAATAGCTCTTCTAGGGCTTAAGTGACTGTAGGGATAGACATCCCAGTGGTCAAGAGTGCTTGCCGCACAACTGTGAGGACCTGAATTATGAAGTCAACACCCCCATAAGCTGGGAGTAGCCGTGAGCCTCTAACCTTAGTGCTGGGTGTGCACCAAGACATAAGGCTCACTGGGGCCTGCTCCCCGGGGTGGGGGTGGGAATGTGAGCTGAAGGTTCCAAGACAGATCCCGTCAGAAAAAAAAACGAGAGTAATGGAGGGCATGGTGCCCTCCTCAGGCCTCTGTGCATCACAGGGGTGTGCACCACGAACACCACAGCCTCCTCTTTTGTTTACTTACTGTCTTGTGGAGGAGTGGTGGCATGTGTTGCTTGCACACTTGCTCTTCGTGCATATACCCAGGCTGCAGGCATGTGTGTTTTCTGTTAGGGTCTCCTACTGATTCTCAGGACATGCTGTCATATTGACATAAGGTGGAGTGATACTGGCGTAGCCAGAAAGGGTCCAATGGTAGTGGGCGTCAGTGTCATCAGTCCCCCTGGACACACTGCTCACGCACCGGGGTTCCTTCTGAGGGTTGCACGTTGTTTGCAGAGCTGCAGGCTCCACCCTGCTGCATCGTCCGTCCCTGGGTACCTCACTCTGGGCTAACGAGCCCGTGCCTTTTTCCTCTTGCTTGTAGACCTGAGATGTTCGAGACGGCCATCAGAGAGAGCGCCTCTTCCAAAAGCCCTCCAAGTGAGTGTCCTGGGAAAGCCGCACCCCTGGCAGCCTGGCTTTGGGGCACGGGTTAGTTCTGAAGTAGCTAACGCTGTGCACAGGGTTCTGCTTCACATGAAGACATGACAGAGCAGGCAGATGGGCCATCAGAAAGTCTGCCATCTTTAGTGTCTTACTAGAGTAAAAGCAGTGTGCGAGTGCCGGCTCCATCGGCCCGGGTGCAGCCAGCTCATGGCTGACAGCGACTGATAGCTTTGGGTTATTAGAGAAAATTTTGACTATGTACATTTTGTTTAAACCCTAATCTTCAGTTTTCCTTTCAGGAAAGATAAACTCATCACCCAACGTTAATACTACTGCATCAGGTGTGGAAGACCTTAACATCATTCAGGTGACAATTCCAGGTATACCTTCTGCCTGCGTCGAGGAGTCTTTCGGATCCCCAGAAGCTGCTTCTGGGCTGGTTTGATGCTTTGGGGACAGCCCATGGAGTGGGCTGTTGTCAGTCTCACCTGAGCCACCCTCTGTCGGTTTTGCTGCACGGCTCCCCCTAAGCTCAGGCCCGTTTGCTACTGCCCTCTGTCCTTTAACAAGGCTGGAGAGATGACCAGTAGTTAGGAGCACTTGTTCTTCCAGAGGACTCATGTTTACGCCCCAGCCCCCACTCCCAAAGGAACTGGCACACACTACTGGCCACATTGGGCACTGGGCACACACATGGTACACAGACTTACGTACAGGCAAAACACCCATATGCATAAAGAAATCTTACAAAAGTAAGGTTGTTTTTAGCTGGGCCCCAGCTAGTGTACCACCCCTGGCTTAGAACTCTCCAGAAGACATGTGGGTTAGAGGTAAGTGTGCTCCCTGCTCTCCTCCCATCTTTTAGATGACGATAATGAACGACTGTCCAAAGTTGAAAAGGCCAGGCAGCTGCGGGAGCAGGTCAACGACCTCTTCAGTCGGAAGTTTGGTAAGTTTGTAAGAATAGAGGGAACTAAGGGACCAGGGCCAGCCTCTGCTCGGCTGTCTCAGCTTGTTTTGAAGATGAAGGTCACACTGTCCCTGTGCTGTTTGTCCTGCTGCAGGTGAAGCTATTGGGATGGGCTTCCCCGTGAAGGTTCCATACCGGAAGATCACCATCAACCCTGGCTGTGTGGTGGTCGATGGCATGCCTCCGGGGGTGTCCTTCAAAGCCCCCAGTTACCTGGAGATCAGCTCCATGAGGAGGATCTTAGACTCTGCGGAGTTTATCAAGTTCACTGTCATTAGGTGAGAAGCTCTGGCTAAGTCAGTAGGACAAGTCTGGAGGCCTCGCGGCTAGGTCATATCCCAGAGTGCTCTTGTGTGGAGTCTGAACCGAAGCGTGTGGGCAGGGAGCAGGCAGAGGCAGGTGAATGTCGGGGAGTTCCAGGATATCCCCAACTATACAGAGAAACCCTGTCCGGAAAAACCAACCCCCACACCCCAAAATCATAGGTAACATTACATTGGCATGTGTACTATACATACCACATACTACATGTGACTAATTGCAACTAACTGATACATACATTGTGTATGATATGCATTAATAACAGAACAGGAGTCATTGTTACAAAGTGTTACAGTCATTTCATGGACATCTCGTGTGTCTCCTCCAGGGTTACGAAAATAGGCCATACGTGGCATAGATTAGCAAGTTAGGCAAATGTTCATGTGAAACAAAAGCCTTACATTCTACAATTTGTTTTTCTCTTAGACCATTTCCAGGACTTGTGATTAATAACCGTGAGTACAGCCTTGTTTTGTTTGTTGTGTTTCTGGGGATCTGGGAGTGCATGTGAATGTGTCTGTGGGTGTGGGTGCGGTGGGGCCTGCAAGATAACACATTTGTCACCCATTATGTCACCCGTTCCCAGCACTCTGCCTGCTTGTGAAATTGGCCACATGGCTTGTCTCTTAGTGAGGAAATGGTGACTCGGGTGGGGGCATTGAGACTGTTTTAAAGGGCTCACTATAGGCCGGACTTGGAGAGCTCCTGCCTGGGTCAGGAAGCTGCATTTGCAGCTCTGTTACCCTGAACTCCATGCACTAGAGTTCAGGGGGCTATAGGTCCTACACAGCATTCGAGTGCCAGGCACAAGGGAGGGAAACCAGCAGTTCCAGTGCTTGGGAGGCGGAAGCAGGAGGACCAGGCTGGTCAACACTGTCTGCTGTAGGCAGTCTAAGGCCAGCCTGGGACACAAGCGAGCCTATCCCCAAAAAGAAAGGGAGGGGGGCTGGTGATGGCTCCGCTGGCAAAGCTTGCTGCCCACGCCCAGCAAGCTGACTTCTGTCCCGGGGCTCACATACCGGTGGAAGGTGAGAACCAAGCCCAGAGTTGTGCACGCTGTGGCACACGCGCTCACACAGACTTCACACACACAGTAATTCTTTTGTTGAATTTTCCTTGCAAATTTCAGTTCATCTGTCTTTTTTAAAATTCAGGTCTCATATATCACTGTGGGTGGCCTAGAACTCTAAGAGATTCCCCCTGCCTCTGCCTCCTGAGTCCCACATTAAAGACATGCCACCATGGCCAGCTGTCCTGTTCTGTGTATAGTTTCCATTTCCGAAGAATATTGTGTCCAAGCCACTGCTTGTAAGGTCCTGTCTGTGATGCTGAGTTTTATTCTTGTCCTTGTGTAGGACTCTGGTTCCCGTGTGTGCTGACCACTGTGAAAGTCGATGGCTCTGGTGGCATCTAGCCAGGACCGTTGCTGTCCCTTCCTTTGGTGCTCTTCTTTACCCTTTCTTTTTTCTTTTTTTTTGGTTTTTCAAGACAGGGTTTCTCTGTATAGCCCTGGACCTCACTCTGTAGACCAGGCTGGCCTCGAACTCAGAAATCCGCCTGCCTCTGCCTCCCGAATGCTGGGATTAAAGGCGTGTGCCGCCATGCCCGGCTTTTCTTTACCCTTTCTTCTTTATTCAGTAGTATGTGGGGTCCCGGGGTCCTCAGAGCACTTGATGGTCAGTGGTTAGAAGACCAAGCTTGTCTACTCGGTTCTCTCCTTCCATCATATGGGGCCCAGTGACTGGACTCTGTCAGGTTCGCAGACAGGCACCTTTATCTGCTAAGCCTGTTTCTCTTCCACTGCTGTGCTAGAGGCACAGAGCTGAAACGTCAGCATGGTCAGATGTCACGTGTGTTAGTGAGCCATCTAAACTGTCCCCTTTCATTGCAGAGCTGGTTGATCAGAATGAGTCTGAAGGCCCTGTGATACAAGGTGAGAGGAGAGTTGTTGGCGTACATACTACTTACATGGTTGCCCCAAGCCGTGGCTCCTGCTGTACCTGCTTACAGTCACTGCACACACTTAGCAATTGTGAGCCACAGAACCGTGTAAACCCATGATCTCAGGTTATTCATGACGTCATGGTGCTCACGACCAGTGAGAAGTCTGTCTGCCTGTGTAAGTGTGTGCTTGTGCGGGGTGTGCACAGGCGCATGGGGAGGGCAGCAGCTGACGGGCTTGGACTGGAAAGATGGCTCGTTGGTTAAGAGCACTCCCTGATCTTCCAGAGGACCCTGGTTCAATTCCCAGCACCCATGCAGCAACTCACAACTGTCTTTTAACTCCGTCTCCAGGGCCTCCTAAGGCTCCAGACATGTGCACGATTCAGACACACATGCAGACAAAATAATCAAATAATGACAATAAAAAAAGAGGTCGTCAGGCTGTTTCTGTCATTGGTTGTTCTCCTTCCTCCTCCTCCTCCTCCTCCTCCTCCTCCTCCTCCTCCTCTGCTTCAAGGCTCTTTAAATAATAACCTTTGAAAACCGTTCAAATGACACTTGATATGTTTCTCTTTAGAATCAGCCGAGGCAAGCCACTTGGAAGTTCCAGTAACAGAAGGTAAGGGCTGTGGTGTTGCCAGCGACCGGAGCTAGGGTGACCGACCCCTCAGGACAGTGACCGAGCTGGCTGTGATGCTTTCTGGCTTTGTTCTTAGAGAGTTGATTGGAATTTTATTTTAATATGTATGGGTGTTTTGCCTACTTATATGTGTATGTAGTACCCAAGCCAGAAGAGGACATCAGACCTCCTGAAATAAGAGTTACAGATGGTTGTGAGCCTCCATGTGAGTGCTGGGAACTGAACTCAGATCCTATGGAAGAGCAGCCAGTGCTCTTAACTGCTGAACCATCTCTCCAGCCCCAAATTGATAAGATTTCTACCATGGACACTGTTCAGTGAAGACTCCAGGCAGACTTCCTCTCTGCTCTCCCTGTGTGGCTCTGGCTAAACCCTATAGCTTAGATGAGGCATGACAATATAGATACACCCAAGACAACATAGAATCAGTTACTTGGGAATCAAGGCATGAGCTGGACAAGGCATTTGTAAGGCCCAGGATCCTGTAACAAGAACACTCGATGCACAACCCACACCAAAGGGCTTCGTGCAGATCTTAGCAGGCTCATATGGCTACTGACAAGCAGGTGTGCACCAGCTCTGCAGCTCATGGTTTTACCCCTTTGTTTCTTCTGTAGAAACTAAAGAGACAGATGGGAGTTCACAGATCAAGCAAGAGCCAGACCCCACGTGGTAGGCCGTGGCTCTCCAGGGTAAGAGCCTCGCCCCAGCTGCCCTTCGTCCATGCCCACCTATAGGCTGATGTGTAGATACACCCCTTCTGCTCTAGCTGTGAGATGAGGCCACCCTCAGGGGACACGAGGCCCAAAGGTTTTTCTCACTTAAAGATGTAGCCAAGATGAGTGAGTTGGCAAAGGCAGGTGGGTGTCTTGTAAGTTCCAAGCCAGCCAGGCTCCGTAGTGAGACCCTGTCTTGGGATGGGGTAGGGTAATACAGAGGTAGTCTTCCTTAAAGAGACATGTTTGTTTTGAGTCTATGCCAAGGTTGCCCCCTCTGTGACTGACCTCTTTAGGCCATTCACAAGCCCAGCCTCATCAATTGCTGACTTGCCACTAAGAGGTGGGCTGCAGTGACCCGAAAGTGAAGAGACTGAAGTCTGCTGTGGTGGGCTTTGCCCGGCAGCCTTGATGATGTGCCCTGACCGTGTCAGATCACAGACTCGGGCCTGCACGTCTATCAGATGGAACAGGGTGTGTGACAGGAGGTTGTCATGCCCCTGCCATCCGACTCACCCACTGCCTGCGTGTTTGTTCTCTCTGCAGTTCGTCCAGCATCCAGCGTGCGTGGTGGAGAAGAGCTTTGGGACCCGTTCCTGCCAGCTCTGTAATATACTTGTATAACAGAAATACCTTCTATACAAACCTTCTTTTCTACTTTTAGATAGAAATGTCTACTTTCTCAGCAGTTCTGTGAATTGAGCTACACAGCGTGATGAGAGGCGCGTGCCTGGTGGCTTGGGAACGTACTAGAAGGGTCTTGCAGCAGTGCTGAAAGAGGCGGGAATGGCAGGGACGACTCGTAGGGTTTCTTCTGCATTGGGCAGAGCCTTGGGCTGTGGTGCGCATTCCCGTCGGTGAGCTATTCCTACGGGGCATCTTGGCTTCTGCAGCAAAGGAAGTCCCTGTGCTCCTCAGTGCTTTAGTTTTTCTATTGAAGACCCGTTCCGTGGTCTTGCACGCGGCTGCCCCTCCTGCCAGGAGAGGGCTGCTGTCTGTGTGTGTGACCAAGCCTCTTCCCAAGCTCTGTCACGAGTCCTCTGTCCCCACTGCCATTCAGAGCAAGGCCGGCCAGTGAGCAGCTAGTGCGTCCGTCCGAGTGCAGCTGGAGCAAGTAGATTTCTGGGTGTGTCCTGAAGGTCAGAGGTCAGGTCTGCATGCTTGAGCAAGTGGATGACTCCGGCCCTCCCTAACTGGGACCCACAGGGGCCTGGGGTGCTCTGGGCCGCAGCTCTGGGTCGAGTCAGGCTGGGCTGGGTGTCTGCCTGGCTGGTTAGGCTCTAACCACCTGTCTGGCCTCGGTGCCAGGGTGGGGAGTGAGGACATTGGTGTCCCGCCCTCTGTGGGGTCCATGTGGGGGGCTCACAGACGATGATAAGGTTACAGCTCTCAGCAGTTAGAGGATGTGAGGGCACGGTTCTCAGTAGTCACCACAATGTTCACAATGGGAAATTATATCACACGGTAGCAGAGATAGGCATTTTATGTGTTCCTTATATTTTACCTCAAATTGTAGATATAGGGTAATAAATAAAATCCATCCATGCCTTTCACATGCAAACTCATTCTTTTTGTGCTGTCTTCGTGAGCGCCTGGGGAGGCAGGGTGGGTGTGGGTTAGTGGGGTGTTCACCTCAGTCCCGTACAGATTGGACACCGGTATTCCTGGTGTTTCTGAAGAAGTCACTGGTTTGTGGAGCTGGAGCTGTGCCCAGCCCCCACCCGCCTGCATCTCATGTGTGTTGGAGACAGAGGAGAACTCGGAGGCCACGGCACAGGGGAGTCTCTGAGTCCCTGCTGGAGGATGTGGAAGGCAGATGATGCCCGCCCAGGCTGCGACCAGGGATCCCCTGCACCTGCACAGCCCCTTCCCTGGTCAGCCGCCATGGTAACACGATGCACAGGAGAGTCAGCAGGGCAGTACTCAGTGAGGGCCACAGAGCAGAAGGTGCAGCTCACCTGGGGCAGCCAGGAAGCCGAGGGAGAAACAAGGGGCACGCCCTGTCAGCATCCAACTTCTTCCCATGAGACCCTCCCCTCCCCTCCCCACCTCACCCCACCCCTAGCTTCTGGCGTCTTCCAGTGGTGCCAAGGCCAAGGTCAAGCTCTCATCCTGTGGGCCTTTAGAGACATCACCTACACCATAGCATGGAATAGAACTGCCCTGGGTCAGACGTGGCTTGTGTACAGGTGGGTGACATGACAGCTGCCTGCATGCACTAGGTAGGCTGGTAGGTGACAGCTGAGTGGAAAGGGTTAGGGCCGCCACCAATAAAGCTTTCACGGCTGGGATGTGACTCAGGCACTAGGCTGCTCGGCTAGATGCACGGAAACCTGAGTTCTATGCAGTTACCCTGCCGTCTACCCAAGTGCTCTGACTATCCAAGTGAGGCGGCCCCTCACCTGCCCCACCCACGCTTGGATCTTGTGGTCTGGTTGAGGAAGGCCCGGTGCAGAAAGCTCGGCTGACACAATGCAGATTGGTAAGGTGTTTCCTGTCAGAGAGGGAACAAAAGAGCCTTGTGTTTATTACCTTCAAGCTTCAGTGTCTCCAGCCATCTGAAACTGCACCTAAAGGTCGCGGCTGATCTCTCCTGGTGAAGGGCTATGTAGAGGCCAGCAGCTAGAGCCAAGCATTGATGAGCAGGGCTATGATCCCAGGACTCAAGAGAAGGCCCAGCTGTTGCCTGCGAAACAACAAGAGTAAATAATTCAACCAGTATGCTCTCAAAAGGTCAAGTCGAAAGCCAGCTCATGCCTGTTAGGAGACAGTGGCACAAAAATCAGGAGTTCAAGGTCATCTTCAGCTACATAGTGAATCCAAGGCTCGTCTGGGTTGCAGGAGACTGGCTCAGAAAACCAGTGATGGAAGAGAGGTAGAGGCCTGTAATGCCAGCCCTCTGAGAGCAGGGGCAAAGGTCAAGAACTAAGAACCTCAGGATGTTGGAACCTTGATCCTTCAGTAGCAGCTTCTGTCCTTTAGGGGGACGGTCCGCTGGGTTCATGTGTGCACTGTGAGAGGATATGACCCAGTTCATGTTCCACACCTTCCCCAGTCATGTTTGTATAGACCACCAGCCCTTGGTGTCTCAGCTGCCGTCTCTGGCCATCTGCAGTCTCCTGGCCTCCAACGGGAATACTGACTTCTTTTGTCCTCTGGGGTAAGCGTGTCCCTGGAGTTAGCGTTGATGGCTGTGAGCAGCTGTCTACTGTTCTAGCTGGAAGAGTGACCACAGGAGATGGAGAGACTTAAGCAGGTGAACAGGCTTAGGTTGGAGGAAGGTGCCTCAGCCAAACTGATAGAACTTACACTCCGCAGCCAACGCATCCGGTTTCCTTTTTAATGTGCATGAGAGTTATGCCTATGTAGACATCAGCGTGTATGTGCCAGGTGCCCACCAAAGCTAGTTCCATCAAGTTCCACCAAGGTAGGACTGGGGCTTTAAATGGTTGTGAGCTGGGCTGGTGAGATGGCTCAGTGGGTAAGAGCGCCCAACTGCTCTTCCAAAGGTCCAGAGTTCAAATCCCAGCAACCACATGGTGGCTCACAACCATCCATAACAAGATCTGACTCCCTCTTCTGGAGTGTCTGAAGACAGCTACAGTGTACTTACATATAATAAATAAATAAATAAATAAAAATCTACAGAAGTTCCAGGACAGCCTGGGCTACACAGAAAAACCCTGTTTCACATAATAACAACAACCCAACTTCTGTTGAGGGTTAACCCTTTCCACCACTTGCCCAATTCCAGTCAGCTGTCCTGTGGTTCGAGCTTGCCAATGGCCAACATTTGCCAGGCTTCTTCACCCTCTACCTTATTTCCGATGCATGGCAGCCCATAAAGTAGACAAAGGCCGTTTTACAGATGGGGAAACCAGCTCAGAGCTTTGAGTAAGATGGCTAAGGGCCGCATTAGAGAGGAGTCTGTGCTCCCAGGTAATCCTGGGAGTCAGGCTGCAAGGCACAGTGCCCACTGCCAGGGTCTATTCAGAGTGCCTGGAGGGGCCCGAGAAGGGAGTCCCCAATGTTGGATCGGGCGAGTGTCCTGAGGTGGACTTTCTCCAGCTACTGGATGTTCTGAGGCCTCATATTCCTCCCCCAGCAGAACCCATCTCATCCTGTGTTGCTGAGAAAGAGTCTCCAAGCAGTCAGAAGGTAGAGTAGCATTTCCATGAGCCGGGGCTCACCCTCCAGGTCTCTCCCCAGAGCCCAGCTGGGAAACCCTGCCCATCTTTGGGGGTGGGAGGGGGCCTGGGAAAGCAGAGAAACCAGAAGGTTGCTGGTCACTCAGCAGGAGGCTGAGCAGGGAAGGGGGTTGTGGGGGAAAGGAGACCTTTAATCCCAGCATTTGGGAAACAGAAGCAGGCGGTTCTCTGTGAGTGGGAGGCCAGCCTGGTCTATAGAACAGAACAAGATCCAGGACAGCCAGGGCTACAGAAAGACAGCCTGTGAAGGAAGAGGAAGAGGGGGGAGGGGGAGGAGAAGCAGCAACAGCAAGGAGGGGTTTACACTAAATGTGCCAAGAACTAAAGATGAAGGCAGGTTTGTTTTGATCTGAGGAAGCCCCAAGTTCCTCTGATAGGAAGGTCCCTGAGGCCACTTCACTGTCCTTGTCTCTGGCAGCAAAGCTACTTTTCATGTCGTCCCTGTCTAGACTTGGGGGTTTCCTGGTTAAGGACATGGCCAGCCTGGCTTCTGGCCTGGGGGGAAGCCAAGTGGCTGGGCAGAGTGGGAGACAGGTCCCAGTCCTACAGCCAGAGCAGGGAGGGCCTGTCACCTCTGCCTGGCCTGGCCTAGTGGGAAAAGCTCTTTGGGGCTTATGCCGGCTGGCTCCCTGAAATTGTGCCTCATTCAATCATTCATTCATTCACATCACCCCAAGGCCAGTGATTAAAGGGTCTGGGCCTGAGAGGCTGGGAAGATGGCTCAGTACGTAGGAAGGCTTGCTGTTGCTCCAGAGGGCCTGAGTTCAGTTCCCAGCACCTGCCTGTGGCTCCAGGTCCAAGGAACCTGTTGTCCCTTTTTGGCCTCCATGGACGAAAGCACACTGGCGGCATATATTCACACACACACACACACACACATACACACGTAAAAATAAATCTTCATTAATAAACAATATGGCTGGGCAGTGGTAGCAGAGCCTTTAATCCCTACACTTAGGAGGCAAAGGCAGGCAGGTCCAGTCCCAGGAGACCCAATGCCCTCTCCAGCCTCTGAAGGCATCAGGTGTGCACGCAGTGTCTGAACATACTGGAAGTCAGATGCTTATACACTAAACAGCCATGGCGTTATAATACAAAGTGAGTACTGATGGACCCAATAAGGTTAAAAAAAAAAAATTCTGTCTCCCCAAAACATTTTTTACCCACGGCTTCCTCTGCTTGTTTGTTCTCTGTATTTTGGGGGAGGCAGGAAGTTTGTTAAGCCCTTTTATTCCCCCGCCCTCTGTGTGTGTGTGTGTGTGTGTGTGTGTGTGTGTGCGCGCGCGCGCGCACGTGACTGAAGTCAGAAAAGGGTGTCTAATGTCCTGGAATTTACTGTGGGTAAGAACGAACAGCATGGCCTCAAACGTGGAGCTGTCTCAGGAGGAGTTTTGAACAGAGGAACTGGTACATACATGCCCTAGCACATGCTTTTCAACTAAACTACACTCCTCATCCTCAAGTCACTTAAAAAAAAGGGGTGGTGGTGGCTGGGAGATGGCTCGGAGGTTGCCTGATTCAAGGCACTGATTCCAGGTCCCACGCGGTGGAAGGAGAAAAAACAGACAGCTGCCGTAGGTTGTCCTCTGATCCTAGTGCACAGGACAACTTCCACCCCACCCCCACCCCCGCCAGAGAAATTTTTATATTTTGGGCAGATAAACCAAGCAGCAGACCAGGCCAAGGTGATTCCACGTGGGAGAGGTTTATTATGCAGGAGTGGGGAGGGCGGCGAAGGGGGGGTAGAAGGGCAGAGAAGAAGTGGGGGGAGAGAAGAAAGAGAAGAGGAGGAAGAAGAGAAGAGCAGAGGAGGGGGTGATGCTCTAATTTATACGGAGAATGACATCACACCAGTGGGGGTGGGAACTGAGCCAAGTGGGTTGTGGGATTGAGGGTCGTTGTCCTGGCAACGCAGGTCATGGGTCACATGGTTAGGCCAGGGCTTGGAGTGTCCTGGTGCTAACAGAAATAAATATAGTTTCAAAAGTGTAAAAGCCCAAAAGGGGGCGTAGGGCACACGCTTGTTAATCCCACCACGCGGGAAGGAAAAGGAGGCAGAGGGTCTGGAGTTCAAGTGGGAGGACAGCCTGGGCTACAGGAGACCACCTCTAAAGACCAAAATCAATAGTTCACAGGCACTAAAAATGAATCGTTTGCCATGACAGGAAAGAAAGAGAATAAAAGGGAAATTGGCCCTGTTTATAGAGGTCATTGGAAGGTGAAACACTTAAAAAAAGATTGCCACATGTTGCCTCTGTTTCTCACTGGAGGTTGGGGGGGGTTAAGGGGGAGGTCTCAGGAGGGCAGTGGGAAGGTGGCTGTGTGTGGCCTCAGATCACCAGACAAACCCACTGTCTGCAGTTACGAAAGCGCCCACAAGACGGAGAAGGAAGTGCAAGGGGCCTGCCTGATGCTTGGCCTGCTGCAAGTCACCCTCGGAACTTTCCACAGCCTGTCGCCTGCCAGGCCAGGTGCACAGCAAGCCTGGTGGTTTCGCTGGACTTTCCAGACCACGCCCTTAGGGACTGAAAGGAGTGTGGCCCAGACTTCAGTGGGCAGCATTGGAGAGCCAGCCCGTGTGCCAGAGCCAGGGCGACCAGGGCTACTACTGTTCTCAGCTCCTTGGTGTAGTAGAACTCACCCTCAGGGCTGGGTGTATCGATAGAGGTCCCCCCCAACCCCCTATCCATCTGGAGACTGAGAGAGGAAGATCGAAAGTTCCAGTCTAGCCTGAATAGCTTATCTCAAAATGACAAGACAGCTCAGTGATGTAGCTGGGTGGTAGAGCACTTTGAGGGGGTAGAGCACCAGAGACGGGCTGAGGACGTGGCTCAGAAGGAGAGGAATCCCCAGACTGCACCATAACCTACCCCCACCCACTTTCTCTGCGTCCTTGCCAGCGTCATTACAAGGAGGCACTGCATTGTGCCAGTCAGGTTGTAGACAGAAGTCTTGAGACCTGTGACCCTGGTGACCCGGTAGCTTCTAAGCCACCCACTGGGGAACAGGAGAGACGACAGAGCCTTACCTCCCACCCCACCTCTGCCGCTTTAGTGTTCTTGGATTTGAACTCAGGACCTTTGGAAGAGCAGTCAGTGCTCTTACCCGCTGAGCCATCTTTTTTTTTTTTTTTTTTGGGGGGGGGGGTTTCAAGACAGGGTTTCTCTGGGTAGCCCTGGCTGTCCTGGAACTCACTCTGTAGACCAGGCTGGCCTCGAACTCAGAAATCCGCCTGCCTCTGCCTCCCAAGTGCTGGGATTAAAGGCATGGGCCGCTGTCGCCACCACCACCACCACCTGGCTCAGCCCTGCTCCTTTTAAAACTGTGTCTCAGCCGGGCCTGGTGGTGCAGGCCTTTAATCCCAGCACTCGGGAGGCAGAGGCAGGCAGATTTCTGAGTTCGAGGCCAGCCTGGTCTACCAAGTGAGTTCCAGGACAGCCAGAGCTACACAAAGAAACCCTGTCTCGAAAAACCAAAAACAAACAAACAAACAAACAAAAAAAAACTGTGTCTCACTGTATCTCTGGCTGGCCTGGAACTCACAGAGATCTGCCTGCCTCTGCCACACTAGGGAGATACCCAATGTCCTCTGTCCATCTGCTTCCTTCTCTGTCTGCATAGTCAGTCCCCACTGCTGAGTGTCACCACCATCAGTCCAGCTCAGGAGCCAGGCTCTCTCCTCCCAAGAAATCCATCTAGTCAGCTCAGGGTGAAGCTCTGCAAGGGAGGCCTGCTGACCGCGGCTTCTCCTCCAGTGTTGGTGACATTCGAGTCCTCCTCCACTGCTGGAATTAAAGACACTTGCCACCATGGCTGGCTCCCAAGTTCCCTTCCAGGCTGAGCTGTCTAAGAAGTCAAACTCTTCTATGAAGAACTAGTACATGGTCAGATGTTGTCTTACCTATGGGTGTCTACCGATATCTACACGTGTGTGCAGACATCATCTCTCCAGAGTCGCCTTGGTTTCTAAGACGGGGTCTACTGCTGACTTAAAACTCACGCAGAGGCTAGGTTGGCTGGCCAGTGAGTCCCAGAGACCTCCTGACTCTACTTATTTAGTGTAGGATTAAAAACACACACCAGAAGTTAGGCAGTGGTGGTGCACGCCTTTAATCCCAGCACTCAGGAGGCAGACGCAGGCAGATCTCTGAGTTGGAGGCCAGCCTGGTCTACAAAGTGAGTTCCAGGACAGCCAGGGCTACACAGAGAAATCCTGTCTGGAAAAACCAAAAAATAAAAAAGCACACACCTTCCAGGCTAAGGGAGGGCTCTGTGGCTGTGAGTGCTTATATCTCTTGCAGAGGGATCTAACTTCAGAACATCAATGTCTGCTAGCTCACAACTGCCTGTAACTGCATCTACACACACACACACACACACACACACACACACACACACAAATCTTTTTTTAAAAAAATAAAGAACCTTTAATCCCAGCACTCAGGAGTCAGAGGCAGGCAGATTTCTGAGTTTGAGGCCAGCCTGGTCTACAAAGTGAGTTCCAGAACAGCCAGGGCTAAACAGAGAAACCCTGTCTCGAAAAAAAAAAAAAAAAAAAAAAAAAAAAAAAAAAAAAAAAAGAAAGAGAGAAAGAAAAGAAAAGAAAAGAAAGAAAAGAAAAGCTGAGAATCCTGTGTGTGTTTATGTCTGCGAATACACTGTAGCTGATGGTTGTGAGCTTTCATGTGGTTGTTGGGAATTGAATTTAGGACTCGCTCTGGTTTGTCCCGCTCGCTCACTCCACTCAACTCTGCTTGCTCAGTCCTTGTTTGCTCCGGCCCAAAGTATTATTATACATAAGTACACTGTAGCTGACTTCAGACATGCCAGAAGAGAGTGTCAGATCTCATTACGGATGGTTGTGAGCCACCATGTGGTTGCTGGGAATTGAACTCAGGACCTTCAGAAGAGCAGTCAGTGCTCTTACCCGCTGAGCCATCTCACTGGCCCTGAGCTTTTCTTTCTTTCTTTCTTTCTTTTTTTTTTTTTCCTTTTGAAGATTTATTTATTTATTTATTATATGTAAGTACATTATAGCTGTCCTCAGTCACTCCAGAAGAGGAGTCAGATCTTGTTACGGATGGCTGTGAGCCACCATGTGGTTGCTGGGATTTGAACTCAGGACCTTTGGAAGAGCAGTCGGTGCTCTTACCCGCTGAGCCATCTCACCAGCCCCTGAGCTTTTCTTTAATGTAGGTTCTGGAGATAGAACTCAGGTCCTCAGGCTTGTAATCCAAGGACTTCATCAGCTGAGCCATATCCAGTCCTGGTCCTGTAGTACTTCTAAAGGCAACCTCATGTAAACCAGGCTATCCTCAAGCTCATTATATAGTGGAAGCTGACTCTCCTGCCTCTACCTCCCAAGCACTGGGATCACAGGTTTTGTTTTGTTGTTGTTTTGTTTTGTTTTTTTAAGATTTATTTATTTTATTGATATGAACATGCTGTTGCTGTCTTTAGACACACCATTAGAGGTCACCGGATCCCATTACAGATGGTTGTGAGCCACCGTGTGGTTGCTGGGAATTGAACTTAGACCTCTGGAAGAGCAGTCAGTGCTTTTAACCACTGAGCCATCTCTCCAGCCCCATGTTTGTTGCTGTTGTTTTGTGTGAGTTTATTCAAAGGCTTCATGGAAGACTTAATGGGCATGAGGCAGGGAGATGCAGACAGGGAAGATGGGGAAGGAAGGACAGAGCTGGTACAAAGGTCCTGGAATGGGAGCAGTTGGGGTAGTTCAGAACTGCAGAGAGGCCCCAGTGCCTGGGCTGGGCCATGGTGTAGGTAGAACAGGTTTCTGCACTTCAGTGCCCCTGGCTGCCTCACCACTCTGTTGAAGCTCAAAAATTCCCAGAAAGTGAAAGACTAAGACTAAGAGCCTCCTGGGCCTTCCCCGCCCTCACCCCACAAGCAACAGAAACCACTTCTTCTTTTTCGTGTATTTAAGGCCCAGCCCAAGCTATAGGGAGAAGTGGCCCTGTCACGGCCCAGCCATGGGGGACACCTTCATTCGCCATATCGCCCTCCTGGGCTTCGAGAAGCGCTTTGTCCCCAGCCAACACTATGTGAGTAGCCTAAGAGTGCCCTGCGGGAGCCCATAGTGGGGACAGTGCTGTCACTCTGCTGTTACCCAAAAACCACCTGGACCAGGGAAGGAGATGAAAGGAAGGGAGACCAGGGGAGGATATGAGGGGGAGGGGGACCAAGGGAAGGATATGAGAGGGAGGGAGACCAGGGAAGGGTGTGAGGGGGGAGGGGGACCAGGGAAGGATAAGGGTGGTGGGAGAACAGGGAAGGATATGGGAGGAGGGCTCCAGAGGAGGCTTTGAGAGGGAGGAGGACCAGGGGAAGCTATGAGGGGGAAGGGGGCCAGAGGAGGATATGAGGGGGAGGGGAACCAGGGGAAGGATGTGAGAGGGAGGGGGAATAGGGGAGGGATAAGGGAGGTGGGAGAACAGGGGAAGGATATAGGAGAAGGGGGACCAGGGGAAGGATGTGAGAGGGAGGGGGACCAGAGGAAGATGTACCTCCATGGGGACCTCTCAGCACAGGGCTCTCTTTCTTATCCTTGGGCTTCAGGCTTCTCTTGGGTGTCTGGTGGGTAGACACCCCTGTGCACCATCCCAGCTGCCTCCCTCTCTGTCCTCACGCCGAACCCCCATGCGTGCCAAGCGCCACCACCCTCTGTCCAGTGCCTAGGACCAAGGCTCACTCCTCCCAGGAAACCTCCCTGTCTGGTCAGCTCCAGGAGCTGCCTTGCATGGCGGCCTGCGAGGCCTGGAGACTGGCTTTTTGTCTCTTTTCTTCTCTGATATTAGTTACATTTGAGTTCGGATCCCTAGGAGGGGACGATGGCTCCCGTTTGCCCTGGGGAGATGAGGTTGAGGAATATCTGCCCATATATCTAGACTCTATCACTGGGTTTGCAAGGCCAAAGGCAGGCCAGAGATAGTGCCGCCCAGTTCTTGTGAGCTGTTTACCTGGGACTCTTAGCAGTAAGAGCTAAGTCTCTCCCTCCCTCCCACTCCCTTCTTCCTCCCTCTCTAAATATAAATATTCTGAGTCATTCCACAACCAAAAGCCACACCAGAAGAGGGGACAGCGGTCACCCTGGGTGTTTCCTTCATGTCCTCCATCCCTCCCCTGGAGACAATCACAGAGGTATTTTTAGACAGAGTCTCACAATGTAGCAAAGCCCCCAAAGATTGCCTCACCACCACCCCTCGGCCTTCCATCCAAGGCTAAAAGGCAGCCCAGGGGCACAGCGTGGCCCTCGTGGGCGCTGAGTGCCCCCTCTCCGCTCTAATGCCCCTCAGGTGTACATGTTCCTGGTTAAGTGGCAGGACCTGTCGGAGAAGGTGGTCTACAGGAAATTCACCGAGATCTACGAGTTCCATGTGAGTGTTGGGGGAGGGGCGGATTTGAACTGTGGCTTTGCCTCTGACTTTGTGGACCTCAAGCTCAGCAGGCATCTGAAGTCAGATTAACCTAGGGATTTCCGAGGGCTTACATAGTGAGACCGTGTCTCTAAATAAATAAATGAATGAGACAGGGATAGAGGAGATAACACACACACACACACACACACACACACA
>NC_034612.1:20517097-20542766 GCF_900095145.1 Mus pahari
GAGAGAGAGAGAGAGAGAGAGAGAGAGAGAGAGAGAGAGAGAGAGAGAATGACACTATGGGACATTTGTGGACCCAATGGCTCCCCCTCCCGGTGAGTGCTATGAACTACTCCAACTTAGATCTTTTGGAGCACCCCCCCCCTTTTTTTTTCTCATGTATCTAAGACTGGCCTCAAACTCACTGCACAACAAGGATGCCTTTGAACTCCTGATCCTCCTGCCTCACTTCCTGAGTGTGTGCACCCCGCGTCCTATTTCTGCAATGCTCAGGGTGGAACCCAAGACTGCGTGCAGGCTAGGCCGTCGTCGCTGTGCCACGGAGCCCAGCCCAGGTTTTCTTCTTCTATCTAGAAAATGCTAAAGGAGATGTTCCCCATTGAGGCCGGTGAGATCCACACAGAGAACAGAATCATCCCGCACCTCCCGGGTGAGAGCATGGCTTGAGCCCCTCAGCAGGGTCCCCTGCCCCGGGGGGCTCCTCCTCTGCTCTCCAAAACCCCTTTCCACACACATTTGGGCTTGTGTGAGTGTGCTCATGGGTCTCTGACTCCCCGACCCAGCACCCAGGTGGTTTGATGGGCAGCGAGCCGCTGAGAGCCGTCAGGGCACGCTCACCGAGTACTTCAACAGCCTCATGGGTCTGCCCGTGAAGATCTCCCGCTGCCCACACCTGCTGGACTTCTTCAAAGTGCGCCCCGATGACTTGAAACTGCCCACGGACAGCCAGTGCGTAGCCACCTCCGCCGGGGGAGGAGACAGGGGGACAGAATGCACAGAGGGTGAGGGAGCCCCAAGTTCAGAAAGGGTGAGGGACTGCCCCATAGACAGTGCCCTAAACCCTGGCCGACACCGCATCTACACAGACTCAGGTCACCATGGGGCATTCAGGAGGAGCCAGAAGGGACCCCCCCCCCCCGGCCCAGGAGCTCATGGGAGCCCCTCCCAGGCCAAGCATCTCTATCTTGCTGGCAGAGAAGGGCTGGCTTTGCCATCGCCCTAGGGTTTGCAGTACACAAAGCTTCCTCTGTGTGCCCCCCCTAAGTATGGCTGCATAGAAAACCCCCTCATTTGTAAGGCCATCTGTGTTCCCAACCCACTCCACTCCCAGGGCTGGACCAGTGGATTCCTTCTCTCTGTGCCAACCTTCCTTTCCCTGGTTCCTTTTTCTACTGGGAAGTCCTCCTGCCGGTGTAACCTGAAACCTTCCCTTCTGGTCTGCTCCATCTCCAGGGTGAAGAAGCCAGAGACATACCTGATGCCCAAAGATGGCAAGAATAACGTAGCTGGTAAGATGCTAGAGGGGCCCAGGGGCAGGGGAACACAGGTACTGTGAACAGGACATAAAGACCTGGAGTATGGGGTTGCGGGGACAGAACACAGAGGAGGAGGAACTTTGGGGTCATGTAACCTTGGAGACTGGGGTTTTCCTCACCGGCACCGTCCAAGGCAGGAGAATCAGGAGTTCAAAGTCATCCTTGGCTAGCCACACAGTGAATTTGAAGCTAGCCTGGGCTACATGAGACCCCATCTCGAAAGCCAAACCGGGCCAGGTGTAATGGTGCCTTGAGTCTAGTGCCTGCATGAATGCCAGTCCAACCTGATCTACATAGTCAGTGCCAGGACAGCCCTACACTGTGAGACCCTGTCTCGGAACAATGCATCTGAAAGCCACAGAGGTGCTGCTCTGGGGGCACGCTAACCGCATCCGCCGAGAACACAGTTCTTAGTACCTTCCTTGTGTGAAAGGTGCTAGGTGCTCAGTACACAAGGGGCCACCATCATGAACTCGGCTGATCTCCAGTTTGCAGTGTGTGACAGCTCCCATGTTTTCCTCGCTGTCCCCCCCCCACCGGGGGCTGCCCTCCCTGCCGTGTCTATTCACGCTGCCCTCCCTCTGTGCAGACATCACAGGCCCCATCATCCTTCAGACCTATCGGGCCATCGCTGACTACGAGAAGAGTTCAGGAACGGAGATGACTGTGGCAACGGGAGATGTGGTGGATGTCGTGGAGAAAAGCGAGAGTGGTCAGCCCCACCCCCACCCGGGTTTTTTTTTGGGGGGGGGCGAGAGCATATGTAGCCCTTAAGTTCATGCTGAGGCCCAGGCCACCTCCAGCCTCCATCTCAGGCCTATCTTGTGCCTAGATTGCATTAAGGGGCGCTGTCCCACAGGCTCGCAGCCAAGCCCTCTGAGCTTGCGCTCGCTCGGGTGAGATCTGGGTGTGGAGTTTGGGGGCATTGGTGAGTGTGAGCACTGGGTGTCCTCACCACTGTCGTGGGTGAAGAAGGCGGCCAGGCGCCACCCTCACTTTCCTCTCTGTGCCCCCCCCCACACACACACATAGGATGGTGGTTTTGCCAGATGAAGACAAAGCGAGGTTGGGTCCCTGCATCCTATCTGGAGCCCCTTGACAGTCCCGACGAGGCGGAGGATCCGGATCCCAACTACGAAGGTGCTTCCTGCCCTCTGAGGCGACAGGGGGTGTGGGGTGAAGGAGAGAAAAGGGGTGCAGGGACATGAAGAAGCCAGTGGCTCTCCCGTTATTTTCAGCGTGGAGGCCTGGGTAGATGGTGATGGCATTGGTCAGGAAAGTAGAGGCAGAGCAGAGAGGCACAGGGAAGGCAGCCAGGACTGATGTGGAGCCTGGTACTAGGGCGGGGGAGGGGAACAGAAAGCTGAGCTGACAAAGGCTGAGAAGGAGGGCTTCCTGGAGGTGGCATTGAAATGGACCCCCAAGGGTAAAGTTGGCACCTCCAGGGCATTGGTGGTCTGCACTGAGTTTGAAAGCAGATTTTTTTTGGGGAGGGGGGTTATGTTTTAAGACTGGGAGATTCCACTGGGTGTGGTGGGGCATGTCTGTCACCTCAGCTATTCAGGAGGCTCATACTGGAGGCGCTCCAGTCCAAGGCTGCTCAAGCAGGCTGCAGAGCACTTCCCAGTCTGGGCAACATAATGACACCCTGCTAAAAAATATTGTGGTGTGTGTGCGCACGCATGTGTTCATGTACGTATGTGTGTGTGTGTAAGTGCATGTGTGTGTGCATGTGGTGTGTATGTGTGTGTGCATGTGTGTGCACGTGTGGGTGTGTGTGTATTAGTGTTGCTCTGCTTTCTATTACGGTGATAGAACCCCCATGACCAGAAACAGGTTGGGGGAGCAAAGGGTTTATTTCATGTTACACTTTTGGGTAACTGGTCCATCAATGAGATAACTCAGGGCAGGAAGCTGGGGGCAGAAACTCAAGTAGCGGCCATGGAGGAACAGTGCTCACTGGCTTGCTTAGCCTGCTTTTTTATACGATCCATGACTGCCAGCCCAGGCCCCACAGACTTGCTTACAGACCATTCTGATGGAGGTGTATTCTGGTAAAACTTCAGTAGAGGCTACATTTTCCAGATGACAACTTAGACAACAAAACTAAGCAGCATGTACACACACACACACACACACACACCATGAACACACATGCTAGCACTGGGAGTATAGCTCAGTGGTAGAGCCCCTGCCTAGAATCCCCCAGGGAGGAGCTGGGGTGTGGCTCAGTGGTAGAGCCCCTGCCTAGAATCCCCCAGTGAGGGGCTGGGGTGTGGCTCACTGGTAGAGCCCCTGCCTAGAATCCCCCAGGGAGGGGCTGGGGGCGTGGCTCAGTGGTAGAGCACCTTCACTTCATATTACAAGCCTTTGGTCCTATCCTTACAGTGTATAAAATGTTATCATTAAAAAAAGTAGGGGCTAGAGAGATGGCTCAGTGGTTAAGAGCACTGACTGCTCTTCCAGAGGTCCTGAGTTCAATTCCCAGCAACCACATGGTGGCTCACAACCATCTGTAATGGGATCTGATGCCCTCTTCTGGTGTGTGTCTAAAGACAGCTACTGTGTACTCATATAAAAGAAATAAAATCTTAAAATAAAATAAAATAAAAAACATAGTAAAAAAAATAAAAAAAATAAAAAAAGACAAAAAAAAAACAAAAACAAAAAAACAAAAAAAAAATTAAAAAACATAGAAAGGGAAAGCGAGAAGGAATAGCTCTGAGGGGACGGCGGAGCGGGCTGTGTGCTGTGGCAGTTGGAAGAAGCTGCGAGCTGGGGGGACGCTGGCCTCACTGGCTGCTCCCTCCGCCGACCAGGTGAACCGTATGTAACCATCAAAGCGTACGCTGCTGTAGAAGAGGACGAGGTGTCCCTGTCTGAGGGTGAAGCCATCGAGGTCATTCATAAGCTCCTGGATGGCTGGTGGGTGGTCAGGTAGGAGAGCCCCCTCCATCTGCGCACATCTCTCTGAGTGGGTTTCCGGAACCTCTCTTGGGCTCTGAGCTGACTTGGCTGTGCGATTCTGGAGTCTTCTGCCCTCATTAGCCACAGAGTTTCATCTCTAGGACCTTCCGCAATCAAACAAACACCATAAAAACAAGCACGAATGAGAAGGAAAATGATGGTCTATTTTGTTTTGTTTGTTTTTGATTTTCTAGACAAGGTTTCTCTGTGCAGTCCTGGCTGTCACTTTGTAGACCAGGCTGGCCTCAAACACACAGAGATCTGCCTGTCCTTGCCTCCAAAGTGATGGGATTAAAGGTGTGGGTCACCATCGCCCAGAGGCATTTAGACCTAATTGGTGTCACAGCACACATCTGCAAGATAACACAACTGCTTCCTTCCCCTGCCTAGACTTGGACTGGAGGGCTGGGGGCGTGAGAGGCTTGGGTTGATACAGATAAGGAAACAGCTTGACCTTTCCAATGTGGAGGTTTGAAATCTCTTAGCTTGTATTGGTCCTCAGGGGTGAGACACTATGAAGACCCCTGCTCTGTGCACACACACACACCCGTGACTGCCCGAGCCTCCAATGTGACCCATCTTGCAGGAAAGGGGATATCACCGGCTACTTCCCATCCATGTATCTGCAGAAGGCTGGGGAGGAGATAACCCAGGCCCAGCGACAGATCAGAGGCCGCGGGGCACCACCTCGAAGGTGAGAGGGGTCCTGATGGGGCAGGCCTGAGGAGGTTTCTGGCTGGGTAGGTGCATAGCAGGTTTAGTGCTGTGTCCTTGCTGTTGTTGGAGGTGGCAGACACAGACCCAGTGAGGTGCCCGAGGATGCCTGGGGGATGGATGGTCAATGAGACCTGAGCAGTCCCAGGACAAGGGTCATGTTGATGGGCAAAGTGGGTGTGGGAAACAGACCTGGGTAGGATCCCTGACCCCCGCAGCTCTTGCAGGTTCCCTTGCCTGCATTCCACTTGTTAAGTAAATACATGCTTAGGACCTGAGGGATGCCAGTCCCTCTGAACCCACTTGCTGAGCCGAGGGTTAGGATCTCAGGGTGTCCTAGTCTCCCTGTACCCTACTTTCTCTAGCCAGGCTTAGGATGCCAGGGATGTCCACCCGTGCCCCGGGGACAGCGGACTCCGGGGCACTGACACCTGCATCCTGCTGGGCCAGGTCGACCATCCGCAACGCACAGAGCATCCACCAGCGTTCTCGGAAGCGCCTCAGCCAGGACACCTATCGCCGCAACAGCGTCCGATTCCTGCAGCAGCGCAGACGCCCGGCGCGACCCGGGCCGCAGAGCAAGGATGGCGCAAAGGGTGAGCGCCAGGGCGGGGCGGGGCCGGGGCTGGCGGGCGGGGGTAAGTTCTTAGGGCTCCGTGTCCAAGGGGCCGGACGAGACCTAGTGATGGGATCGGGACTAGAAACTGCGAGCACCTTATAACTGGGAGGCTGGGGCCTCTGATGGTCCTGGCTTTGGTTTGCAGACAATCCATCGACTCCGCGGGTCAAACCACAACCCGCGGTGCCTCCGCGACCCAGCTCGGACCTCATCCTGCACCGCTGCACGGAGAGCACCAAGCGGAAGCTGACGTCCGCTGTGTGAGAGGCGGAGGCCCTAGACGGTCCCTATCCCTATCCCTGTATATACTTGTGTATAGCCTCAGGTTAGAGACGCCTCCCTTGCCTTAAGGTTTGGAATGGACTGAGAATGCAGCAAAGGACAGGACTGGGTTAATCTCCACCGGTATTGCTAGGATGAGAGGAGGCAGTGAGCACTGCTAGGGGGCATATGCAGGGACAAAAAAGATCTGATTACCTGCTGCAGAAGGCCAAGTGCCTTAGGAATGCCCTAGGAAAGTGTTTCTCAACCTGTTGGCCGTGACCCCTTTGGGGAGGGTGTCAAAAGACTTTCCCAGAGGTTGCCTAAGACCATTGGAAAATACAGATATTCATTTTTATAGATGTTTATATTACGATTCATAAAAGTAGCAAGATGAGCTGGACCGTGGTGGCGCACACCTTTAATTCAAGCACTCAGGAGGCAGAGGCAAGCGGATTTCTGAGTTCGAGGCCTGCCTGGTCTACAAAAGTGAGTTCTAGGACAGCCAGGGCTACACAGAGAAACAATGTCTCGAAAACAAAACAAAACAAAAAGTAGCAAGATGACAGTTACGAAGTAGCAATGAAAATAATTTTATGACTGAGGGGTCTCCACAACATCGGGAACTAGCCCTATTAAGGAGGTTGAGAAACACTGTCCTAGGTAGGGGCTCAGGATGTTGCCCAGTAGGTAGAGAGCTTGACTAGCACACAACCAGGTTTCCATTCCCAGCATTCCATAATAGGGCTTGCCAGTGTCCCAGCATCTGGGCAGTCAAATTGAGGCTCACATCTGTAATTTCAGAGTCAAGAGTCAAGAGAACTGCAGTTGGACTCAAGATCGGCCTGGGCCATGTAGTGAATTTGAGATCAGATTTAGCTAGTGTGAGATCCTGGGTCAAACCACCCCATCCCACAGCATAACGGGCATAGGAAGTCTCAGGGGGGCTGAAAGCAGCTGTCATTAGTGGATGATGCCCAAGACTTTCATTGCTTTCATGTCTCTAAGAAAGTATTTCCATCCCCAAATGCAAAGAACCCGTGCTGGCTGGTCTGTGCCAACTTGACACAAGCTGGTGTCATCTAAGAGAGGGAACCTCAATTGAGGAAACACTTCAGTGGTTAAGAGAACGGCTGCTTTTCCAGAGGACTGGCATTCAATTTCCAGCCTCTACATCTGCCTGTAACTCCAGTTTTAGGGCATCTGACACCCTCACACAGACATATATGCAGACAGAAGACCAGTGTACATGAATTAAAATAGACAATGAAAAATTTTTAAAAAAGAGAGAAAATGCCTCCATAAGATCTCGGTGATTGATGGGGGAGGGCCCAGCCCATGGTTGGTGGTGCCATCCTGGGCTGGTGGTGCCATCCTGGGCTGGTGGCCCTGGGTTCTAAGAAGGCAGGCTGAGCAAGCCATGGGGAGCAAGGCAGTAAGTAGCATCCTTCCATGGCCCCTGCATCAGCTCATCCAGGTTCCTGCCCTGCTTGAGTTCCTGTCCTGACTGTTTTCAGTGATGAACAACATGGAAGTGTAAGCTGAATAAATCCTTTCTTCCCCAGCTTGCTTGGGATCATGGTGTTTTATCTCAGCAATAGAAACCCTAACTAAACCAGAAGCTGTGAAGCAAAATGAAGCCACATGGGCTGGAGAGATGGCTCAGGGGTTAAGAGTACTGACTGCTCTTCCAAAGGTCCTGAGTTCAAATCCCAGCAACCACATGGTGGCTCACAACCATCTGTAATGAGATCTGACGCCCTCTTCTGGTGAGTCTGAAGACAGCTACAGTGTACTTACACATAATAAATAAATACATCTTAAAAAAAAATGAAGCCACACATCTTGCAAAAGACAACTCATAATGGCACTGCAGGCCTGCCATTCCAGTTGCTCCAGAGATGAAATACTTCTTGGGAAATAGGTGTCACTATGTATCCCAGGTTGTACTTGATCATCCTGCCTCCGGCTTCTGAATGCTGGAATTACTAGTGTGCACCATTTTTAGTTTTGTTGTTTGTTCCCTAAAGTGAAGTCCTGATGAGATGTCTCCCCGTTTGGGGGACAGGTGTGTGTGTGTGTGTGCACGCGCACGTGCATGCATGTGCGCACTGATTCATGATTCCATGTCTGTCAGGCTGGCCTCTAACTCCCTAGGTGCTGGAAGATGACTTTGAACTCCGTCCGGATGGTCTTAGTCCTTGAGTACTAGAATTTCAGCTGTGCATCTCCACAGCTGCTTCTCTGTATTTCTGATCTTGCTGATGTTGCCTTGTACCAATCTTAGCATTTCCTGTCATGTGCTGGCCAGGGAGGCTGCCCAAAGGCCTGCGTGTGCAGGGAAGCCGAGGAAGGAGCAAGGGCCACACCTATGGCTGCCAGCTTGTCGGGGCATCACTGTCTGCTGACTGTCAGTCTTTCTGAGTGCACATACAGTGCTAGGCTTACTCCAGTGTCTCTGCGCTTGAGGATGAGAGACAGAAAATGTAGGCACTTTACTTAGGGTAAATCTATCAGGAAGCAGGCAGAGGCCATTTGAGACTGCACTGACTCAGGCCTATGGGCACATGGTTTTTTTGGACCATCTTTTTTCTTTTCTCCTCCTCCTCCTCCTCTTCATGACAGGGTTTCTGTGTCAAGCCTGGCTGTCCTGAATTCTCTCAGTAGACCAAGCTGGCCTTGAACTAAAAAAATCCACCTGCCTCTGCCTCTGAGTGCTGGGATTAAAGGCGTGCCTGGCTAGTTAGGCCATATTTAAGGTGTGTAAACTGGATGCACATAGGTTTATCCACTGAGTTGGATTTGTCTGGGCCATTCCCCTCCCTGCCTCCATCCTTTGACTAAAAGACAACAATGCCTGGCCTGAAGAAACAGCAGCCAATTAAGAACAAGCTCCCGGGCTGGTGAGATGGCTCAGCGGTTAAGAGCACTGACTGCTCATCCGAAGGTCCTGAGTTCAAATCCCAGCAACCACATGGTGGCTCACAACCATCTGTAACTATATCTGACGACACCTTCTTCTGGAGTGTCTGAAGATAGCTACAGTGTACTTACATATAATAAATAAATAAATCTTTAAAAAAAAAAAAAAAAAGAACAAGCTCCCAGTCCAGTCTCTTCCCCATTTATCTAGCCACATAACTCCACAGACATCTCCTTGCCATGGTTACTGAAGAACACCCCATATCCCATCTTCTCCATGGTGGCAGTGCTTGTTAGCCCCCACAGGATCCAAGATCACATTCCAGGGTAGAGAAGGAATCTGCAGTAGATGTCATGAAGTGTTCTTGTAACCCCAAATCAGTGGATGCCGAGGCAGGAAGATCTGGGTTTCTAGATCAGCCTGGTTTGCATAAGGAGGTCCTGTCTTGGAGGTGGGGGGGAAGGGTAAGAGATCTGGGTTTCTAGATCAGCCTGGTTTGCATAAGGAGGTCCTGTCTTGGAGGAGGGGGAGAGTAAGAGGGAGAAAGGAGGACAGAGGAAGAGTGAAGAGGAGAAGAGAGGAAGGAGGGAGGAAGAGCGGAGGAGGGAACAGAAAGCGGGAGGGAGAAAGAAAAGGAAGGAAAAGGAAGGAAGAGGGAAGGAAAGAGGAGGGAAGAGGAAGGAAGGGAGGAGGGAGAGAGGAAGGAGAAGAGAGAGGAAGGGAGGAGGAGGGACGAGGGAGGAGGAAGTGGCCTTTAAGCCTTAACTTACCTGTCTGTTAGATCCTGTGTTAGTTCCTCAGGATCTTCCATTTCACTCCTGACCTGTCTAGCTCCGGGCATTCTAGAATATGGGACAGTGTCTCTGGCCGATTGATTATCCTTAAACTTAGAAGCACGGGGCATAGGCTGGCAACATGCGGAGGCACCTGTATGTGTGCACCCCCCTCGACAAACACACACACCTTTCACAGTGGGTTTATTGAAACGGGACAGCATGGATGAGTGGCATGGGTCAGTGAAGCCAAGAGGAGCCAGCCACTGGACCGACAACAGTTATGGGCTTTCTCAAACTACAGACAGGGGTCACAGGTCATCTAAACAGCTGTGATGTGTATAATTGGGATTCCAACTCAAAGTGGGGGGGGGGAGAGGGAATTTTCATTAAACGGAAAGGTTTAATAGTCTAGTATCATCTCACAGTCTATTAGGTCTGGAACATTCTAGGTCTCCACATAGAGGAATGACCAGATTTCTTTCCTTCCCTCTTCCAGCAACTTCTCTTTATTGAGATGGGATCTCGATAGGTAGCCCAGGCTGACCTCAAACTCAAACTCAGATCCTCCTGCCTTTGGCCTCCACAGTACTGGGATTGCAGGCTCCGCCTTCTGCTCCCTCACATGGCTCCCTGGAGCGCTGCGCCCCACTGCGCCTCTTTCTTGCTCAGCTTCATGATGGAGAAGAGCTGCTCGCAGATGTGGGTGCTGCTGAACATGGACAGCATCTTGGCACAGTGGCTCCTGTATTTGGGGTAACTGCTCCACAGGTGCTTGTAGAAGTCCGGGATGCCCACCTTGTCGTACTTGGTCCTCAGCACCGTGTTACACTGTAGGTCGATCACCTCCATCTGGAGCTCCTCGTGCACGCTGTCAATCGTGGCGGAGAACGGGGAGCTGAACAGGGTGAGCTCGCTCTCACACGATTTGAAATCTGACAGGCGCCTCTGGAACTCAGCCTTGAGTTCTACGATCTTAGGGATGTAGTTGAGCCCATCGCTCTCACTCCGGGAAACCGATTTCAACGTGGGGAAGTGGGCCAGGTTGTTCCTGGCCAGATGCGTCTCCCAGAGACACAGTTTCGCTAGGAAGGCCCGGATGAAGTCATACATCTGGGTGACGATTTGTGAATGGCCTTGGAGGGAGGCATCCAGTGTATTGAGGTGCGTCGTCATGTCCACTAGGAAGGCTAGGTCCAGGATCCAGTCCCGAGAACTGAGTTGGGGCACAGGTTTGCCCCGGGAAGACATGAACGAGTCTATTTCCTCTAAGGATTCGAAGAACCTCCTGAGGACCAGCCCTCGGCCCAGCCATTTGAGGGCCGTGTGGTACAGTAGGCTGCCATACTGACTGTCCAGCTCGTAGAGCAGTGTCGTGAAGTTGCCGTGGTTCAGGCCACGGGAGCAGATCCAGTTCACCGAATCTACCACCACGTCCATGACGTGGCCCATTCTTAACTTCTGGGCACACAGCCACTCCGGGTGAATGATACAGCACACGGATTTGAGGTCGGCTCCCTTGCAACATGAGGCTGCCCTGGCTCTGAGCTTCGTCACCAGCCCGCTGTTGGCATCCACCATGGCCGGCGTACCCGTGGAGGCCACGCTCACCAGCTTGGACCAATCGATACTGAACTTCTTGAGACTCTTCTCAACGCGCAGGAATATCTCATTCCCGGATTTGGCGCCTGTCATGGGCACTGTGTCCAAAAGTTCCTCGGACACGTCGAAGTTGTCGTCGACGCCGCGGATGAAGATGGCCAGCTGGGTGGTGTCATTGATATCCGTAATCTCATCGATGGCGATGGAGTACGCCACAAAGGAGCGGATTTTCTGTCGTAACTTCTCCCATAAGCTCCCGGCCACCTCTTCCACGGGCTGCACCACGGAGTTCGTGGGGGGACTTGCGTTCGGGAATGTTTGCTCTGCACACACGATCTCCGAGGCCCCCAGGAGATACTTCCGCAGCCCCCTTTTCAGCTCTCGAAGCTTCTCTTCCCGCACCTGCCCCGAGTACTGGTCATAGTGCCGGCTGTGGTTGGTCTGGTAGTGGCGGCGCAGGTTATACTCCTTGGACACCGACACGCTCTGCTTGCAGATCAAACACGTGGGGATGTTCTGCACCTCCACGAAGAAATAGGCTCGCTCCCACTTTTCTTGAAACACGCGGCCCTCCTGGTCTATCTTCCGTTTCCCCACTTTATAGAGACATGGAATGGTGACTTGGCAAGTCCCCAGCCCTTGCCCTGTTCTATTTAATTTTGAGAGTGGGTGTCCTGATACCCCAGCGCGCCTCAAACTCACTAGGGAGCTAACAGTGATCTTGGCGTTCTGATCCTAACTCCACCTCCTCAATGTGAGGTGGTTGGCATGTGCCACCACGTCCAGCTTCTCTCTGGCCTTTTTTTTTTTTTTTTTTTTTTTTAAAGACAGGGTATTTCTACACAGCCCTGGTTGTCTTGGAATTTACTATGTAGACGAGGGTGGCCTCAAACTCACAGATCCACATGTCTCTGCCTCCTGGGTTCTGGGAGTAAAGGTATGGACTACCACGCCTGGCATGTTTATTGCTTTGGTTTGTTTTTGTTTGTTTTTGAGACTGTCTTACTCTGTAGCTCAGGCTGGCCCTGAACTCCTAGTGGGCCTCTGGCCACAGTTTCCTCGGGGCTGGGATTACAGCTGTATGCCACCTTGCCTAACTTCCAAGAGAGCTTTGAAATATTAAAAAGGGGACCAAGCAAAGGAAATACGTGACTTACCAAAGCTTTAGATCTCAAAAGCGCCAGGGTAGATTCAGACCCCCACCTAACTCGGGTGAGCAGTATAACCAAGTGTGCACGTGTTGAGTTTGTTTTGGCTTTTTCTGAGACAAGGCCCCACTGTGTAGACCAGGCTAGCCTACAACTCATGCAATCCCTAGCGCTGGGATTGCAGACCTGAGGTAGCATACCGGGCTCCGTGTGTTGGTGTTTGAAGCCACCGTACAGTTAAGTGGAACAGTTCCTGACAGCACAAATATGAAAACGTATCTGAAGAAGTTATAGTGGGGCTGGAGGGTGTGAGAGAGGGCTAGCATGCTATGCACAAAACCCCCCTGGCTTTGATACCCAATGCCACATAAAACCAGGTATGGTGCCAGGAGCCTGTAGCCTAGCACTTGGGAGGCAGAAGCAAGATGATTTCTGTGAGTTAGAAGCCAGCCTGGACCACATAACAGATTGTAGGTGAGTGTCTGGGATTGAAGGAGTGAGACACTGTCTTCCAAACCCCAGACAGCTGGGTGTGGTGCTGTGTACCTGTAACCCAGCAAATGGGAAGCAGGGGCAGGTGGCTCTCGGGGAGTTTCCAGGCCAGGCAGAGCTGCACCTTGAGACCAACAATAATAAAAGCCAAGGAACAAAAGAGAAGAAGAATGAAAGGTAAATAGGGCTTTGGATGTAGGTCAAAGGTAGAGCGCTTGCCTAGGTCGTGAGAGACCTTGGGGACCTTGGGCGTCATCCCCAGCCCCATAACAAACCAAACCAAACCAAACAAGCACATCTGAAAGGCCACGTGCTTTACTGGCAGGCTCCAGGCTGCAGGTGGGAGGGCCCTGTGCAAAGTGCCCACCATGACACTACACAAAGCACTGTGTCCCTCGATGTTCCTGCTTCTCAAAATACTCACCATTGCTGAGTTCAAGTCCAGGAAGTGGTCTGCAGGGAGACACGGGGGGGGGGGGGGGGGGGGGGGGGGGGGGGGGGGGGGGGGGGGGGGGGGGGGGGGGGGGGGGGGGGGGAGGGGCAGGGGAAGGAAGTCTGTTTTCATTGGGCCCAGCTAGCTGTGTCTCCACACTTCCGGTGGTGTCGACACAGTGCTAGCCAGGCAAACTCGGAAGTGAACCAGGGGGAAACCCACCATGGTCAGCAAGATGGCTCGGTGTGTGAGGACGCTTGCTGCCAAACCCAAGACCCAAGTTCAATCTCTGGGGCCCCCGTGGTAGAAGGAAAGAATCGACTTTCACAAGCTGTCCTCACACATGTGCCATGACAAGCCCCTCATTCATAATTATAATAAAAAAATAATAAGAGGCACAGCTGCAGAAGCGGAAGAGGGTGGAATGCCTTGGAGCATCCTGACTCGGAGAAGAAGGGTGGCCCCTCCCCACCCGGCCGGCCTCCTGGCTGGGCTCCCGAGCCGCTCACTAGGCGTCTGCCCACCTCCAGCTTGCTCTAGGGGAGCTGGGACTCACCCACTCACCTAATGACGGTGAACTTGATGAAGTCTGCAGCGTCCAGGATCCTCCTCATGGAGCTGATCTCCAGGTACCCGGGAGCTTTGAACACCACCCCTGGAGGCATGCCATCAATCACCACACAGCCAGGGTTGAAGGTGATTTTCCTGTAGGGAACCTTCACGGGGAAGTCCACTCCGATCGCCTCCCCTGTGATGAGAGGTGTGGGGTAAACTGGATGCCTCTGTGCCTTAGTTTTCAAAGCTTTAGGGGTTTTTTTTGTTTGTTTGTTTCTGTTGTTGTTGTTATTTTTGAGTCAGGGTCTATGGACTTGAACTCAAACCAAGCATCTTGCCTCAGCCTCTTAAATGCTTGGGTCACATGCCAGGCTTTCGGTGACCTGTCTTTAATGTCAAGATTGGAGCTGGACCTGGAGGTGCACACCTGTACTTGAGTAGCCGAGAGGTAAGATTACTGGAGTGGAAGTGTTTGACGTCAGCTGGGGCAACACAGGGACAATGCTGCCTCCAAACCCAACAATGACTGCGCTGAACCTGGTGACACAGGCCTAGGACCCCTGCTACTCAGGGGGCTAAATCAGGAGGATCAAAAGTTCAGGAACTGCCTACTCCCCGGACATTTTTGAACTACCCAAAGAACGGCACAGGGCAGTAACTCCGGCACTTTTCAAGAAAATCTTGATTGAATTCAAGACTGGCCTAGGTCATACAGTCACAGCCTATCTCAAAAATGAATAAGTAAAAAGAAAAGATATTTTGGGGCTGGAGAGATGGCTCAGTGGTTAAGAGCACTGACTGCTCTTCCAGAGGTCCTGAGTTCAAATCCCAGCAACCATATGGTGGCTCACAACCATCTATAATGAGATCTGATGCCCTCTTCTGGTGTGTCTGAAAGACAGCCACAGTGAACTTATATGTAATAAATAAATAAATCTTAAAAAAAAAAAAAGATATTTTGGCCAGTGATTATAACAGGACTAGAGTACTTTCAATGCTCAGTACTTCATAAAGGGGTGGGGTGGGTAAAGTCTATACATTTTGGAGGTGTGGGACTGGAGAGATGGCTCAGCAGTTAGGATCACTTGCTGCTCTTCCAAAGGGCTGAGTTTGTTACGAGCACCTATGTCGGGCAGCTCACAAGTGCCTGTAACGCCAGCTCTAAGGGCTCTGACGTCTTCTTCTGGTCTCCAAGGATGCGGTCTTCACGTGTGCATGCCCCTCCAACACACATTTAACTGTAACGAATGTGTGCACTTTGGATGTGTGCCAACAACGGAAACTTACCAAACTTACGGCTGAAGAGGTCGTTCACTTGTTCTCGAAGTTGCTTAATTTTTTCAAGTCCTGAGAGCCTCTCCTTCTCATGATCTACAGATCATCGGAAGACACAAACCAGACTCATTCATACATTCTGTTCTCTTCAAGACAGATATTAGCAGGATTGCCTGTTTACCTGTCTTATTGGTTAGCTACCTGAGCACAATAAATAAGCATTTGGGAAATACACAAAACGGAAGCTGTTACAGATAAATTTGACAACCCCATAGAAACATAACCCATAATACTTAAAAAAATTTTTTTAACTTATTTATTTAATAGGAGTATGTTGTAGCTGTCTTCAGACACCAGAAGAGGGCATCAAGGTTGTGAGCCGGGCTGGTGAGATGGCTCAGTGGGTAAGAGCACCCGACTGCTCTTCCGAAGGTCCGGAGTTCAAATCCCAGCAACCACATGGTGGCTCATAACCATCTGTAACAAGATCTGGCGCCCTCTTCTGGAGTGTCTGAAGACAGCTACAGTGTACTTACATATAATAAATAAATAAATCTTTAAAAAAAAAAAAAAAAAAAAAAAGGTTGTGAGCCACCATGTAGTTGCTGGGAATTGAACTTAGGACCTCTGGAAGAGCAGTCAGTGCTATCAACTGCTGAGCCATCTCTCCAGCGCTACTTTATTATTATTATTATTATTATTTTTTACTTGTATTTATGTGTGTGCCTCACACTTGCAAGCGCCCATGGGGTCCCCTGGAGCTTCCGGTGGTTATGAGCGGGCATGAGTTGGGAACAGAACCTGGGTCCCCTGCAAGAGTGGTAATCCCCCTCAGCCATGCTACTCTTGAGGGACATGTTCAGTGCTGAGCAGGACAAGGGTGTGTATCTCCATCGCTGCATTCAATACTGTAATGCAAACCTCAGCCCATCCGACTGGACAAGAAGTGAGGAGAAACGAGGCTAGGGCTAGGAGGGGATAGCTTTCAATACTATAAAATTAATTTTTTTAATTAAAATTTTGTTTTGTTTGGTTTCTTGCTTTTTTGTTTTTGTTTTTCGAGACAGGGTTTCTCTCTGTATAGCCCTGACTGTCCTGGAACTCACTTTGTAGACCAGGTTGGCCTCGAACTCAGAAATCCGCCTGCCTCTGCCTCCTGAGTGCTGGGATTAAAGGCGTGCGCCACCACGCCCGGCTCAAGTTTTTTGCTTTTTCAAACCAAGGTTTCTCTGTGCAGCCCTGGCTGGGCTGGAACTTGATCTGTAGACCAGGGTGAGATCCGCCTGCCTCTGCCTCCCAAGTGCTGGGGTTCAAGGCATGCACCACTATGCCCAGCTCAAGTTAAAAACTTTCTTTTAAAAGCTTGGCGTAAGAAAAGAAAAAACAAACAAACAAACAAATAAAAGCTTGGCGTGGTGGTCCATACCTGACAGCACTCAGAAGGTGGAGGTAGGCAGATCTCGGTCTTAGAGGCCAGCCTGTCTACACAGTGAGTTCCAGGCCAGCCAGGGCTACAGAGTGGGACCCTGTCTTAAAACTTAAATAAGTAATCTTTAAAAAGAGTGGGTCAGGCCGGGCGGTGATGGCACACGCCTTTAATCCCAGCACTCGGGAGGCAGAGGCAGGCGGATTTCTGAGTTGGAGGCCAGCCTGGTCTACAAAGTGAGTTCCAGGACAGCCAGGGCTATACAGAGAAACCCTGTCTCGAAAAACCAAAGGGGGGGAGAAAAAAAAAAAAAAAGAGTGGGTCAGATGGCGGCTGGAGAGCTGACTGGGCAGCTAAGAGCACTTGTTGTTCTTGCAGAGCATCTGCTTCCTTTTCCAGCGCACGCATCTTACCCTCATCTGAACCTGATGGGCACTGCATAATGCACACACATGCACAGAGACAAAACTCATACCCAGGAAACAAAGTAAATCAAGACAAATTAAAAATACAGTAGCCGGGCGTGGTGGCGCACGCCTTTAATCCCAGCACTCGGGAAGCAGAGGCAGGCGGATTTCTGAGGTTGAGGCCAGCCTGGTCTACAAAGTGAGTTCTAGGACAGTAGGACAGCCAGGGCTATACAGAGAAATCCTGTCTTGAAAAACATAAATAAATAAATAAATAAATAAATAAATAAATAAATAAATACAGCTGGGTGATGGCGCACGCCTTTAATCCCAGCACTCGGGAGGCAGAGGCAGGCAGATTTCTGAGTTCGAGGCCAGCCTGGTCTACAGAGTGAGTTCCAGGGCAGCTTCAAGGGATCTTGTGCCCTCTTCTGGGTACCACACTCACAGCACTCACATGGCAGACACTCGGCCACACATACACACATAAATAAGGGAAAACAATCTTTACAACAATCATGGGATTCAAATGATGAAGACATTAAGTGGATGTCCCCACCTGGGACTGTCACCTGTATGATCCTAAGATCTTCAACACCTGCCGCAGAGTTTACAACGTTGGACGGATTTGCATTTCCTTGAGAGCAAAGGAAAAGAGGTAAGAGTGACCAGAAAATCATCAAGTCTCTAAAATATACCCAAGTGTTACTTAAGGAGAAGTGCAGACTGGACACTGCCTCCCTATCCACCATCCCTGTGCAGTGAGCGCAGTGTGTGGTGCAGCGCAGTGTGCGGTGCTGAAAAGACGGTTGACCTTCTAGGTCAACCTGGCTGGACAGGTCTGTGAGGGTGCTTCCAGAGTGTATGCTGAGGAGAGAAGCCTTGTCCTGATGTTGGGGCTCTACCCCATGTTCTGGGGACCCAGACTGAACAAAAAAAGAAGAAAGCAAGCTGTGCACCAGCACCAATCTGTCTGCTTCCTGACTGTGGATACAATGTGACCAGCTGCCTCCGGCTCTGGCGACCGTGCCTGCTAATCCGCTAAAGACTGTCTCCCCTCAAACTGTGAGCCACAAGAGACGTTCCTCCTTTAAGTTGCTGATTTTCTTAGAAAAAAAATATCTTTTTATTTATGTGTATGAGTGTGTGTCTATGTTGGGATGCAGGCATGTGAGCACACAGAGGCCAGAAGAATCTGGAGTTAGAGGCAGTTGGGAGCCACACGACATGGGAGCTGGGAATTAAATTTGGGTCCTCTGGAAGATCAACAATTGTTCTCAATGGTTAAGCATCTATCTCGACAGTCTCTTTGTTTCTTGTTTTTGTTTTTGTTTTTTAAGATATGGTTTCTCTGTGAAGTCCTCGCTGTCCTAGAATTGGATCTGTAGACCAGGCTGGCCTTGAACTCAGACATCTTTCTGCCTCTGACTCCTAAGTGCTGGGGTTACAGGTGTGTGCCACCACTTCCCATCCACAGTCTCATTAATTTAGTACTCTGTTGCAACACTGTGACAGTTGCTAATGTGCCAGATGGATGGCATCCACTGACACTGTACTCTGCGGTTGAACAGGATGATCATCAAGGAGAGGGAGGTCACCCGCTCTCTGATCCTCAGGCCATGCCACCTGTAATTCTTTACATCCAACTGAAGAGCTTTAGTGAACTGAAGAGCACTGCTCCTGAGTCCACGTGACTACAGAAGAAGAGACAGTACACTGGACATCGTTCAACTTGGCTCTTGAATCGCCTTCTTTGGCAAGCCGGTATTGACAGGTCAGGAGTTAATCTTTCTTCCTGTCTTCTGGCTGACTTGGAGGGATGTTTACTTTCATCGCATGCACTGTGTTTCTGGCTCAGAGTGTATTTTCTTAGTTCTTAGAGGTGCCCCGTGAAGCCTGCTTTCCAACCCCCACTGCCAAAGGCTTCCTTTGACTGAGAGAGCCCCGCCTTGCTTTGTGCTCTAGCTTGGTAATGAGAGTTGGGTTGGAGATAGCCCCAGACAAGCCACTTGTTCGAGGTCCTCTACAGCATCGTGCAAGGCCTTCCGAGTGTAAGGCTAGCCCATTTCTGCTTAATGAAGTACATGGTGACATCTTCAAAAACAATTGATTCTTGTGGCTCACCCAATAAGGAGACAGCTGCCATCACTAAACTTTTTACTCTAGTTGCAAAGATAAAACTATCAGGACCCAGGGCTCCAAGTGGTCTTACTGGACTTTTTATAAATAGAGGATGTGGCCGGGCGTGGTGGCGCACGCCTTTAATCCCAGCACTCGGGAGGCAGAGGCAGGCGGATTTCTGAGTTTGAGGCCAGCCTGGTCTACAGAGTTAGTTCCAGGACAGCCAGGGCTATACAGAGAAATAAATAAATAATAAATAAATAAATAAATAAATAAATAAATAAATAGAGCATGTGGACTCCATACTCTGTCTCCCACCAAGCAAACCCTCAAGCATTAATTCTAACTGTGGTTAAAGAGAGGGCCAGTGAGGTGGCTCAGTGGGTAAAGGCACGTTTTCTGCAAAGCTGGTGACCTGAGTTCGGTCCCCAGAACCCATATCAAGGTGGAAGGAAGGAGAGAAGTGGTCCCACAAAGACGTCCTCTGACTCCCACATGCATCGAGACATGGTCATCTGTCTTAGTTACTTTTGTGCCGCTGTGATAAGACACCACTGCCAAGGCACCCTATAGAAAGCGGGGTTTACTTGGCTTATGGTTCCTGAGGGTTGGAGTCCATGACCCTCATGGCAGAAGGCAGGCAGGCCCAGTGCTAGAGCAGTAGCTAAGAGCTTACATCTTGATCCATGAGCACAAGGCAAAGAGAGCTAACTGGAAACGGTGGGGGCTTTTGAAACTGCAAGGCTTTGACATGACAAAAGACATCATTAAAATCCTAGATTGATGAAATAGATTCTATTGCTGGTGAAGGGAAAAAGTTTATTACGCCCCAGTAGCTTAGAAACATTTGTATAGTTTGAATACTTTTTGAATTTGTGGTTGTGCAGGCCCTGATCGTTGTGTGAACTCATGTGTTTGCCGATTGTTATTGCTTTTTGCCAAGAATTTGTGGGCTTTGGTTGCTAGGCTACAGGTGAAAAACTTCCCTGGTAACCTGCTTCTGCACAGGACTCCAACCCCTCACCCCTCCTAGACCCATTCTTTTTAAATCATCTCAAATCAGAAAGCTAAAACTTGTCAGATTGATGGCCCCCTTGAGGGTCCATACAAAGAAGGGTCCCTCTCCCTTTCGGGGTCGACTCTACCCCCTGTGTGGGATACGAGTCGTCCCCAGAGCTCTGGAATAAAGCCTCGTGTGTTTTACATCAAGAATGGTCTCTTGTGAGTTCTTGGGGGGTGGGGGGGCCTGCGCCATCCTGAGACTAGAACAAGAATCTCCCCATTTTCGGGGGTCCTACAAAACCTCCAGGCTCACCCCCAGGGACACATCTTCATCACCAAGGCCACACCTTCTAATCCTTCCCAAACAGTTCCATCAACTGGGGACCAAGCACTCACACATAGGAGCCTATGGCTCGTTCTCATCCAACACATGCATGAATGTGAACACACACACTGGTTCCAATCATCACCCTACAATAATCATTTCAGAAGTAGTTAGAGCCGCATGGAAAGCCATCCTGATCATGTGACAATCACAAGCGTTTTGGTGACTCACCTTCCATTTTTACCTCAGTCTCGGGGTCCTCATTGGTCTCTAAAGAGACCATCGGAGTAGACCCTTGAAAAGAAAACATCTAAAATGACATTCATTATTAAGCAATCTTAGGTTCCCACAGTTGACTGTCCCCAGCTCCACCCCACCCAGATTTATCCTCATGCTAGAGTTTTGTTTTGTTTGGAGGCAAGGGCTCACTTTGTAGCCCAGGATGGCCTTGTTTTAGAATTTTTTTTTTAAATAATCTTTTTTTTTTTTTAAAGATTTATTACACTGTAGCTGTCTTCAGACAATCCAGAAGAGGGCGTCAGATCTTGTTATGGATGGTTGTGAGCCACCATGTGGTTGCTGGGATCTGAACTCTGCACCTTCCGAAGAGCAGTCGGGTGCTCTTACCCACTGAGCCATCTCACCAGCCCTATTTTAGAATTTTTCAGAAGGTTTATTTTATGTATAAGAGTGTTTGCTCACATCCGCAGAGATCACGAAAAGATGTTAGATCTCCTAGAACTGGAGTTGTAGGTGTAAGCTGCTATGTGGGTGCTGGGAACTGAACTCAGGACCTCTGGAATACCACTGGCTAGTGTCAACTGCTGAGCCATCTCTCCAGCCCCTGGTCTTGAAATTTTATGTATGTTTGTACATAATAAACACACAGTGAATTTAATTTCGTAAGAGATAATCATCAGGCACTAACATATGATGTTAACCTGGGGGATTTGGCTTGGTTGGTAGAGCACCTGCTTAGCGTGTACAAATACTGTATTCCAACCTTAGCAGTGCGTAAAGATCAGGAGACGGAGGTCGTCCCGTCTACACAAGGAAGTCTGTGGCCAGCCTGGGCGACATCAGACCTTGTCTCCACAAAAGTAAACACCATGATTTCCCCTGGGATTCTCCTATAAGGGATAAGGAGAGAGAGAAATTTCTACATATTACCACACAATCTAGAGCTGCTCACACTCGTGGACACTGAGTCCTCCACTGGGGCAGTGGGATTTCACATGGTCACGGTGCTTTGTAAGCAACTACTGTGGGGCGGGGAGGGGCTGCTGGAGAGGTGACTCACTTGTTTTGGTTTTTCAAGACAGAGTTTCTCTGTGTAGCCTGGTTATCCTGGAACGCCTTCTATAGACCAGGCTGGCCTTGAACTCATGTAGATCTGCCTACCCAAGCCTCCTGAGTGTTGGGATTAAAGGCACAGGCCACCACCTGCCTGGCTGAGATAATCCAGTTGTTAAGAACACTTGGGGGTGGGGGGGTGCGGTGAGTGGACTGGAGAGATGGCTCAACGGTGAAGAGCACTGGCTGCTCTTCCAGAGGTCCAGAGTTCAATTCCCACATAAAGGGATCTGATGCCTTCTTCTGGCATGGAGGCATATATGCAGATAGAGCACTCGCATACATAAAGATAAATAAATAAGTAAATAAATAAATAGGGCCGCTGTTTTGGTTTTGGATAAGACCAACACTCATTTCCTAACACCCGTCCTGGGAGGTCACAACTGGCAGTAACTCCAACTCCAGATCTGATTCCTTTTCTATCCTCTGTACCCGAACTCAGGTGCACAGGTATGCACACACACAATTAAAAGTGAAATGAATTTTTAAAAAATGAATTACTAGGATTAAAAAAAGAGAGATGCAGGATATGGTGGCCCACGGTTCCAATCCCTGCTCTAAGAAAGCTGGGGCAGAGGGTTTCAACTTTGACGCCAGCCTGAACTATGTTCAAAGCAGCCCGTCTTCTAAAAAAAGAGGGCTGGGAGTGATTGTGCGCCTTTAATCCTAGCACTTGGGAGGCAGAGGCAGGTGGATTTCTGAGTTCAAGGCCAGCTTGGTCTACAAAGTGAGTTCCAGGACAGCCAGGACTACCCAGAGAAACAAACAAACAAAAAAACAAACCAAACAACCAAACAACCAAACAAGTAAACAAACAAAAAACAAACAAAAAGGGGAGAAAGGCTGGGAGGTGGTGGCGCACGCCTTTAATCCCAGCACTTGGGAGACAGAGGCAGGTGGATTTCTAAGTTCGAGGCCAGCCTGGTCTACAGAGTGAGTTCCAGGACAGCCAGGGCGACACAGAGAAACCCTGTCTGGAAAAACTAAAAAAAAAAAAAAAAAAAAAAAAAAAAAGGGAAGAAAGGCCAGATGTATACTGCCACACCCTCTTCCCTCCTGTGGAGGCAGAGAGGAGGCTGCAAGTTTGAGGCCAGCAGCTACATGGTGAGCTCCAACCTGGGCTGCCTGCAAACAAAAAGACCTAAGGATGCTACCACGGTGGGCAGCGTCACTGTGGGGTTCCCACTCCCTGCACTTACAGATCAGGAACAAAAACCACACAGCCCCTAAAGCTGCTTCCTAAGACAGATGTGCCAGGAGTCACCTTCTTTATTCCCCGTGTTAAAGGGAGGAGACGCTTCGTTTTCTAACCTGCAGATGGTAGCTCCATTTCAGTGACGTCACTGCTGGTGGAAGAATGCTGGCTTCCTGAAAGGACAATATACAGGAGTCACTGGGGCTGGCGAGATGGCTCGGCAGGTAAAGGTGCTTGCAGCCAAGCCTGAGGACATGAGTTTGATTCCGGGGACTCATATTACAGGAGGGAACTGAATACTGCACATGCGTACCATGGCATTCCCTCCTTCTCCACCAATACATACATTAAAAACATAATAAAACATTTAGAATAAAGCAAAGAGGCCCCTGAATGCAATGGAAGCATTTTAAGGACTGGGATGTGGCTCAGTAGGTAGAGAGCTTAGCTAGGGTGCAGAAGTCCTGGGATCCACATAACCCCAGCACTCAGGAGGTGGAGGCAGGAGGATCAAGATCATCTTCTAGGGCACAGGAAGTCTGGGGCCAGCCTGGGCTACATAAGACCCTGTCTCAAAAAATAAAATAAAATAGCTGGGCGATGGTGGCACACGCCTTTAATCCCAGCGCTCAGGAGGCAGAAGCAGGTGGATTTCTGAATTTGAGGCCAGCCTGGTCTACAGAGTGAGTTCCAGGACAGCCAGGGCTATGCAGAGTAACCCTGTCTCAAAAAAAAAAATTAATTTATCTATTATGTGTATGCAAATGGGGGTGCATGCCATAGTGCATATAGGGAGGTCAGAGGTCAAGTTGTAGAAGTTGGTTCTTTCCTTAGAATATGTGGGTGCTGGGGATGTTTTGGGGCAGGTACTTTACCCATTGATCCTCTTGGAAGTGCTCTTTTGTTGTTATGGAATAAACATATATCTTGGAATTATCTTACTCTAGAAATAGAAAGCAATTTAGGCAGGGGGAAGGGAAGAGCACAGGCTTACGGGCATGTCTCCTTCATGATGTCACACTTCACTGTTCGGTAGTGCCAAGGACTAGTGGGTGATGTGCTCAGCCACCCATAACAGTGTTAGTTACAGGGAATCGGATCAGTTTCACATGGAAGCCAATGGATCCTGTTACAGCAGTCCTATTGCTGTGGCCGCAGCAATCATCTAGATTTATTTATTGGTTTTTTAATTACGTACTGGCTAGTTTTATATCAATCTGACGAAAGCAAGAGTCATCAAAGAGGAAGGAGTCCTCAGTTTAAGAAATGCCTCCATGAGATCCAACTGTAAGGCATTTCTCAATTAAGGATCAGTAGGCGAGAGCCCAGCCCATTGTGGGTGGTGCCATCTGTGGGCTGGTGGTCTTGGGATCTATAAGAAAGGAGGCTGGGCAAAGCATGAGGAGCAAGCCAGTAAGCAGCACCCTCCATGGCCTCTGCATCAGCTCCTGTCTCTAGGAGCCTGCCCTGCTTGAGTTCCTGTCCTGATTTCCTTCAGTGATGGACAGCAATGTAGAAATGTAAGCCAAATGAATCCTTTTCTCCCCAACTTGCTTTTTGGTCATGGTGTTTTGACACAGCAATAGGAACCCTAAGACAACGTATATGGAAGTTTTGTCTGCAGGTGTATCTACACACCAGAAGAGGGAATCAGATCCCATAGGACTGCAGTTATAGACAGTTGTGAGCTGCTATGTCAGTGCTGGGAATCAAACCCAGGACCTTTGGAGGAGTAGACAGTGCTCTTAACCACTGAACCATCTTTCTGGCCCTGGAAGCCTTTTCTCTGAGGTTTGGTGCATCTTTAATCAGCTGAACTTGATCCTTTACAGACTGCTGTCTCGGCTCAATAAGCTGCATTACCTGGTAGATCCATGACTGTATGCAGGATGACACTTTGAGAAGCTTTTCTTAATTAAAAATACATTATTATTTTTATTTCATGTGCAGTTAATGTTTTACCTACAGGTATGTCTGTGTGACAATGTTGGATCCCCTGAAACTGGAGTCACAACCAATTGTAAGCCCTCATGTGTGTGCTATGAATTGGACTAAGGTCTCAGGAAGAGCATCTAGTCCGCTTAACCACCGAGCCATCTCTTCAGCCTGGGTTTCTTCATTTTCGAGACAGAGTCTCATACATGAGGCTTGCACTTTCTAGATAGTTATGGTGGTTTGAATGAAAATGGCTCCCAGGAATGGTGAGATAGATGGCTCAGCTGTTAAGAGCACTGACTGCTCTTCCAGAGGTCCTGAGTTCAATTCCCAGCAATCACATGGTGGCTCACAACCATCTGTAATGGGATCTGATGCCCTCTTCTGGTGTGTGTCTGAAATAAATAAATTGAAAAACAAAGAAAATGGCTCCCAATAGTGATTCATTGGGAGTCATTATTGGAAGTGTGGCCTTGTTGGAGAACGTAGGATTGGGTGGGGAAGGGGTGGGCTTTGAGGTTTCAGGTCAAAGGAGCCCCAGTGTCACCCTTGATTTGTACTGCCTGTGGAGCTGTATGAACCTCCCCAGTACCCTATTTACCTGTGTAACAAGCATTATTCTTCCTGCTATGACAAGAATGGATTAATAATGATAAATCTCAACTGGAAGCCAGCCCCAGTGGAATGCTCTCCTTTATAAGAGTTGCCATGGTAAGGGCTGGAGAGATTGGTTCAGTGGTTAAGAGCACTGACTGCTCTTCTGAAGGTCCTGAGTTCAAATCCCAGCAACCACATGGTGGCTCACAACCATCTGTAATGAGATCTGACGC
>NC_034612.1:20542972-20544055 GCF_900095145.1 Mus pahari
TACAGAGAAACCCTGTCTCAAAAAAAAAAAAAAAAAAAAAGAGTTGCTATGGTCACAGTGTCTCTTCACAGCAATAGAACACTGACCCACTGACCAAGACAGAAGTCAGGGATGACCCTGAACCGAAGATTCTTGTGCCTTTACTTTCTAAGCACTGGGCTTACAGGTGTGTTCCACAAATGTCCCTCTGTATTGAAGATGAATTCCATTGTGGAATTCGAAAAGCAGCTTGCTAGGCTAGATCAGCACACATGCACATGTATCTCTGGCTTTGTGTGTGGCATATTCATACATGTGTGTGGGTGCAGTGTCTGTGTGCATGTGCACAGGCTGGAGGAGGATGTCCAGTGTCCTGTTCCGGATCCGGATCCTGGAGACAGGAGCTAGATCAGCAAGCCCCAGACATCTCCTGTCTCTGGTTCCGCCAGTACCGCCGACCTGTGGCCATGCCAAGCGTTTTCTGTGGGTGCTGAGACCTGAACTCAGGTCCTCATGCTTGCTCTTCCCACTGAGCCGCCCTCCTGTCCCCTCGGTCCCCTTGATCATCTTTCGGGTGAGTGACTATCACACTGCTTGTGAAGGAACTCGCAGCGCATTACCTTGCACGTTACACGAGTTGTAATTAGGATCTTCGGACTCTGTCTTGATTAGCATGGCTGCTGCCCTTGGTGAAGTGCCTGTGAGGGCAACAGAGACCACAGTTAGGGGTCCGGTCAGCGCAGCCAGCTGACTGAACATCTCCCTGGTGGGAATAGTGGCATAAGCCAGTCACCGCAGCATGCGGGAGGCAGAGGCAGAAGCAGAAGAATCAACTCTTCCAAATCCTCTTTGGAAGCAGGCTGTGATGGCACACATCCTTTACTCCCAGCCTGTCAGAGACTGAGGCAAGTGGTTCTCTGTGAGTTCAAGGCCAGCCTCATCTGTATGGCAAGTTCCAGGCTAGCCAGGGCCTGCTCTTAAGGACTGAGTCTTAAGAATAAACTCCTGCCGGGCGTGGTGGCGCACACCTTTAATCCCAGCACTCGGGAGGCAGAGGCAGGCGGATTTCTGAGTTCGAGGCCAGCCTGGTCTACAGAGTGAGTT
>NC_034612.1:20544135-20550884 GCF_900095145.1 Mus pahari
GAGAAACCCTGTCTCGAAAAACCAATAAAATAAAATAAAATAAAATAAAATAAACTCCTCTTTGCCTCACTGACAGTAAACTGGAGGCTAGTCTGCAGGGGCATGCCTCAGTGACCTGAAGATTTCCCTCCACCTCTCAAAGGTCCCACTACCTCCCAGTGCATCCCTGGGAAACACTGTTAACAATGGCCCTGTGAGGAGTGACAGCTCTGGAGAGGCGAAGCCGAGAGGAAGAACTGAGGCAGGCATCATGACTGAGCAGAACTGAGCTGTGGAGTTTGTATCTCAGCCCCAACATGGAGGCTTTCAACCCACAATGCTTTCCTGCTTAACACTGGTGACAAGTGCTTTTCCAGTCTCTGCTGTCTTTGGCTTGAGTCTTAGATGGTCGGAGGATTTAAAATCCAAGCACCGGGCTGGAGAGATGGCTCAGCGGTTAAGAGAACTGACTGGGCCAGCCTGGTCTACAAAGTGAGTTCCAGGACAGCCAGGACTATACAGAGAAACCCTGTCTCAAAAAAAAAAAAAACTGACTGTTCTTCCAAAGGTCCTGCGTTCAAATCCCAGCAACCACATGGTGGCTCACAACCATTCGTAATGAGATCTGATGCCCTCTTCTGTGGTGTCTGAAGACAGCTACAGTGTACTTACATATAAATAAATCTTTTAAAAAGGGGGGAAAAAAAGGAAATAAAATCCAAGCACCCCAGAGCTTCATGGGGGCTGGTGATACAGGCAGGTGGTTAAGAGGATGTGTTAGGCTGCCATGAGGGCTAAGTTCATGACCCAGCACCCACAAAGTGGGCCAGGTGTCCCCCACACACTTGTGATCCCAGCTCCCAGTGGAACAGAGTCCTTACCTGTTAGGCCATCTCAATGCTGGGAGCAAGCATTTCAGAGGAGCAGTGCTTACCTAGAATTCTACAAATATGATCCTAGTTATGGTTAAATACTTAGTGGTCATTTTTATAAGCCCATCAATCAGATAATAGCCTGCTAAATATTTGATAGTCAAAACATCAGTGTACCTACCAGAATCTTCCATGGGTTCAGTTTTCACACTGACAGGGCCATAGCTGCAAGGAAAAGGGAACCCAGGTCAAGGATTGGGGTGGAGCCGGGCATGGTGGCACATAGCTATTATCCCAGCATTGGGGAGGTGGAGGCAGGTGGATCTGAGTTCGAGGCCAGCCTGGTCTACAGAGTGAGTTCCAGGACAGCCAGGGCTACACAGAGAAACCCTGTGTCAAAAAACCAAAAACTTTTAAATAAATAAATAGAGTCAGAAAGTTAATGTGTTGAGTGTTTTGCTGCTAGGGACGCACACAGTGTGTGCCTGGTGCCTGTGCAGCTTAAAGAGGGTGTTGCAGATAGTTGTACACTGCGTGACATGGTGCTGAAACCATACTGGAATCTTTGGGAAGAGCAGCGATGGATCTTAAGTGCTGAGCCATTTCTCTAACCCTCATTGGCCATTCCCCTTCCCTCTTTCTTCTTGACACAACGTCTCATGTGGGCTGTCCTCAAGCTCACCGTGTAGCCAGGGATGACCTTGAATTCCTGGTCCTCTTGTCTGCCCCCCCCCCATCCTGAGATCACAAGATCATCACTCACAATTCCTGGTACATTATTATTATTCATATATGCCTTTCTTAATTACTCATTTATTTATTCCTTTTTTTTTTTTAACCTGTCATTTGGTGGTACTGTCGACCTCCCAGCATCTGTCACCATCCGAAGGCCACCTGTGCAAGAACAAAAAGGTGCACATTAGTCTCTCTCAGCACCAAGGAACAGGACTCACATTCAAGGACGCATCACTTGAAAGCAGAGAAAGGAGAATTCTCAAGTCAAAGCCATCACTGAAATGTTAGCCGGTCAAAACCAGCTCTGCTTACTACAGCAGCTGGCGGGCTACCCCGAAAATGGGCAGACAGTGCCAGGAGTGTAAGTGAGGACCCCAGCCTGGCCGATTACCAGCTGGGTTACCCGAGTGAGTCACTAAAGTGACCTCTGTGCTTCTTCATGATAACAGCGAGGACTAGTGAGTGGCTGGCCCTCCGCATCCAGTGGTTCCCAGCCCAGGTCCCCAGCCCAGGCTGAGGCAAGTCTCAAACAAGCAAACACTCAATGTCCTGGCCATACAGAGGCTTTCTGTGTCATTATTCTGAAAACAACATAACATTACTTTTGGGTTTTGTTGTTGGTTTTGTTTTTTAAGATAGGTACCGCAGGCTGGCCTGAAATACCCTGTGTAGCTGGAAATGACCGGCAACTCCTGACCCTCCTGCCTCCACCTCTAACAGGCAGGAATTTCTTTTCTCCTCCTCATCTTCCTCCTCCTTCTTATTTTCTTTTCTTTTTTTCTTTTTTAAGATTTATTTATTATATGTAAGTACACTGCAGCTGACTTCAGACACTCCAGAAGAGGGCATCAGATCTCATTACAGATGGTTGTGAGCCACCATGTGGTTGCTGGGATTTGAACTCAGGACCTTTGGAAGAACAGTCGGTGCTCTTAACCACTGAGCCGTCTTGCCAGCCCCTTCTTCTTATTTTCAAGACAGAGTTTCTCTGTGTAGCCCTGGTTGTCCTGGAACTCACTCTGTAGACCAGGCTGGTCTCAAATTCAAGAGATCGGCCCACCTCTGCCTCCTGAGTGCTGGGGTTAAAGGTGTGTGCCACCATCACTGGACTCCTTCTTGTTTTAAAAACGTTTTTATTTGGATTGTGACTTTTTCTTTTTCTAAATTATTATTTTTAAGTTGTATTTTTGGTGTTGAGCGTTGAACCGGGGACAGGGCCATGCATAAACTTGGCAAGTGCTCTACCACCAAGCTTGGTCCCCTCAGCCCTTTTGTTTGTGTGCAGTGTCATCTCATCATGTAGCTTAGGCTGGTCTGGAACTCATTCTATGGACCATGGAGGCCTCAAACCTGTTATTCTCCTGACTCAGCCTCCCCAGCACTGGAATGGCAGCCTTTGGCCACCATGCTGGCCAGTCTGAGATTCACTACTCTTTCCTGTTACTGGATATTCAAAGTGGGCTAGATGGGATTAAGGCATACAGAGTGAGCTCAGGCCTCTCTCTCTCTCTGTATTTTCCATTGCACAGAAGGGATCTGACATCCAGGGACTTTGGAGTTCCAGACTGGACACCCCACACAGGCTAAGGGATACCAGAACACTGTCCCCACGGAATCACTAAATGGCTGCTGCTGTGTGTGACTGCTATTCGGTAAGAAACTGTCTGGGAGGGCAGTCATCTGGTCACCTGTCATTCGACCATCCAAGTATAGGTTTTTCTTTGGATTTTTTTTTAAAGATTTATTTTATTTATTATAGGTAAGTACACTGTAGCTGTCTTCAGACACTCCAGAAGAGGGAGTCAGATCTTGTTACGGATGGTTATGAGCCACCATGTGGTTGCTGGGATTTGAACTCCGGACCTTCGGAAGAGCAGTCGGGTGCTCTTACCCACTGAGCCATCTCACCAGCCCTTTTCTTTGGATTTTTAAAAAAGCTTATTTGTTTTAACTTTTTATGTCTACGTGTCAGTGCTTAAATGTATGCCTGGTGCCCTTGAAAGCCAGAAGCAGGCATGGATCCCGTGGAACTGGAGTAACAGGCAGTTGTGAGCCGTTGTGTGGGTGCTGAGAACTGAGTATGGTCTTCTGCAGGAGTTAGTAACTGCTGGAGCAGCTCTCCAGTCCTTCTGTTGGATTTCATTCATTCATTCATTCATTCATTCATTTATTGAGAGAAGGTTTTGCTAGGTAGCCCAGGCTGGTCTTGAACTTTTAACCATCCTGCCTCAGCCTCTCCCAGGCTGGTCTTGAACTTTCAACCTTCCTGCCTCAAGAGCTGGGATGACAGTGTGCACCACCACACTGGACTTCAAATCTATTCCCTAACAGAAGCCAGAGGTCAAGGTCCCCACAGAGACTCCCACAAACAGGAAACAGGCCTGGAAGGGGATCATACCGGCTTAGGTACAGAGCAATGTGGGGGGGGATCATACCGGCTTAGGTACAGAGCAATGTGGGGGGAATCATACCAGCTTAGGTACAGAGCAATGGGGGGGGGATCATACCGGCTTAGGTACAGAGCAATGGTGGGCACACAGGTCCTACCTCTAACTCCATCCTCTGCCTGTGCTGCCTATCACGGCACCCCCTTCATTCTTTTGTTGTTCATTTTTTAAAAAAAACCTGGTTTGTCTATGTATCCTTAGCTATCCCTGAACTGAATTTGTAGACCAGGCTGGCCTTGAACTCAGAGACCCACCTGCCTCTGCCTCCTAAGTGCTGAGATTAAAGACGTGAGCTAGCACCTTTAGATGTCATGTTTTGCAAACTGCACAGAGCTCCATCTACATCTCAAAAGTAATAATTTAAGAAAGTAAGAGGTGGACTGGTGAGATCGCTCAGCGGGTAAGAGCACTGACTGCTCTTCTGAAGGTCCTGAGTTCAAATCCCAGCAACCACATGGTGGGTCAGAACCATCTGTAATGGGATCTGATGCCCTCTTCTGGTGTGTCTGAAGACAGCTACAGTGTACTTATGGATTATAATAAATCTCTGGGCTGGAGTAGGCAGGGACTGAGTGAGCAGGAACTGAGAGAGCAGGGTTGACCAGAGTGAGCAGAGGTTCTAACAACTCAATTCCCAACAACCATATGAAGGCTCAAAACCATCTGTACAGCTACAATCTACTAATATACATAAAATAAATAAATAAATCTTTAAAAAGAAAAGAAGAGGCAGACATGGGTGGATATCTTCTTTTCTCTTTATTTTTTTTCCTTAGACAATGCCTTACACCGTAGCTCTGGCTGGTCTAGGGTTTACTAGAAGGACCAGTCTTGCTTTGAACTAACTCATAGAGATACCCCTGCCTCTGGCTTCGGAATGCTGGGAGGATGAAAGACACTCAACTTGATATTATGCACAATCATAAGTGGATGGTTTTTTGTTTTTTGTTTGTTTGTTTGTTTTGGTTTTTTTCGAGACAGTGTTTCTCTGTGTAGCCCTGGCTGTCCTGGAACTCACTCTGTAGACCAGGCTGGCTTCAAACTCAGAAATCTGCCTGCCTCTGCCTCCCGAGTGCTGGGATCAAAGGCGTGCGCCACCACGCCCGGCAGGATGGGTTTTTTAATGCTCTGGCAGAGTATCTGTTGGGGGCGGGCAGGGGGTATCATCACTGCTGTGAAAGACGGGACAGAAGACATCTGGGTTCCCACAATCTGCAGGCACTCTGTCACACAGCTCTGTTATCTCAAGAGAACCGGCCTGGCGAGACCTTCTTGGCCTCTGTCTTTTGGGGGCAGGGTCTTAAGCTGATCTTGAACTTGCCATGCGGTTCACGCTGGCCTTATCTCCTCAACCTCTTGTCTCTTCATCCCCAGGGCTGGTTCTCAACCAGTGGGTCACCACCTCAGTGAGTCTCTGCTTCTCTTTTTTTTTTTTTTTTTTTTTGGTTTTTTTTTCGAGACAGGGTTTCTCTGTATAGCCCTGGCTGTCCTGGAACTCACTCGGTAGACCAGGCTGGCCTCGAANTTTTTTTTCGAGACAGGGTTTCTCTGTATAGCCCTGGCTGTCCTGGAACTCACTCGGTAGACCAGGCTGGCCTCGAACTCAGAAATCCGCCTGCATCTGCCTCCCGAGTGCTGGGATTAAAGGCCTGCGCCACCAGGCCCGGCTCTGCTTCTCTTGAGGGCCATATGGCCATGAGTTTTCTAAGCGAGCTCCTGTAGCCCCGTGCCAACTTTGGGGACGACTCACCCCGACACCCTAAGAACACCACTGTTTTCCTAAGCAGAATGATTCCGTCTCCTCAACTTGAGTTTCAAAGACACGGGAATGAATCCTAGAGCCCTCAAAGCCAGCAACCCAGTCTCCTTGCAGGGCTGGGACTCACAGACCACCAGTTGACTCCCTGCATCCACGCATGCCTCTGGAAGGCCAGGTGGCTGTCACTACAGACTCTCCCCAGTTGGGCTCTGACTGCTGTCTCTTCCTGGTCAGGACATGTGCCTAGCCCTTTAGTGTCACAGTGCCATAGATTTCTTCCCTCCCCTCCTCCTTTGTAGTGTTGATGAGAGAACCCTAGGTCCCATGCATGTTGTACAGGCATTCTCCCATGGAGGGACACCCAGAGCCCATCACTGGGGGACTCTAGGCAGGTGCTCTGCAAGTGAACCACGCCCCCAGGCCCTCCCTGGGGGACTCTAGGCAGGTGCTCTGCAAGTGAACCACGCCCCCAGGCCCTCCCTGGGGGACTCTAGGCAGGTGCTGTACAACTGAACACACACCCTCAGCCCCTCACTGGGCAACCCTATAGGTAAGACATCTACCATCAAGCTGCCACCACCCCCTAGCTCAGGTTGCCCCAGTGATGTGGTAAAATGGAGGAGTGTATTGAAACATGCATCATGACTATCACGATAGTAGAGTGGCTTTGATGGTTCCGGGTGGCCATGGAGCATCAGAACCTGCTACTTACCCAGCTGGCTCTCTGCACCCAGGAAAGGCCTGCAAGGAAACCAACACCAATACCCAACATGAACAAGTGGAACAGTTGTGCACAGTGAACAACACTCTGCTGGGCACAGAACCCAGGGCCTGCTGCATGCCAGCCGAGTGACCCACTTCTCACCTCCTCAGCTGTGGCCCCAGACCATGAATGATTTTCTCTCTCTCTCTCTCTCTCTCTCTCTCTCTCTCTCTCTCTCTCTCTCTCTCTCTCTC
>NC_034612.1:20551234-20554347 GCF_900095145.1 Mus pahari
CATGACAGTAATACCAGCACTTGGAAGGCAGAAGCAGGCAGATTTCTGAGTTCAAGGCCAGCCTGGTCTACAGAGTGAGTTCCAGGACAGCCAGGACTGCACAGAGAAACCCTGTCATGAAAAACCAAAAAAAGAGCTGGAGAGATGGTTCAGTGGGTAAGAGCACCTGACTGTTCTTCCGAAGGTGCAGAGTTCAAATCCCAGCAACCACATGGTGTCTTAAACCATCCTTAACAGATCTGACTCCCTCTTCTGGAGTGTCTGAAGACAGCTACGGTGTACTTACATATAATAAATAAATAAATCTTTAAAAAAAAAAAAAAAAAGACAGGATTTAGGTATATGCCGGGCACGCCTTTAATCCTAGCACTTGAGAGGCAGAGGCAGGAGGATTTCTGAGTTGGAGGCCAGCCTGGTCTACAGAGTGAGTTCCAGGACAGCCAAGGCTACACAGAGAAACCCTGTCTCGATAAACAAAAAAACAAAAAACAAAAAACAACATATCCCAGGCTGAATTGGAACTCACTGTAACTTGGGCTTGCCTCAAACTTTCAGTGATTCTCCTGCCTCAGTCTCCTGGTACTGGGATTGCAGGCCTGTGCCACCATACTTGGCTTAAGCCAGTTTATCTCTAAACAAACTGTCAGAGGCCATGGAGCAGATCACCTCTTTATGATGAATGAGATCCCTGCTTTATTCTCCAGAATCCACTTCAGGGTCGCAAGGCTGTAATTGTCTGGGTGCTGGAAGGCCAGGCCTTCAGGAAGGCCCTGAACCACCACAGCCGCCTCATCCTGTACCATCTGCTCATAGGGAACAGGGACCGTGGCTGTTGTCCCCAATGCTTTACCTAGGACAGGAGGTAAGAGATGGTAAATGATACGCTTAGAACTTCCTGCCACCAGCTTCATCTACTGTAACAGACACAGGAGCATGTAGCTTGAACACACATCAAGAGCCCAAAGAACTAACTCTCTCTCTCTCTCTCTCTCTCTCTCTCTCTCTCTCTCTCTCTCCTTCCTGCTTCTGGCCCTACCCTTTCTCTGCCCATTGCTGGGTCTCTCCTGCCATGATGGTTCTATCCCTCTTGTGATGGCTGACATTGGTGGTCAACATGACTGCATCAGGAATCAACTCTTACCCAAGCAGCTGTGCACATCTGTGGAACATTTTCTTGACTGGACCATTTGAGGTGAGATGAAGACCCACCCTAAGTCTGAGCCGCAGCTTCATGTGGTGCCCCATAGGAAAGGCATGGGAAAAAGGAAGCTTTTGTATGTCGTCAGCTTGCCCTCGCTCTCACTGGCAAGTTCGCCTACCCTGCTGCTGGGGCATTTCTTCACTGATACTAGAACCTACTTCTTCAGGATTCCAATGGAGACTGAAGACTAGCTAAGACATCCAGCCTTGTGGGCCGAACAACTATCTTATTCTTGACCTTTCTGTCAGGAGACAGTCATTGTTGGATTAGCTGGACTAGAGCCTGTAAGCCACAATCATACACACGGACACAGACATACACAGACATAAAGACACATACACAGAAAGAGAGATTATGTATATTCATTATATATTATTCATTATATATAGTATGTATACTATGTATACACACATAACATACATATCCAGCACATATACACACACAAGCACACACACATACACACATACACAAAGTGTGTGAGCATAGTGACCTGACTTCACTTGATCTCCTGAACTTCAATAGAAGGAGAAAACCAACAAGTTGTTCTGTGACCTCCATGTGTACTGTAAGCACATGTACACCTCACACACACACACACACACACTACATACCATATTACACACACTCACACACATAATGTCATATACACACACACCACATACTGTATCACACACTACAAATATACAACATACAATATCACACACACTTACACACATGCACAGAGGCAAACACACACACATCTTATACACACACACCACAAACTGCATCACACACTACATACACACACACCACATACCATATCACATACATGCACATAGGTGTGCGCGGGTACACACACTCACACACACACACCACAAACTGCATCACACACTACATACACACACACACACACCACATACCATATCACACACATGCACACGGGGGTGCCTGTGCTCCACAGGGACTCACGGTAACAGAGGCAGAAATGGTCCTGCACGGCTCTCCTGAGCAGCTGGGCTTCTCCAGGACAGGCTGCCCCATTGTCCAGACACAGTGGCTTCTCTTCAGGCAGCCCTTCCCTCTGGCCTGCAAACACAAGACGAGCACGGGTCAGAGCGAGCAGGCTCTCTGCCCCGCCCCCATCTGTATTTCTTGTTCTGAGAGGAAAAGGAGGGGAAAGGAGGCAATCATAAAGGAATAAAGAGGACATTTTTGTTTGTCTGTTATCTAAAGGCAGAAGCCAGGGCTACACACATGCTAGGTAACCACTCTAGTGACTCAGCCATGTCCCTCAGCCCCAAGAACAGAGGTTTCTTTGTCGTTTGTTTGAATATTTACTTTTTTGTGTGCGTGTGCATGTGCGTGTGTGTGTGTGTGTGTCTGTCTGTCTATCTGTAGGTGCCCTTGGAGGCCAGAGAGGACATCAGATCCCTTGGCACTGGAGTTAACCAGTGGCTCTTAGCTACCTGATGTGGGTGCTGGGAGCCAAACTCACCCTCTGTATGCACAGCAAGCCCCCAACCACTGGCCATGTGTCCAGCCCTGAGAGAAGAGCAGGATTACCTAATGAATAGAGTCAAGCATGGTGGTCACCCTTGAAATAAAGCTACAGCTACCCACATGCCAGGGACAGCATGCACACTTGTGACCCCAGTGCATGGGAGGCAGGCGGATCTCTGTGAGTTTGAGGCCAGCCTGGTCTACAGAGTTCCAGGACAGGACAGCCAGGACTACACAGAGAAACTCTGTGCCCGCCCTCCCCCCACCCCCCAGCAAACAACAACAACAACAACACAAACCCCCAAACTAAACAAACCAAACAAACAAACAAAAAAAAAATCTTGGGGCTGGTGAGATGGCTCAGTGGGTAAGAGCACCCGACTGCTCTTCCGAAGGTCCGGAGTTCAAATCCCAGCAACCACATGGTGGCTCA
>NC_034612.1:20555287-20556431 GCF_900095145.1 Mus pahari
TGTACCCATCCCGGATTTGAACTAATGGAGAGTAAATAAATAAAAGTAGATTTGTGCTCTTGTAAAAAAAAAAAAAAAAAAAAAAAAAAAAAAAAAGAAGAAGAAAGTGCCACGAGTGTCAGGAGTATTGACGCCTTGGTCCCTGTGGCGGCGCTGATCTGTGACATTCGGAAAAGCTGTGAACAGGGTGTTGTTGGAGGAAGCAGGCCACTGGCCAGCCGGCCTCTGAAGGTGAGATCTTGCTGGCTTCTAGTGTGAGTCAGGCAGAGCACTGTCCCCTCCCACAAGCTCCTGCTTTTCCGTAGGCCGTGAGCTGTGCGCAGGCGCAGAGAAGCCAGGAAGCACAACTCTCTGTGTAGCCCTGGCTATCCCGGAACTCACTCTGTAGACCAGGCTGGCCTCCAACTCAGAAATCTGCCTGCCTCTGCCTCCCAAGTGCTGGGATTACAGACACGCGCCACCACTGCCCGGCACAACTCACTTTTTTTTTTTTTTTTGGTTTTTCGAGACAGGGTTTCTCTGTGTAGCCCTGGCTGTCCTGGAACTCACTCTGTAGACCAGGCCTTGAACTCAGAAATCCACCTGCTTCTGCCTCCCAAGTGCTGGGATTAAAGGCGTGCACCACCACTACCCAGCAAGATGCACCATTTTTAACTATGTGTACTCATAGGTTGGTGTGTACATGCAGTGTGTGCACGGGAGTCTAGGAAGTGAGTGCCGACGAAGGCTGGAGGTGTCAGATCCCCCTGGAGCTAGACCACAGGTGGCCCTGGGTCTCCAAGTGTTGTCATCTGCCAAGCACCCATAACACCCTTGCTCCCTAAAGTTGTTAACATTAGGTACCAATAACATAACTAATACAATAGTTCAGCACAGAAACCAGTGCATTTAGAGTTAACAGCATCAACTGCTCTCCCAGAGGGCTGGGTTTTAGTTCTCAGCTCCCATATCATGCAGTTCTGAGCTGCCTGTAAGTCCAGCTTTTCTGATTCTTCTCCTGGGAAGACATGCACAGACACCCTTCCACATACACACGCACGCACGCACGCTCACACACACACACACACACACACACACACACACGAACGCACACATACACATGCGCACACAAATAAAAATGAAAGTAGCCAGGCGTGGTGACATA
>NC_034612.1:20556442-20557753 GCF_900095145.1 Mus pahari
CGAGGCCAGCCTGGTCTACAAAGTGAGTTCCAGGACAGCCAGGGCTATACAGAGAAACCCTGTCTCAACCCCCCCCCCCAAAAAAAAGTAAATCTTCCTTTAAAAAATATTGGGGGGGGGGCTGGCGAGATGGCTCAATGGGTAAGAGCACTGACTGCTCTTCCAAAGGTCCTGAGTTCAAATCCCAGCAACCACATGGTGGCTCACGACCACCCACAATGAGATCTGATGCCCTCTTCTGGTGTGTCTGAAGACAGCTACAGTGTACTTACACATAATAAATAAATAAATAAATCTTTAAAAAAAAATATTGGGGGGGCTGGAGAGATGGCTTAGTGGTTAAGAACACTGACTGCTCTTCCAGAGGTCCTGAGTTCAATTCCCAGCAACCACATGGTGGCTCACAACCATCTGTATTAGGATCTGATGCCCTCTTCTGGAGTGTCTGATAGCTACAGTGTACTCATATACATAAAAATAATTTTTTAAAAAAAAAATCAATAAATACTATACATATGACATTAGAATGAAGAATAAAAAAAATCAATAAGATTAGGTTGTGCAAGGTAGTGCACGACTTTAAGCCTAGCACTCAGGAGGCAGGGGCAGGAAGATCTGTGAGTTCAAGGCCATCCTGGTCTACATAGCAAATCTCAGGCCCACTAGGGCTACACAGTGAGACCCTGTCTCAAAAAATAATTATAAAATGAAATATGAGAATAAAAGCGGGATATAGCTCGGAGGTGGAGTATTTGCCTAGCATGCATGAGGTTCTAAATTCAATCCCAGATATACAAACCAACCAACCAGACAGACAGATAGACAGACAGCACCAGGGACAACAACAGGGTACAACACTGGCCACCTACAGTGCTGTGCGAAATCTTTCTGGAGATCCTGTCTGGCGTTGACAAAGGCACAACCCCGCTCCGTCCCCACCACGTACACATCCGTCTCATACACAGCGATGCAGGCCACCTCGGCCTTGGACTTGGCCAGCTCTTTACACTGAAACAGAAATGCCAAATGACAAGAGTGGGTTCTACACATGCAGGCCTGGAGTTGGTTAGGTCGGCTTAGGAGCCCTACTGGAGAGAAAGGAGGAAAAATCAAGGACAAGAAAGATGGCTCACAACTGGGATCCAAGTGCTCTGGAGGTGGAGGCAGGGGGATCAAAGCCTCTGCTACGTAGCATGGTCAAGGTCCTCGTGGGCTGGTTGAGAATCTGTCTTAAAAAAAACAAAACCTGGCTGGGCGGTGGTGGCACACACCTTTAATCCCAGCACTTGGGAGGCAGAGGCAGGCGGATTT
>NC_034612.1:20557764-20559551 GCF_900095145.1 Mus pahari
CATCTGAGAGGAGGGAACTGCAATTAAGAAAATGCCTCCACAGAGGCAGGCGGATTTCTGAGTTTGAGGCCAGCCTGGTCTACAGAGTGAGTTCCAGGACAGCCAGGGCTACACAGAGAAACCCTGCCTCGAAAAACCAAAACAAACAAAACAAAACAAAACAAAACAAAACACATAGGCAAAAAAGGGGGGGCACAGTTACTAAGAGACTTTATCTCTGACCCTCAAACTAGTCACCCACTGTCCCTTAAACATCCTCCGCATTTTAAACTTTATTATTATGAGGAATCATATCAGATGGTGTGTATGTATGTGTGTGCACACATGTGTGCATACAGTAGTCATGCAAAGAGAACGACTTCCAAGTGTTAGCTTGTGGGTCCCGGAACTTGAACTCGGGTAGTCCCGGTTGCTGTCAACCCTCCTCTACCTGCTGAGCCATCTTACTGGCCCTGCGCTCTGGTTACTATATTTACCTATAGCAACACATAGACACGGGATAGAAGACCTGTGAGGGGGTCTGATCTGCCCTCGTGTGCTGTACCCCAGTGTCTAGAAGGGGCCTGGGGGGAGGAGTCATTAGGGCTTGTCAAATGCAGCAACGAATCCATTTCCATCCCGTGGTTTTTAAGACCGATATTTCTAGCTTTCTTCTTTTTTAGGGGGTGAAAAGGATGGTCTCACGTGTCCCTTACTGGCCAAGAACTCACTATGTCATGTTGGCAACATAACAGAACATGACATGACATGACATAACGTAGGGGATAGCCTTACGACCCAAGTTTGATCCCCTGGACCCACGTGATGGCCAGAGCACACCAGCTTCCCAAAAGTGGCCCTCTAACCTCCCAGTGCATTCTATGGCACGCACATCACATCCACTAAAGAAAGACATGGAAAAACATCAAAAGAACCCTTACTTATGCCCCCGGGTGACGTTGAACTCCTGACCCTCTTTATCTACCTCTTAAGGTGCTGGGGTTTACAGGTGTGTACCACCACGCTGCACTGAAGGACACCCTTATACAGGCATGAGGGAGATACAAAGAAGTGACACTGACGCGTGTCACCATCCTTCAGTTCAGCAACAAGCCGAGATATCGGCAGAGCCACAGAGTCTCACCATGGACTCCAGGGCAGACATGAGGAACGTCACCACCATCCTGCCGTCTGAGGGCTCATCAGCGGGCTGAGTGGACACTGCTACTTGGGCCATTGTTCCTGTAGAGGAGAAACACGGAGTGAGTGGTGGGAACTCTCAGTGTTCTTGCGATCACAGGACGACAGCTCTGTGGGTGTGAGTGGAGGGTCCGCCGTGGATTACAGGTCGGGAGCCCAGGCTGGTGCAGGCTGGAGATGCCAGAAGCTTTGGGAGGTAAGACGTCCCTAGGGCACTGAAGGCATCAGGTAGTCCTTGTGTGGTACCCAGACCCTCCCTCACCTGCAGCTCCCACAGCAGAGAAGCAAGGTGCGTGGAGACAGCAATGTGTGGGTCAGGTTGTTCCCATCACGGCAGACCAAGAAGCTCTTCAGAGAAGAGTGTTACATCTTCTCAAAGACAGGACCTCATAATATAGGTCGGGCTGACCTGGAACTCAATCTATAGACCAAGCTAGAAGGCCCCAAAGTCATTAAGATCTACCTCTTTCTTTCTTTGTCTTTTCTTTTCTTTTCTTTTCTTTTCTTTTCTTTTCTTTTCTTTTCTTTTCTTTTCTTTCTTTCTTTTTTCTTTTTTTGGCTTTTTCCAGACAGGGTTTCTCTGTGTAGCCCTGGCTGTCCTGGAACTC
>NC_034612.1:20559781-20568164 GCF_900095145.1 Mus pahari
CTCAGAAATCCACCTGCCTCTGCCTCCCGAGTGCTGGGATAAAAGGTGTGCGCCACCACCGCCCGGCTTTTTTTTTTTTTTTAGATCTACCCATTTCTGCATCCAGAGTATTAGGATTAAGGGAATGTGCTGCCGCCGCAATACCTGGATGTTCTGCTTTGTTTTATTTTATTTTATTTTTTAAAAGGGTCTTATCAGCCCGCCACACTGACACAGAACTATGTATCCAAGAATGACTGAATTCCTGACCCTCCTTCCTCCGTTTTCCAACTGCTGAGAAAACAAGACGCGTGCCACCTTGCTGGGCTGACAACTTTGGCCTTTGTCTGAGAGACAGCGTCAGAGGGGCTGATCTGGAAGGATTACTGGTTGGCATCAATTCTGCATCAAGCCGAGCAGGAGTAAAGAATAAATGGTGTTTCATTTATTATGCTCTAGTTGTATACTGTATGTAACAGCACATACAGAAGGGGCAGAGAAATCTTCTTTCCTTCCTTCCAACCTACATTCCTTTGCTTTTTTTTTTTTTAAAGGTTTATTAATTATACATAAGTGTACTGTAGCTGTTTTTCAGATACACCCAAAGAGGGCATCAGATCTCATTACAGATGATTGTGAGCCACCACGTGGTTGCTGGGATTTGAACTCAGGACCTTCAGAAGAGCAGTCAGTGCTTTTTTTTTTTTTTGGTTTTTTGAGACAGGGATTCTCTGTATAGCCCTGGCTATCCTGGAACACACTTTGTAGACCAGGCTAGCCTCGAACTCAGAAATCCGCCTGCCTCTGCCTCCTGAGTGCTGGGATTAAAGGCATGTGCCACCACGCCCGGCCAGTCAGTGCTTTTAACCACTGAGCCATCTCTCCAGCCCCTTTCCTTTGCTTTTGTTTTTGAGACAGAGTTTCTCTGCCGTAGCCCTGGCTGCCCTGAAACTAACTTTGTAGACCAGACTGGCCTCAAACTTAGAGATGCACCTGCCTCTGCCTCCAAAGGCTGGAATTGAAGACGTGAGCCACCACTGCCAGGCTGAAACGTTTCTTTCTTAACCTTGCTTTTATTGGGGCTGGTGAGATGGCTCAGGGGTTAAGAGCACTGGTTGCTCTTGCTAGAGGTCCTGAGTTCAATTGCTACAACCATCTATCATGAGATCTGACGCCCTCTTCTGGCCTGCTGGTGTACATGCAGCACAGCACTCATTTTAAATAGTGAAGCAAATAACTAAGATTCTATCAAAACTGCCTTTTAATAAAATCCAATCATTTATTTTGCATTTGTATATAGGCACAAACACCAAAGTACACATGTGGAAATCAGGATAATTTTTTTTTTTTTTTTTGGTTTTTCGAGACAGGGTTTCTCTGTGTAGCCCTGGCTGTCCTGGAACTCACTTTGTAGACCAGGTTTGGTGGCGCACGCCTTTAATCCCAGCATTCAGGAGGCAGAGGCAGGCAGATTTCTGAGTTCGAGGCCAGCCTGGTCTACAAAGTGAGTTCCTGGACAGCCAGGGCTATGCAGAGAAACCCTGTCTCAAAAACAAACAAACAAACAAACAAAACAAAAAACAAAAAAGAGAGAGAGATCTGACACCCTCTTCTGGTGCATCTAAGTCAACTACAGTGTACTTATGTATAATAATAAATAATTATTTATTATTTTATGTATATGAGTACACTGTAGCTGAATAGATGGTTGTGAGAGCCTTCATATGGTTGTTTTGGACCTTTGCTCGCTCCAGTCCAATGATTTATTTATTATTATAAGTGCACTGTTGCTATAATCAGACACACTCGAAGAGGGCGTCAGATCTCATTACTAGTCGTTGTGAGCCACCATGTGGTTGCTGAGATTTGAGCTCAGGACCTTTGGAAGAGCAGTCAGTGCTCTTCACTGCTGAGCCATCTCGCCAGTTCCAGGATAACTTTTTGAAGATTTTTTTTCTCTATCTCTTCAGACAAAGATCTTATGTAACTCAGATTGTCCTTGAACTCGCTACATAAGCTGAATTCCTGCTCCTTCTGTCTCTACCTCTCAAGTGCTGGACATGATGGTCAACCATCTATAATCCTAGCACTAAGGGAGATGATCAGCAAGGCCAGCCTGGGCTACATACCAAGACTGTCTCGAAAATAAATAACTTATGCATGGGGGTCTAACCTTGGACTCCCATCCATTCTAGAGGTGAAGACAGGATAGGATGAACACCTTGGGGAGATCTTGTCTCAAAATAACATGAATAAGGGGGCTGGAGAGATGGCTCAGCAGTTAAGAGCACTGACTGCTCTTCCAGAGATCCTGAGTTCAATTCCCAGCAATGACATGGTGGCTCACAACCATCTGTAATGAGATCAGATGCCCTCTTCTGGTGTGTCTGAAGACAGCTACAAGTGTACTCATATAAATGAAATAAATAAATCTTTAAAAAATTAGCATTATTTATAAAAAAAAAATAACATGAATAAGTTGGGGCCTGGAGCCAAGGCTCAATGGTTATGAGCACCTGCTGTTCTAAGCTTCAGTTTACCCAGTTTCAGGTCTCAGAATCCACAAGGCAACTTGCAACCCTCTGATCTGGTTCCAGGAGGTTTGGTGCCCTCTTCTGGCCTCTGATGGCACTGCATGCATGTGGTGCACAGACCTACAGGCAGGCAGAACACCCACACACATAAAATAAAAATAAATAAATCATAGCCAGGTGAGGCAGACACACATCTTTACTCTCAAGCATTTGGGAGGCAGAGGCAGTCAGATCTCTGTGAGTTCGAGGCCAGCCTGGTCTACAGGGCCAGTCCCAGGACAGCCAGGCCTGTTACACAGAGAAACCTTGTCTTGAAAAACCTAAATAGCGTTGTGGCGCACGCCTTTAATCCCAGCACTCGGGAGGCAGAGGCAGGCAGATTTCTGAGTTCGAGGCCAGCCTGGTCTACAGGGCCAGTCCCAGGACAGCCAGGCCTGTTACACAGAGAAACCTTGTCTTGAAAAACCTAAATAGCGTTGTGGCGCACGCCTTTAATCCCAGTACTTGGGAGGCAGAGGCAGGTGGATTTCTGAGTTCGAGGCCTGGTCTACAAGTGAGTTCCAGGACAGTCAGGGCTGCACAGAGAAACCCTGTCTCAAAAAAAAAAAAAAAAAAAAAGAAAAAAAAGAAAAGAAAAACCTAAATAAATAAATAAACAAACAAGTCTATATGAAATACAAAACATAAGTCTGCCGCTCTAGCTCGGTGGTTCTGGGCGCAATCCCAGGTATAAACAAACACCAATAAATCAGCGCCCACAAAGCTTGACCCAGCAATTCCATTCTTTAGTAAACACCCACAAGAATCCAAAAATAAAACCCATACCCAGCGCTCAGAAATCAACACAGCGGTGTCATCCCACAGACAAAACACGCTTTATTTAGTCTTCTGCTTTAAATAGATTACTTAGCTCTATGTGCATATTTGTGTGTGTGCATGCCCAGGTGCCTGTATAGGCCAGAAGAAAAGTTTCACATCCCTTGGATCTGGAGTTACAAGGGGTTGTGAGTTCCTTGACATGGGTTCTCGGGAGGACACTCTGGTCCTCTGCAAGGGCAGCAGGCACTCTTAACTGCTGAGCCATCTCTCCAGCACCACCATTTAGTTTTTATAAACAAAGAGGTCTTATTTAATTAATTTCATAGAAAACAATTAACTGTATAAAAGTTACAGTGAGCCGGGCATGGTGGCGCCTGACTTTAATCCCAGCAGAGGCAGGTGGATTTCTGAGTTCGAGGACAGCCTGGTCTACAGAGTGAGTTCCAGGGCTGCCAGGGCTATACAGAGAAACCTTGTCTCGAAAAACCAAAAAAACCAAACCAAAACAAAAACTTACAGTGAACAGTGCCCATGTTTGAAAACAGCTACAAGGCTCGGAGGAGAACACAGGATTGTAATAAGCAGAGTTACAGAACATACAAAAGAGTTTTGTATGGTTTTGTATAGCTAGTTCCCTGGAACTTAAGTATTGATTCTTTTAAAAAAGAATTTATTTATTTTATGTATGTGAGTACACTGTCTCTGTCTTCAGACACACCAGAAGAGGGCATCAGCCGGGCGGTGGTGGCACAGGTCTTTAATCCCAGGCTGGCCTTGAACTCAGAAATCTGCCTGCCTCTGCCTCCCAAGTGCTGGGATTAAAGGCCTGTGCCACCATGCCCGGCTGACTGTGACTGACACATTTGAGTTACCACACTAGGCTTAAGTTCTTTTATTTTGTTTTTATTTTACTTTGGAGGGAATTCTTTTTCTGATTTGCATTATAGTTTAAAGGGTGGGTTTTCCTGTATCTCAATAAAGCAGTTATAATGTATTTAGTGACAAGGTCCCACTGTGTAGCCCCAGCAGGCCTGGAACTTGCTATATATAGGCAGTCCTTGAACTCTCAGATCCATCTGAAGGCATGTGCCACTGCTTCCGGTTCATTTCTGGTTCTTTGTGCTGAATACGTACATTCTAGAACAATGTGGATGCAATAGTAATAATAAATAATATAATAATGTGTAATAATGCCGGGCGTGGTGGCGCACACCTTTAATCCCAGCACGCAGGAGGCAGAGGCAGGCGGATTTCTGAGTTCGAGGCCAGCCTGGTCTACAGAGTGAGTTCCAGGACAGACAGGGCTACACAGAGAAACCCTGTCTCAACAAAACCAAAAATAAATAAATAAATAAATAAATAATGTGTAATAATACATTTTTATAGTGAATTTTAATTTCTAAAAATTTACTTTTTAAGTTTTAAAGTTTCGAAACATTTTAAACGTTTTAAAGTAAATTAAATTTTTTTTTTTGATTGTGGTATTAGTTGTTATGGCCATAGGCCACCTGGTACTCTCAACCAGACCAGACACAAGCCACATCCTGGAAGCTGGGCCCTTTCTTCCGTTCTCTCCACCGACCTAAGCCCCTTGGCTGCCACGAACACCAGAGGCCCCCATCCCCCCGGATCCGACAAGCAAAGCAAGCCGCCGAAGGTGGAGCCAGAGCGCCGTGGCTAGGCAACCGCGACGGCCCCGCCTCTTCCCCTGACCCAATCAAGTGTTTCTAAGCACAGCGCCGGGACGTCCGGCGGCGCGTGACCTCGGCACGCACGGGGAGCACCGCTTCCCCCCGCCTCCTCGCCCCCGCCCCAACCAATCGAAAGCGAGATTTGGGTGCGCGCCTGGCGTGCGAAGGGGGCGTAAACCGCACGTCTGCCCCGCCCCGCCCTCCCCCCCACTCCCCGGGGCCCGCTCGCGGTGGGGGAAATGGGGTTCGGCGCCGGGCACCGGGCGCCCGGAGGCCCCGCCACGCGCCCCGAGAGCGACGGCGAGAGCGCTCTGCCCCGGCGGGGACTCCCGGAAGCGGAAGTCGGGAGGGAAGCGGCGGCGGGATACGCACCTGAGGGCCCTGCGCTGCGGGCCGCGCGAGGCTGGAGCCTGGATCGCGCGTGCGCAGCGGCCCCGCGCCGGCGACCGGAGCCCCGGGGGCCGCGGGCGCCTCCTCTGCGCCGGCCTCGCTCCTGCTTTTCCTTTTTGTTAGGGTTTTTTTCCCCCCCTCTTTGTTTTTATTTTTTTCTTTTTGTCTTTGTTTGCTTCCTGGATGGCCGGCCGGCTTCCCGCGCGTGTCCGAAGCTCTCCCCCGGTGGGGACGGCCACTTCCGGTGCCCGGCAGGACGGCTTCCGCGAATCCCTTTCGCGCCTTCCCTGGATGTAGATGGCCATTGTGGATAGACATATATTTTTAAACTTGTGGTTGTGGGGCTGGAGAGATGGCTCAGCGGTTAAGAGCACCGACTGCTCTTCCAAAGATCCTGAGTTCAAATCCCAGCAACCACATGGTGGCTCATAACCATCCTTAATGAGATCTGATGCCCTCTTCTGGAGTTTCTGAAGACAGCTACAGTGTACTTACATATAATAAATAAATCTTAAAAAAAATTGTGGCCTGGCGGTGGTGGCGCACGCCTTTAATCCCAGCCCTTGGGAGGCAGAGGCAGGTGGATTTCTGAGTTCGAGGCCAGCCTGGTCTACAGAGTGAGTTCCAGGACAGCCAGGGCTACACAGAGAAACCCTGTCTCGAAAAAAAACCCAAACAACAACAACAACAAAAATTGTGGTTGTGCGTGCACGTGGAATCGGAGAGGACACTCCACGTGTTCCTCAGGCACCCACTTTTTTGTTTTTTTCCCCGAGACAGAGTTTCTCTTGTAGCCCTGGCTAGTCTGCACTGTAGAGCTGGCTGGTCTCGAACTCAGAGATCCTCTGCCTCTGCCTCCTACGTGCTGGGATTAAAGGCGTGCGCCATCACACCACCTACCTTTTAGATCGTTGCATTTCCTTTAAAACTTTTTGTGTGTGCCTGTGTCGGTTATATGTTCTTGTGTTTGCGTGGCTGCATGCCTCGGGAGCTACGCCTGAGGCACCGGCTGCTGGAAGCATTTTGCCACCCTGTGTATAGGCACCACGGGGAGGCCAGAAGAGGTCACAGTATCCCCTGGACCAGGAGTTACAGATGGTACGGATGCGGAAACTGATCAAGTGTTCTTAACTGCCGAGCCATCCCTCCAGCCCCACTTTAAGAGGGTTTCAGGGGTTTTTTTTGCTTTAAAATTTACTTGAGTGGTCGCAGCGGGCTCCCTACCTGGCTCTGCTACCGCCGTGGCGGAAGCGCCTTCCCTCAGGACATCAATGCAAGCCTGAAGAAAAGTAATTGCTTCCTTTTAAGCCATGGCATATCAGTTATACAGAAATACAACTTTGGGGAACAGTCTTCAAGAGAGCCTTGATGAGCTCATACAGTCTCAACAGATCACCCCCCAGCTTGCCCTTCAAGTTCTACTTCAGTTTGATAAAGCTATAAATTCAGCATTGGCTCAGAGAGTCAGGAACAGAGTCAATTTCAGGGGCTCTCTAAATACATACAGATTCTGCGATAATGTTTGGACTTTTGTATTGAATGATGTTGAATTCAGAGAGGTGACAGAACTTATTAAAGTGGATAAAGTGAAAATTGTAGCCTGTGATGGTAAAAATACTGGCTCCAATACTACGGAATGAGTAGAGAATCACGGCTTTTTTATGCCGCCTTCTGTTATTTTCATCTCTTTTTGAAGAAAAACATGGAAGAGACTTTTTTTTATTTATTCTCACGGTGCAGAAATGACAACACTGTGCTATATATACTACCCAAGGGTCCCACAGAGAGAAGCATGTGACTCTGTACTCTTAAATGACATTTAGTACACAGCATAAAGAAATGTAACTTTTTTTTAATGACAAATCAAAAGTGGTTGCCTTCATAAGAATATTCTTTAATAAACTCGTTTTAAAACTTAAAAAAAAAAAATTTACTTGAAAAGGGGCTGGAGACGTGGGTCAGCTGTTAGTGTGCTTTCAGAAGACCAGCGTCGGTGTCAAGCACGGCACACGTGCCTGTAACTCCCATTTCCAAAGGATCGGAATCCTCCGGCCTCTGTACGCACCCACACCCGCTTAAAAAATAAAAGAAAATATTTAAAAAATACTTTTAGAGATTTGTTGTATGGTGATACATGCCATTAATCCTAGCATTCACAAGGCAGAAATAGGCAAATCTCTGAGTTTGAGGCCAGCCTTCGCTACATAGTTTCAGGCCAGCCATGGCTACATAATAAAATCCTGTCCCAAAATAAAATGAGAAATAACACTTCGTTCATAACAGGAAAGGCTGTGTAGCCTCCTACATAGTCTGTATTTGCTCGTGTTCTTGAGCTGGCTCTAATTCTTTCCTCCCAGGTCACAAGTGGGTCACTGATTGCTAGGTCCTTGGTGATCGTCCAGCCTGAAAATCTCTTGCTCTCGCGACTTGTCAAGATCAGGTCACTCACCCTCGAAATGTGGCCTTTTAGGGGACAGTGCTTGGTGGCTCTTCTGGCTCCCATTCAACCCCCTTTCTTCCCACTCTCAGATTATCGCGACATTTCCTACTTTTTGTCTCCCACCTCTGCTGTCTGCCCTCAGTCCTTGATTTACCTACTTTCAGGATTATTAAATAACATTTCTATGTTGGGTGGTGGTACAGGTCCTTAATCCCAGTACCCTGGAGGCAAAGGCAGGGGGATCTCTGAGCTCAAGGCCAGCATGGTCTACAGAATAAGTTTCTTGACAACCAAAGATATGCAGAGAAACCCTGTCTCAGAAAGAGCAACAAACCAAAACAAAAAAGGCTCCCAAAACATTTACAGGATTTACTTCAGTCTAGACCAATTCTCTGTAGCCAGTGTCTGTTTTTTGGTTGTTGTTGTTTTTTGTTTTTGTTTTTGGTTTTTCGAGACAGGGTTTCTCTGTGTAGCCCTGGCTGTCCTGGAACTCACTCTGTAGACCAGGCTGGCCTCAAACTCAGAAATCC
>NC_034612.1:20568259-20570157 GCF_900095145.1 Mus pahari
GTTTTGAAATCTCCACTCGGGAGATGAACAGCCTCAGGAGGACATCATGGCCCACCCTATCCCCACGTCTACTCCTCCCTGTCTCAAGGTCACAGGTTGCAGCCTACAGAACTGGGATCCCATGGGATGGGAGCATGTGCTGGAGGACCTGCTTCATTTCCTGACAGGAAGCAGAGGGAGGAAGAGGGGGGGGGAGGAGAAAGGAGGGAAAGAAAAGGCAAGAAAAAAGAGACTTAGAGCTTCATCATCAGTGATGCACTTCCTCCAGCTAGGTCCTACCTCTTGAAATTTCCAGAGCACCCCAAATAGGGTAATCAGCTGGGGTTCAAGTGTTCAATAGGTGAACTTCTGGGCAGGACACTTTATCCTGTACCATAATAGCTGGTTGAATTTTCTTCCCCTCCCCTCCGCTCCCCTCCCCTCCCCTTTCTTTCTCTCTTTCCCTTCCCTTTCTCTCTTTCCTTTTCTTTCTTTCTTTCTTTCTTTCTTTCTTTCTTTCTTTCTTTCTTTCTTTCTTTCTTTCTTTCTTTCTTTCTTTCTCTTGAGTTGGAGCCAGCCTGGTCTACAAAGCAAGTTCCAAGATAGCCAGGAGTATACTGAGAAACTCCCATCTTGAAAACAAACAGAAAGGAAAAGAAAAGGGGGGACAGAGAGAGGAACGAAACTGATACACACAAGTGCGTTGTACCGTCTGGACTCCCATGTGGACATGTACATACACAAGTACACAGGTCCTAAAATAAAATAAAAAGCACTACTCTGGAGGCAGGGGCAGGAGATCTCTGTGAGTTCAAGTCCAGCCTGATTTACATAGCAATTTCAGGTAAGCCAGAGCTGTATAATAAGACCCTGTGTCAAAAGTTATAACTAGCTGGGCGTGGTGGCACACCCCTTTAATCCCACCACTCGGGAGGCAGAGGCAGGCGGATTTCTGAGTTCGAGTTCAGCCTGGACTACAAAGTGAGTACCAGGACAGCCAGGGCTATACAGAGAAACCCTGTCTCAAAAAACCCAAAAGAATTATAACTAAGCTACACCACATTGCAATCATAAAATATAAGCATCAGCAAGAAAGGCTAACGTAAGAAAACTGGATAGTGTTTAGCAACCAGCAGAGTGCAGGATCCACTCAGGCTGGTGGCCCACACCCGTGGTGACACTCACTGGTGAATGCTGCCTTCATGAGCAGGAGGACTCAAGAGTGAAGTGCCATTTATAGTAGTTAGCATCTCTCAATTAACTCAGGAATTTAATGCAATCTCACTAATAAAACCCGGTGGAATTTTATTCCTGCTACTTGACAAGATGACTTTTAAATTTTCATGGAAGTAAATGTTATGAATAGCAAAGTCAATTTGGTGAGAAAAGAATAGAGAACAAAACAGGCAGCCTTGAATAAAAATTAGAACATACGATGCAGCGTTTGGAACCTTGTCGTAGGGTGCACTGCTTTTCTTTTCGCCTTCCCCTGCTTTATTTTGTGACAAGGTCTCGTGTAGCCCAGGCTGGCCTCAAACTCACTATGTAGCCAAGGATGACCGTGAGAAGACAGGCTTGCGCCACATGCTCAGCCTCTTCAGCTTTCTCATAGATTCCAAATAGTATTTCAAACACTGAGATTATGTTTGTGGTGGACAATAAATTATTTTGGGGTAATGAGATATCCGTTTGGCCTCATGCGGTGGCACACACCCTCAATCCCAGCACTTCAGAGGCAAAGACAGGCGAACTCTGAGTTCCACACCAACCTGCTTTACATAGTGAGTTCTAGGCGAGCCAGGGCCATACAGTCAGGTCTTGTTTCAAGAAGAAGAAGAAAAAAAAAGTTAACAGTTTTTTTTATATATAATATTTATTTATTTATTTATTTATTTATTCGAGACAGGGTTTCTCTGTGT
>NC_034612.1:20570387-20572109 GCF_900095145.1 Mus pahari
TGGCTGTCCTGGAACTCACTCTGTAGACCAGGCTGGCCTCAAACTCAGAAATCCACCTGCCTCTGCCTCCCAAGTGCTGGGATTAAAAGCGTGCGCCACTACTGCCTGGCCGAGTCTGAAATTCTTGACCCAATCTCTGGAACCTATATGGTGGAAGACTCCCTAAAGATGCTTTCTAACTTCTGCACTTAACACTGTGATGTGAAAAAACAAAAACAAACAAACAAACAAACAAACAAATCACTATGGTGTGCATTCACCCCCATCCCAAAATACATAAATGAAGCATATTTTATTATGTTTTAAGATTGAAACTGGACTTGGTAGTGCTTGCCTGAAATCTTGGCACCTGAAAGGCAAAGGCAGGAGATTCAGGAGCAACATAGCAAGTTCAATACCAGCCAGGACTACATTAGACCTTGTTTCAAAAACTACAAACATTTACTTTTCTGGGGTTCTGGATAGAACTCAAAAGCTTGCACATGCTAGATGAGCATGTTACCACTGGGCCCCACTCCCTGCTTCTGACTGCAATTGTTAACCTCATTCAGAGAACTCCACTATTAATCTCATTCAGAGAACTCCACTGTTGTGCCCTTTGTCACAAAACAAGAACCAAATTGATGGGCAAGCACCGCCACCTAGTGGCCATGATTCACATTGCAGCCGTCCTCTTGGTTGCAATTTTTGAAGTTTTTTTTTTTTTTTAAACTTTTTTTTGGTTTTTCGAGGCAGGGATTCTTTGCATAGCCCTGGCTGTCCTGGAACTCACTTTGTAGACCAGGCTGGCCTCGAACTCAGAAATTCGCCTGCCTCTGCCTCCCGAGTGCTGGAATTAAAGGCGTGTGCCACCACGCCCGGCTTTTTTTTTTTTTTTTAAACTTGTATTTGTATGCGTGCAGATCTGTATGAGTGAATGCCACGTGTGTTCAAGGGTCTCTGGAGACAAGAAGTCTGTGTCAGAATCCCTGAAGCTGGAGTTCTTAGGTGGTTGTGAGCCACCGGATGTGGGACCTGGGAACCAAATTTGAGTCCTCTGCAAGAGCAGTAAGCACTCTTGATGGCTGAGACACTTACCACTTTTTCTTTTCCTTTTTTCCCTTTGAGATAAGGTCTCGCTGTGTACACGTAGCCATGGCAGGTTTGGAACCCACTGTGTAGACCAGGCAAGCTATATTCATCTGCGCATGCCTACTGAGTGATGAGATCAAAGGTATGCGCCACCCCATCCAACTCCTTCTTCCCAGTCTTACACCAAAGAAAACTTCTTTCTTTTTGGCTACTTTTATCTTTCGAACTAGGGTTTCACTATGTCAGCCAGACTGGCCTGGAACTAGCTACGTAGACGAGACTGGCCTCAAACTCACAGAGATCTGCCTTCCTCTGGCTTTGGAGTGCTGAGAGAAGAGGTGTGCGCGACCATGCCCTTCTCTCTCCTTGGCTGTCTCCTAAATGTAAAATGGTCTAGAAAGTTGAGGGATCCATCTAGAGCTATTGAACTTTTCTTTCGTGAGGTAGGATGTCAGACTGCAACCCCGGCCGCCTGAAATCCTGCTCCTCCTGAGTGCAGGCATGGCAGATGAGCGCCCCCATATATGGCTAAGAGAGATCGCTCTGTAAGTTTTCCTTGCAGTGCTTGGGCTTGTGGATAGTGGGCAGGGGCTCTACCCCTGAGCCACGCCCCCAGCCCCTCACTGGGGGATTCTAGGCAGGGGCTCTACC
>NC_034612.1:20572128-20582599 GCF_900095145.1 Mus pahari
CCCTCCCTGGGGGATTCTAGGCAGGGGCTCTACCACTGAGCAATGCCCCCAGATCCTCACTGAGTAACAACACTAAGTGACTTAGAATTGTTATTTTGATACTGTTTCATGCTATTGCCCAGGTTGGCCTTGATTCTCCAGCCTCAACATCCATGATGCTGGACTGACAGCAGTGCCCCGTCACATCTGCTCTCCACTCATTCTGGGTCTATTCTCCCTTCACACTTAATGACATCATTCCACTCACACACCAGCTCCTTGGCAGATTGTTTAGTCAGGAAAGATGCTTTGGCATCCTTGAACTGTCTTCATCCTCTTTCATTTTGCCTTCCATAGTGCACATCTTTGTATTTTTTTTTAATTTAATTTTTTTATTTTTTATTTTTGTGTGTGGGGGGGGCAGATAGTGTTTCTCTGTGTAGCCCTGGCTGCATACAGTCCTGGAACTCACTCTGTAGACCAGGCTGGCCTTGAACTCAGAGATCCACCTGCCTCTGCCTCCTCAGTGCCAGGATTAAAGACCTGTGCCACCACCACCCGGCTTTGTATCTTAAGACACATACACAGGCCGGGTATGGTGGCACACACCTTTAATCCCAGCACTCGGGAGGCAGAGGCAGGCGGGTTTCTGAGTCTGAGGCCAGCCTGGTCTACAAAGTGAGTTCCAGGACAGCCAGAGCTATACAGAGAAACCCTGTCTTGAGGAAAAAAAAAAAAGACACACACACACACACACACACACACACACACACACATCCTCCCTCACATCTTGCCTTGGCTCCCCAGGGTTGGATTGACTTTGCTTTCAGTTTATACCGGGAAGTCAGGTCCCTCCTTGTGAGTATCAAGTGTCTTTCTTGGTCCAGGCTCTGCTCTCCTGAGACCTGACCTGAGACTGTAAACTGAAGCTTAAGAATCTTGCAGCCCTATCCCGTTGTGAAGCATCCACTTTGGGGAAGGGCTTTGCCTGGATTCTAAACACAGGAGGTGTGTCTCTTATCACATAAAAGCAAGCGGCCAGCTGACTGCTGGCCTTCTTGGTGACTTACATCCTCACTGTAGTGGAGCGTTCTGTAAAGCTCTTTTCTGGATGCCCCACCTTCTAGTTTACTTTGCATTTATTTTGTGTGTATGTGTGGGGAGATGCCCATGATTCCGAACCAGCTTGGAGGTCAGGGGATGACGTGCAGGTGTCTGTTCCTTCTGCCCCCACGTGGGTGTCCTGGGATTTGGGCTTGGTGGCAAACACCTATGCTCTAAAGACATCTTGTTTGTCCCCCGTGTATCCCCTTATCTCATGGGAGGATTCTCCCTTATGAAACAGTGCTACATTCGGGCAAAGCGATAAGAACTCAGTGATGGGGGCTGGTGAGATGGCTCAGTGGGTAAGAGCACCCAACTGCTCTTCTGAAGGTCCGGAGTTCAAATCCCAGCAACCACATGGTGGCTCATAACCATCCATAACAAGATCTGACGCCCTCTTCTGGAGTGTCTGAAGACAGCTACAGTGTACTTACATATAATAAATAAATAAATCTTTTTTTTATTTTATTTTGTTTTGTTTTTTTCGAGACAGGGTTTCTCTGTATAGCTCTGGCTGTCCTGGAACTCACTTTGTAGACCAGGCTGGCCTTGAACTCAGAAATCCGCCTGCCTCTGCCTCCCGAGTGCTGGGATTAAAGGCGTGCGCCACCATGCCTGGCTCCTAAATAAATAAATCTTAATAAAAAAAAAAACTCAGTGATGAACACATACTTTACAGACTAGGTGTGTAACATATCCTTACACTTTGAGCTTGTCTTGGGATTAAGCAAACATTGGATGAAGTACGGGGCTTCAGATGTATGCAGGATGCTCTGGGTTCCATCCCAGGACTGTGTAAACTCCGCAGGGTGGTGCACACTGGTAATCCTTGTACTGGAGATAGGCAAAAAGATCAAGCGTTCAAAGCCATCCTGGGGTACATAATGAATTCAAGCTCAGCCTGGGCTACAGGAGACCCATCTGAAGGAAAATGAGTACGCTCCTGTTTAACAAGCAATCCACACTAAGGACTAGCAAAGGGAGCTCAGGAGGAGAGGAGCCACTCCCTGCATTAGGGGATAACTTTTGGGAAGCCCTGTCATAGACTGTAACCTTTGTTTTCTGAAAGTCTTATTTCAGGGACTGAATTTCTCTATGTAGCCTTCATTCTGGAATTGAGATCCAAAGGAACTAAGAAGGCCCCTGAAAGCCACGTGAGGTTCAACCAGGGTTGACCTTGGAATACTGGCATGGGTCTGCAATCCCATCACTTGGGAGACTGAGGTAGCAGGACTGTAGTGAGGTAGAGGCCAGCCTGGGTTACAGAGTGACACCCTGTCTTAAAAAAAAATTCAATTAGAGGGCTGGATTGAGGGCTCATCAGTTAAGAACACTGTGCAACAACAACAACAAACGAAGCAAAATACCGTTTTCTCTTCTAGAGTTCTATTTCTGGCACCCACATGGGTGCGTGTGAAAGTGGCGTGTCAACTGTAACTCCAGTTCTAGAGGCTCTAACACCCTCTTCTGAGGCCTCCCCAGACACTGTACACACGGGGTACACAGATATACATGCGGGCCAAGTACCCATATGCATGAATTAAAACTGCCTACAATAAACGAAATCAACCAATCAGTGCTGGGTATGGTGGCACACACCATTCAGGAGCCAGGGGCAGGTGGATCTCTGAGTTTGAGTTATCCTGGTCTACAGGAACAAAAGCAAGTTCCAGGCCAGTTAGGGCTACATAATGAGACGCTGTCACAAACAAACGAACAAAGATATATATATATGAATAGGTTTTCTTTCTTCTAGGGTGGCTTCCAATTCCCAGCAATATTCCTATTTCAGCCTAAAGTTGGGGTTACAGGTGTGAGCCACTGTGGCCAGCTACCTTCTCCAGTTTTTTTTTTGTTTGTTTGTTTGTTTTTGGTTTTAAGATTTATTTATTTATTATATGTAAGTACACTGTAGTTATCTTCAGACACTCCAGAAGAGGGAGTCAGATCTTGTTACGGATGGTTATGAGCCACCATGTGGTTGCTGGAATTTGAACTCCGGACTTTTGGAAGAGCAGTGGGGTGCTCTTACCCACTGAGCCATCTCACCAGCCCTCTAGTTTTGCTCCCATGAGATAAGCATCTAAGATCCTCCGTGTGCCTCCTTTCAGCATTTCTACAAAACACTTCATGGAATTGGGAGAGTAGTCTGTGTTAGCCTGTACCCTAAGGATGTGTGAGGACCTGGGTTCAATTCCCAGCTCCACCTAAGTAACTCCACACCAAAACCAAAACCAACACACACACACACACACACACACACACACACACACACACACACACACACACACACAGAGAATTCGAAGAGGGGCGGTAAGAAGCATAGGACACTTCACAGGCATCTTCAAATAATAGTTTGACCCTCATTTAAATCCCCTACTCATGGCTAACGACGGCGAAGCCAGAGACCTCCCAAGTCTTGGCTTTCGCGGCGTAGTCGTCATCTGCCAACAGTAATTGGCATTACAACGGGTCGCATTTCCCTTAGCGCGTCGCCTTCAGCCAGTAGTAAGCATGGCCGCCATCTACTTCCGCCAGGCTTAGAGGTCAAGGGTGACGCAAGATGGTGGCGCCCAGGAGCGGTTGTGAGGCGTGAGACGGAGGATGTTGGCGGCGGCCCGGGCTCTGCGGGGGCCGCGGCCGAGGTGGCCGTCCCCGGCGGCGGCGGCTCGCGAGCACTGGACCCCGGCCGGCCGTTCGCGGAGCCGGCGAGAAGCGGCCGAGGCCGAGGCGGACGCTCCGGTCTTCCAGTACGTGGGCGAGCGCGCGGCTCGCGCCGACCGCGTCTTCGTCTGGGGCTTCAGCTTCTCCGGGGCGCTCGGGGTGCCGGGCTTCGTGGTGCCGTCCTCGGGGCCCGGACCGCGCGCCGGCCTGCGGCCCCGACGCAGGATCCAGCCGGTGCCCTACCGCCTGGAGCTGGACCACAAGGTAGGGGCGCTGGCATCCTCGCCGGCATCGCTTAGGGGACTTTTCTTCCCCGCGTGGCCGGATTTCCCGGGAGCAGTGACCCCCCCTCCCGAGATCCCGGGAATCCGCGGAGGGAGGCAATGAGGGGTGGCAGCCGAGAAGTCTGTCCGTCTCATCAGGGCCCCGTCCTTAACTGCCGGGCCTCTCTCTCTCTCACGTCTGTGGATCTTGGGGTCTCGCTCAGCATTTTCTGGGTGCCGTTTGCCTTTGGCTATAGAGAGTTTGGTGTCCTCCCTTACTCTCTTGCCCGATGGCGTAGCTTGACGATCACACCAAGGAGTCTGCCCTTCTTAGATCATTCGCTCACGATCCCCCCAAAAGGCCGTAGCTGTCACCTCCCAGTTACAGGGGATGAAAGCGGGGGTAACAGAGAGGTCCAGGAAGGTCCAGGGCCCTCCACAGCTGTAGAGTGTAAATGATGGGATTTGTAACCTAGACTAGACAGTCCCCGTGAGGGAAGGGACATCCCACAGGTCGGAGATGTGTCGGCTAGAGTCAGTGGATGGCCAGCCGGGAAAGGAGATAGATGCTCCTCTGAGCGGTTGGAGGGGACATGGGAGGTTGCGCATGGAGCCTCTAAAGAGGCTCACGTTTCAAAAGGGCTCCGCCCCGGCCGCCTTGGTGGCTCACACCCGTAGTCCCCAGGACTTGGACTGGACGGCTGAGACAAGAGGATTGCCACAAGTTGTACTCGGGCTTGGGCTACACCGCGCACACAGGGTCTTTACCCTGGAAACGCTGCTATGACAGCCCTGCGCGACCGTTTCTGGTTTCAGTGGTGCTGGGGACGGGGAACCCAAGGGTTTTTTGCCCTGCAAGCAGTGTGTCCACTAAGCTACTTTGCCCGTTTCGAGTTATCTTTTGTATACAGAGTGAGATAAAGGTCTTTTTGCTTCCAGCTACCTGGTTGTGCTAACATCTTTAGTTGGGGGCGGGGGAGGGGGGAACAGCCCCCCCCTTTCTTTTGGTAGCAATAAAAAGTATTTATTTGTACTTTATAGAAGTGTGGTTTGTGGTGGTGGGAATCAAACCCAGGATTGTGTCACACACAAAGGCAAGTGTTCTATCACTGAGCTATACCACCAAGCCCTACAGGTTTTTTAATTTATTTATTTTTTTTTTGATGTGTGTGTGTCTTCTATTTTGTAACGCTACTGCAGTTGTTAAGTGGGTCTGTAGGTTAAAAACATTTTTTATATGTATGGCATTTTCCCTGCATACATGTCTATCATTTGTGTGCCTGGTGCCCATGGGGGCCAGAAGAGGCTGTGAGGGCCTGTAGATGAGGAACTACAGAAGACGGGAAGCCAGCTCTCTAGCTCTCGGTCCTTCCTTTTTTTTTTTTGTTTTGTGTGTTTTTTTTTTTTTAAAGATGTATTTATTTATTATATGTAAGTACACTGTAGCTGTCTTCAGACACTCCAGAAGAGGGCATCAGATCTTGTTACGGATGGTTGTGAGCCACCATATGGTTGCTGGGATTTGAACTCAGGACCTTTGGAAGAGCAGTCGGTGCTCTTACCCGCTGAGCCATCTCATCAGCCCCTTGTTTTGTGTTTTAAGACTGGATCTTCCTATATATAGTTCTGATGGTCCTAGAACTTGCTTGGTAGACCAAGCTGGCCTCGTAACTGACAGAGGTCCACCCGCCTCTGCCTCTTGAGTGCTGGGATTAAAGCCACCAACCTGACCCCAGCCCCTGTCCTTATAGAGTTCTGTGTATTTCTTAGTGTTTTCTATGTCTGGGTTGCCTGTGAGTAGAGATAGTTTTATGGGCTTGTTCTAATTGGGTGCTTCTTTTCCTTGCTTGGTTTAATGGGGTGGAACTTTTATTATAGTGTGCAATTGGATTAGTAAAAGCTAACTTTTTAAAATTTTGTCTTTTGAGATAGAGAGTTTATACGTAACCCACGTTGGCCTTAATCTCGGTTTGTAGTCCAGACCGACTCCAAACTTGTGATCCTCCTGCCTCGGAATCCATCCTGCGTGCTGGCATTGCAGGTGTGAGACACCAGACCTGGTCTTGTCTAATTCTTGCTTGTGGGGAAGACATTCACGAAGCTCTCTGTAGACTGTGGCTGGAAGCCCCCTCCTGGTACATTATCATGTCAGTGTTAGCGGACACTGTTAGATACTGCTCAAAGCTTTTTACACACGAACAGAATAAATGGCACCGTGTGCCCATCAAATATTTGTTGAGTAGTAAATAAACAGGCATCACTAAGCATGAGAATAATCTTAGTGTGCTGGGCATAATTTTTAGACCTATAGGGGTCTGTCTGTCTGTCTCTCTCTCTCTGTGATGTCTGTCTGTTGCTATGTGTTTGTCTGTGCATCACTTGCATGCCTGGTGCCCACATAGGCCAGAAGGAGAGGGCATGGGATCCCATGGAGCTGGAGCTATAGACAGTTGTAAGCAGCCACGCGGGTGCTGGGAATTGAACCCGAATCCTTCCCGCTTCCTCTCATGCGATCCAGTTAGCTTCAGCCTCTCATGTAGATCATCTCTGTGGCTCTCAAGCCATGCCAGAAGGACGGGGGCTCTAGGAGGCTAGAAAACTGTAGCGCTGCAAGGTATGGTGGTGGCGCACGCCTTCAATCCTGGCAGAGGCAGAGGCAGAGAGAGGCAGAGAGAGGCAGAGAGGCAGAGAGAGGTAGAGAGAGGCAGAGAGGCAGAGAGGCAGAGAGGCAGAGGCAGGGTTCGAGGCCAGCCTGGTCTACAGAGCTAGTTCCAGGTCAACTAGAGCTATATACAGAGAAACCCTGTCTCGAGAAAAAAAACCAAAGAGAAAGGAAGAAAGAAAGAAAGTTAGAAAGTGTTTTGAGCAGAAGGATGGTGGTATACATGCCTTGTATGAATCTTAGAAAGGAAACTGTCACAAGGAAAAAAGACATGAGTAAATAAAACATCAACAGAGACCGTGGCGCACGCCTTTAATCCCAGCACCTGGGAGGCAGAGGCAGGTGGCTTTCTGAGTTTGAGGCCAGCCTGGTCTACAGAGTGAGTTCCAGGACAGCCAGGGCTACACAGAGAAAGCCTGTCTCCAAAACAAAACAAAACAAAGCAAAAAAAAAAAAATCAACAGATTGTAATGACATCGTTATCTAAGAACGCTGGGGAGATGATGGTTTAACAGTTAATCACTGGAGAGCACCTGAGTTTCCGTCTCGGGGCCGTGGGGTGACTGACAGTGAACTGTCGCTCCAGCTCCAGGGAATCCAGCCCCCTCTCCTGGACTCAGAGGGAACCTGCGTGCATGTGTGCATATGCACACAAAGACACAGGCAGACACATAGACAAAAATCGCAATGAAAAAAGAAATCGTTAGCTAGCATGGAAAATGTTCCTGGTCAGTTGTGGCACAGGTCTGTAGTGGCAGCAGTTAGGAGGCTGAGGCAGGAGGATTATGAAGAGTGGTACTCTGGCATTTTTATTTAGGATTCAGTGAGGTTCAAAGTTGGTGGGTCTCTGATAAACTGTTGAGAGATAGGCTGCAGGCTTTATACTTTGTGATAGAGAGGACTTGGGGGCAGTCTGTGTAAAACTGAGGTGACCCCTGCCAGGAGAGTGTGGCTACTCTGGGTAGTGTGGAGAGGTTCGATTTTTTTTTTTTTTTTTTTTTTTTTAAAGAAGGAATATGGGTTTGGGTTACCTCTGGCCCCGACTAGAATTAGGGCTCCCACCAGAAGTAAAATTTCAAGTTGAGTTCCCTCCAGTCACAGGAAGTACTTCCATGGTAGCCATGGCAACACCTCTGTGTGGTCCCAGGCTGAGGAGTGTAGCGGGGTCCGCCCTCCCATAGACAAGGGGCTTAAATCTCTGGGACCTTGATATTCTTCCGACTGAGTAAGTTGCGTGAGTCAGGTGCTGTTCAGAAAGGCTTCCAATGTATGAACTCATTTCTTCTTGGTCACAACCAATAAGGGGTGTGCTTTCTCCTCTCACTCTGTGTGCGTGCGCCCATAGATGCGTGCGCCTGCGCTTGCATGTGCAGAGGCCAGACTGTCTTCCTCTATAGCTAGCCGTCTGCATTACTCTCCTGAGACAGGGTCTCTCACCGCACCTGGGAACTCCTGGGATTTCTCTTGTCTTTGCCCCATCACTGAGTGTACGAGATACCACATGCAGCCATGCCAGACAGATCTGGGCTCAGGCCCGCCCGTTTGCTAGCAGAACAAGGGTTCTTACCTACTGAGCCTTCTCTCCAGCCCCTCATTCCTTTAAATATGTTTGAACATTCATTCATTATTCAAGACGTGTGTGTGTGTGTGTGTGTGTGTGTGTGTACACATGTGTGTGCATATGCTTGTGTGTCATAGCACACGTGTAGAGGTCAGGGAACAGCTTGCGGAAGTCAGGTCTCTTCTCCTTCTACCATATAGTTCTGGGGATTGACCTGAGGTCCTCAAGGGTAAGTGGCAAGTTCCTTTACCTCCTGAGCCATCTGGCTGGATGGCTTGGTTTTCTTTTTATGCAGAGATCTAGAGAGGATGAATAATACAACCGTAGCCATGTAGCTGGTAAGGGGTGGGGCTAAGATTCACACTAAGGTCTTCCATCAGTTGCCGTGCTGGACTGTGTTGTGTGTGTGGGGGGCGAGAATGAAAATGCTCAGTGTGTGCTGTGTGTACTGAGAAAGTGGATGATGGCCTACACGCGTATATGTGAAGAGCTTGTCACGTCGTGCCGAAAGCCCCGACACCACACATCAGTCCGTGGTGTGTTGTGGGAAACTCTTTTTCAGATTTCTTCTGCTGCCTGCGGCTATGGATTCACGCTGCTGGCCTCGAAAACCAAGGATGTTACGAAAGTCTGGGGTATGGGACTCAACAAAGATTCCCAGCTGGGATTCCACCGGAGCCGGAAGGATAAAAGTAAGTAGATATCCTTGTCATAAACTACAACTGCAAATGAGGAGGGGTGTGTTGGTGTCCACACGGGAGGGGCTAGAGAGGGAGAGCTTCAGCTATCTTGGGCTACATAGTGATACCCTGTCTTAAAAACTCAAGGGTGAGCTGGGCGTGGTGGCGCACACCTTTAATCCCAGCACTCGGGAGGCAGAGGCAGGCGGATTTCTGAGTTCGAGGACAGCCTGGTCTACAAAGTGAGTTCTAGGACAGCCAGGGCTACTAAAACTAAAAAAACCAAAAAAAAAAAAAAAAAAAAAAAGAACTGGAGCTGGAGACTTGACTTAGCAGCTAAGGGCGTGTCCTTCCAGAGGACCTATGTTGGCTTTCCAGCACCTGTATCAGGCAGCTCAAAGCTGCTTGTAACTCCAGCTCCAGAGGGTCCACTCAGACACCACACTCATGTGCACAGACAGACAGACGTACACATACACATAACGGAAAATAAAATAAATCCTTTAAGCTTTTAGAAAAGGTTAGGTGTGGTGTTGTACACATTTAACCTCAGCCATTGGGAGACAGGCAGAGCTCTCAGTTTGAGGCCAGCCTGGTCTACATAGTTCTAGGCTAGCCAAGGCTACATAGTGAGACCCTGTCTCAAGCAACAACAAAAAGTTAGGAATAATGTAAAGTTCTTTCTTGCTGTCTCTCTCTGTTTCTGTCTCTCTGTTTCTCTCTCTGTTTTTTGAGACAGGGTTTCCCTTTGTAACAGCCCTGGCTGGCCTGGAACTCACAGACATCCACCTGCCTCTGTTTCCAGAGAGCTGAGATTAAAGGCAGGACCCACATACCTGGTCAGTAAGGATGATCAGGCACAGCCCTCTACTTTCTGATCGCACAACACTGTCTGACTTCCATCCTCAGGACAGCGTCACTGTGGCGTGTATCTGCGGTCCCAGGCCTTGGAAAGTGGAGGCATGAGGACGTGCTGTGTAGATGAGGATGGCCTTGAACTCCTGACGCTCCTGCCTTTGCCTCTGTGTGGGGTGGGTGGATGTGCCAGGCTGTGTGTGCCGAGGTCAGGATAGCTTGTGGGAGTTGAATCTCTGTCCGAGTCCTGAGGACAGCTTTGGGTTGCAGGGCTCACTGACAAGGGCCTTTACCAGCTGAGCTGTTTTCTGCTTGGCCTTTGTCTCCTGAGTGCTGGAGTTACACGCCTAGCTGTGGCTCTCTATTTGAAAAAAAAAAATTTCATTTTTGTTTTTTTTTTTTTTTCGAGACAGGGTTTCTCTGTATAGTCCTGGCTGTCCTGGAACTCACTGTGTAGACCGAACTCAGAAATTTGCCTGTCTCTGCCTCCCAAGTGCTGGGATTAAAGGTGTGCGCCACCACTGTCCAGCTCTTTTTTTTTTTCCCCTTTTATTTATTCCTTAGTCTTTTTAGACTACTTCTCCCCTCTCACAGTTTTGTTTAATTTGATATTCTCTCTCTCTCTCTCTCTCTCTCTCTCTCTCTCTCTCTCTCTCTCTCTCTCTCTCTGTGTGTGTGTGTGTGTGTGTGTGTGTGTGTGTGT
>NC_034612.1:20582699-20584558 GCF_900095145.1 Mus pahari
AACTCACTCTGTAGACCAGGCTGGCCTCAAACTCAGAAATTCGCCTGCCTCTGCCTCCAGAATGCTGGCGTTAAAGATGTGTTTTCCTTTTTAAGCTGGAGTCTCGTGTAGCCCAGGCTGGTTCTGAGCTCACTGTCTGGCTGAAGCCGACCTTGAACTTTACTTTTCCTGTAAACTCTCAGGGGTTTATGTGGTGTGGGTGGGGCTGGAACCCAGGACTTTGTGTAGCTAGGGAAGTGCTCTGTCACCAAGCCCTAGCCCAGGTCCCAGCGATTTCTCTCTGGAAGCAAGGACAGTGTTCAGGACCGGCCTGTGGCATGGAGGGGACACTGGAAGGCAGACGCGAGTCAGGCTCCTCAGACTAGTCCTGTCCGGAAAGTGCAGGCTCTGAGTCACGGCTGTCAAGTTCCTCCATAAATCAGTGCGGTTGGACAGTCAGGTTTCTGTAAGAGCTGAGGTGACCAAACCAGCGGCAGCCTTGTGAGCCGGGTGCTTCTGTCCAGCCAGGGGCTATGAGTACGTTTTGGAGCCCTCACCTGTCCCGCTGCCCCTGGACAGACCTCAGGAGACAAAGGTGTTGCAGGTGTCCTGCGGTCGAGCACACTCCCTTGTCCTGACAGACAGAGAAGGTGGTAAGTAGGCTTGTAGAGGTTGGAGGGGTGAGGGAGAGGGAGGGGGAGGGATGAGGGAGGGGGAGGGATGAGGGAGGGGGAGGAGAGGTGAGGGAGGAGGGAGGAGGAGGGAGGAGGAGGGGGAGAAACATTTGTGACAGGCCTTGTTCTTGGGTACCTCCTTATTGCTGTGACATGATGTGGTGTCCCCAGCAGACTGAGAGGTGGCTTCAGAGGGTGGCATTACATATAGACTTGCTAACACGTTCTCTACAAAGCTGCCATCACTCTACCACTGGGCTGTGTGCTACCTCAGTCCTTGATTTTTTTTTTTTCTAAGATTTATTTTGAATTTTTATCCATGTGTCTTTGTATATATTTGAGTGTATGCTACATGTGTGTGGTACCTGCACGGGCCAGAAGACAATATCAGGTCCTCCAGAGCTGGGCAGTTTTGACCGCCCATTGGGGGTGCTGGGAACTGAACTCCGTCCTCTGCTAGAACACCTAGCTTCTAAGTGCTGGACCATCTCTGCAGTCCAGCCTGGCTTTATTTTATTTTATTTTATTTTATTCGGCTGTTATTTTTAATTGCCTGTAATCTGTTTATGACTGAGCATGTGTTTGTAGAGCTTCTAAGCATGCTAATAATGGTCATGGTACAGGCATCGGCCTCTACCCCAGCTGCACAGCGGGCCCATCTACCACTGGTTTCTTCCTCCCAATTGCGGTTCTCCTGGGGTCACAGCAGTGGCTTATGACCTCCAGTCTCTGCAAGTGCGGTTGGATCTGGGAGAGCAGCAGGCCCAGGCCGTGCCACACTCACGGGCTGCTGCAGAGGCTGGGAGTGAGGGAGACGGAGACCTAGGGTCAGCGAGGCTGCGCGGGCCAGGAGCCCTCAGAACTGACCTGCCAGCCTGGTGGTGCCGTGTGTGCTTCAGTCTTCAGCATGGGGAACAATTCCCACGGGCAGTGTGGCCGGAAGGTGGTGGAGGATGAAGTATACAGGTGAGCAGGCACATGGAATGCTGGGGAGGGAGGGAGGGAACCCTCATCTCAGCAGAGCCTCATTTGTAGGGTGGGAGGGGAGGGTGGAAGAGCCGTGGTCATGATGTAGAAAGCTGCTGCTTTGTGTGTGTGTGTGTGTGTGTGTGTGTGTATGCATGTGTGTGTGTATGTGTGTGTGTGTGTATGTGTGTATGTGTGTGTGTATGCATGTGTGTGTGTATGTGTGTGTGTGTGTGTATG
>NC_034612.1:20584663-20591298 GCF_900095145.1 Mus pahari
GTGTGTGTGTGTGTGTGTGTGTGTGTGTACATGCACATCCTCATCCCATGTGTGGAAGTCAGAGGGTCATTTTCAGGAGTTGGTTCTCACCTTCCACCTTGTGGCTTCTGGGTTAGAACTCAGGTCATTGGGTTTGGCGACCCGTGCCTTGAGCTGCTGAGCCATCTTGCTAGGCCCCTCTGTTTTTATTGAAACATGGTTTCTCTATGTAGCTTTGGCTGTCCTTGAACTCGCTCTGTGGATCAGGCTAACCTTGAACTCATATCTACCTGCCTCTGCCTCTGAGTGCCAGGATTAAGGCGTGTGCCACCTTCCATATCAGGCTCTATCAGTTTTCTTGAGAAAGGCTGTCACTGTATCTTTGGTTGGCCTGGAAATTTCTGTGTCAGCAGGTTGGCCTTGCACTTACAGAGATCCACTTGCCTCTGCCTCCTGCGTGGTGGGATTAAAGTGTGCGCCATTATGTCTGGCTATTTATATTTTTATAAAATGTTCACTTTATCAAATTAACTTAAAACAAATTCCCCTTTATCTCATTCTTTTTATTTTAGTGTTGAAAATATTTTCCCAAGTCAGGCATAGTGGTTCATGGCAGTAATTGTTGTGTTTAGGAGTGTTTAGGAGTTACGGACTGGAGAGTTAAAAGTTCAAGGCAGTTTGTGCAGACCTTATCTCAGAAGATAAGACGGAAGGGTTAGGAGGCCAGCCATGATGGCACACACCTTTAATCCCAGCACACTGGATGCAGAGGCAGACAGATATCTGAGTTCTAGGCTAGCATGGTCTACAGAATGAGTTCCAGGACAGCCAGGAATACATAATAGAGAGACCCTGTCTCAAAAACCAACAAACCAACAAACCAACCAACCAACAAACATGGCCTGGGACTGCACCTCCTTTGTTGTATAGCTAACTTCTCTTTCCGTAAGAATCAGGCTCAGTATTAGAGCAGTTGTCCAAAACTCCCGTATAGTGCTAGGCTAGGGTAGTGCTAGGTTGGCCTGATACCTGGGTCCCATCCCTAGCACCACAAAAAAGCAAACCAACAACAAACCGGCTGGATAGATGCTCAGCAGTGAAGAGCGCTTACTGCTCCCGCAGAGGACTGCACTTCTGTTCCCAGCACTGTGTTGGATGGCCCCAGCTCCAGGAGAGACGATGCCTGTGGCCTCTCAGGGCAACTGTACACTTGTGCATACACTCCCACACACATAATTAAAAACTCGACAAACGTGGCAACCTCAGCTGACTGCTGAGGTCATTTGACCTTGAGAGCTGTTGTTCTGTTTGCCCTGTGTGTGTGAGGACGTGACTGTGGGTAGAGAGCACAGGAGGTAGGTTTGTAGTGTGCATGTGAGGACATGACTGTGCAGGTAGGGAGGGCTGGAGGTAGGTTGCTGGGTGGGGCCCAGCCTGTCCCATGCTCACGGTCACATCTGTTTTTTCTCTTCAATCTGTCCCTGGCTTAGCGAGAGTCACAGAGTGCACAGGATACAGGACTTCGATGGACAGGTGGTCCAGGTAAGAGAACCTTCAGGCTTGTCTTCTCAGGTGCTTTTGAAAGGTTGGAAGGTGCAGGGGATGGTGTCACACGTGTCCTTGGGCTTCTCTGGATGTCTTAAGGGTGCTATTGCAGTGATAAAACACCATGACCATAAACAACTTGGGAAAGAAAGGGTTTATTCGGCTTATGCTTCTACATTGCTGTTCACCACTGAAGGAAGTGAGGACAGGAATTCAAGCAGAGCTGGAACCTGATGCAGGGGCCGTGGAGGGGTGCTGCTTACTGGCTTGCTTCCCGTAGCTTGATCATCCTGCTTTCTTCTAGAATCCGGGACCACCAGCTGGGGTTGGGTCCCCCCACCATTGGCTGGGCCCTCCCCCATCAATCAGTAATTAAGAAACTGCCCTACGGGCTATGCCACAGCCCCATCTTATGTTGGAGGCATCTTCTCAACGGAGGCTCCCTCCTCTCTGATGATTGTCACTTGTGTCAAGTTGACCTAAAACCAGCCAGCCCTAATTTAACCTCTTCCACCAGGCTGAAGAGATTAGTAGGAATTAACTTGCCACAGACCAGAACGGATGCTAGAATATAGGGGCAGGGTAGAAGTGAAGGGGACATAGCAGGGTTAGAAGTGAGGTTGCAGCAGAGGGAAAGGCTTAACTGGCTTCATGGTCGATGAGTGTGAGTTCAAGTCCCTGCTCCTCCACTTACTTGCTGAGTGGCTTTGGGTCAGTCACTAAACTTGTGCTGGGAGGGGGGGTCTTGACTGTTGCTTTAGCACAGTTCCTGGCAGAACCGCTGTCCTGTGAGTTAGGAAAGGAGTGTGGTATCTTCCTGTCCTCTAGACAGGCCCTAGCTTTGTGTGGGGCTGCGGGAAAGCCTCAGGGTGGACAGTGCCCTATAGGGAAGTGTGAGGGGAGGGGCCGAGGTCACAGAGTAGGTAGAGGTGGGGAGGGCAGCCCGGAGCTCAGTGTGAGGCTGAGGAGGGAAGAGCTGTTGTACACTTGGTTTCCGTGAGTAGAGAGGGCGACAGGGTAGGCTGCATGGCTTCTGAGAGTCAGCTGTGAAGGTGAACGGAGGCGAGCCCACCTGATCCAGCAGTGCACCCTCGGCCTGGGTCTCTAACGTCTCTGCTCTCTGTCTCTCTGTCTCTCTGTCTGCCAGGTTGTCTGTGGTCAGGACCACAGCCTCTTCCTCACAGACCAAGGTGAAGTCTACGCTTGCGGATGGGGTGCCGATGGACAGACAGGTGGGTGTGTGCTGGCCCTCTGAGGAAGGGCAAGATCTTGGCCCGTGGCCTCTGCAGCCGCTGCTGGGCTGTAAGGGTCACGGTCTCCATTCGGGTCTTCTGGGGAATGCCATCTTTTGCATCCTTTCCTGGTCCTTTTGCTGCTGGTTTCCATAGAAACGAACCAAGGTGTCCGAGGCTCCTCTGCACTGTTGTCAGTAACGGAGCCCCGGGCCTCGTTTCCTTGCACCCAGAGTCTAGAGGAGCAGGCTGGTCTGCTGCCTCTGTGGGTTCTGCTAGTACTCCCCTCCCTCAGGGGCTTAGTGGCTTGATGATGAACTTGTGTTTTAGTGAGTTTAATTTGTGGGAGCCTTCAGGGCCTGCCTTAGAGATCATTCCACTCGAAGGTGTTTCACTGACCCTGGCTTCTTGCCAGGGCTATTGCTGCTAAGCTCCTGGTTTACCCGGGAGTCTGTGGTTCTGCATGGAGCTGCGGCCAGCTGCCCGATAAAGGTCCTGTGCTGTCCGGGTGGCCTTGAAGTCCTGGTCTAAGTGACCGCTTCCCTTAGCCTGCTGAGTCCATGAACTTACAGGTACATGCCACTGGGCCTGGCTTCCTTCTCTCCTGGCAAGCCCAGCAGGGATAGAGAGCGCATCCTGCAGGGCTGCCACGTAGCCCAGTGGTAGCTGCAGCCCGACCACTGCAACCCAAAAAAGCAGCAAAAAGAAGAAGAAAGACAGTAATTGCTTAGAATTTATGCAAACTCGAAAAGCTTTATCATAGCATGTTATTTTATCTTCCAAAGTTTTCTAAGTTGACTTTTGGGAATTTTGTTTGAGGATCTACTCCCTCCTGTCTCTCCCTCCCTCCTGTCTCTCCCTCCCTCCCCTCTCTCCCTCCCTCCCCTCTCTCCCTCCATTTCTTTTTTTTTTTAAATATTTTATTTTATTTTTTAAAAAGATTTATTTATTATACATAAATACACTGTAGCTCTTTTCAGACACACCAGAAGAGGGCATCAGATCTCATTACGGGTGGTTGTGAGCCACCATGTGGTTGCTGGGATTTGAACTCAGGACCTTCTGAAGAGCAGTCAGTGCTCTTACCCGCTGAGCCATCTTGCCAGCCCAATATTTTTTTTTTTGCTTTTTTGAGACAGGGTTTCTCTGTATAGCCCAGGCCATCCTGGAACTCACTTTGTTGACCAGGCTGGCCTCGAACTCAGAAATCTGCCTGCCTCGCCAGCCCAATATTTTATTTTATGTATATGAGTACACTGTACCTGTCTTCAGACACACACCAGAAGAGTGCATCAGATCCCATTACAGTCGTGAGCCATCACGTGGTTTCTGGGAATTGAACTCAGGACCTCAGGAAGAGCAGTCAATGCTTTTAACCGCTGAGCCATCTCTCCAGCCCCGTTCCTTTCATTTTTGACTTCATCTTTCTATTTAGTCCTTCTATGTAGTCCTGCTTGTCCTGGAATTGGCTATGAAGACCAAATTGGCCTTGAGTTCACAGAGGCCTCCTCCTCCGCGTCCTGAGTGTTGGGATTAAAGGTGTTACCACCTCATGTCGAAGGTCTGTTTCTAAGGCTGTTCTGGAACCTACAGTATAGACCAGGCTGGCTTAGGACTCACAGTGTAGCCCAGGCTGTCCTGGAACTCATCCTCAGTCAACTTGATTTAGACCTAGAAGTTCCTTGGGTGTTAAAATATGCTATCGATGGCTTTTTTTTGTTTGTCTTCTCTGGAGCAAAGTGCTACCCACAAGCATGTCCTTCCCTAAGTCTCCTGTGTCCATGAGTTAATGCACTGTTTCCTCCTGTGTTAGGCCTGGGTCACTACAACATCACCAGCACACCCAGCAAGCTGGGCGGAGACCTTGCCGGGGTGACTGTCGTCCAGGTCGCCACCTACGGCGACTGCTGCTTAGCTTTGTCCGCTGATGGAGGTGTCTTTGGCTGGGGAAATTCTGAGTACCTGCAGTTGGCCTCCGTCACAGACTCCACGCAGGTGGGTAGGCAGCGGGAGCTGAGGCTCAATGCGGAGGTGGGCTTCAGGTGTAGCCTGGTGTCATACTGCCTCTGCTCTGTCGTCTCCTTCGGGCCCCCAAAGAAGAGGAGGATTGAAAGCCCAGGTTACTAGCTGGCCCTGGTTTAAGACAATGTTTTATTTTTGTATGCTTTTCATGTGTGTGTGTACACACTATGTAGACTTAATGGGTCTAGAACTTTGCTATGTAGAGCAGGTTGGCCTTGAACTCACAGAAAACTGTCTGCCTCTGCATCCTGAGTGTAGGGTTTAAAAGTGCTTACATCCTCCCCCCACCCCCACCTTCTCCTCTCTTAAAGGGCAGTGCTTTAATTCATAACACTGGCTGGCCTGGGACTCTATGTAGACCAGAGCCTCAAACTCACAGAGAGCCTGTGCCTCTGCCTCCTGTGCTGGGATGAAACGTATGAACCACCATGCCTCTTAATGTAGGCTGTGATTGTCCTGTTCCCTTGTCGTAGCTCTTCCCACCAGAGGGTGCGCCCTTCTTCCATTGCCTAGCTACCTCTACTTACCCTTCAGAGCTTAGGAAAAGTGATACACAACTGCCCCCTCCCCCAAAGCCCCTCTGCACTTTGACATAACAAGGTGCTGACTTTGACCACCATCTGCCTCGCAGAGAGGGGCCTCTCTAGCTCCCTTCTGTGTCCCGAGCCCTTCTTAGGAAGCTTGGAGAGCAAGAGATGTTGTGGAGAGCTCTGTGAGGTTAGTGAGTGAGCTGGGATCCCAGCCAAGGACTCTTTCTGCTTCTGGCTAGTCTGTTGTCCTAACAGTGCCCACCCTTGTCTTTGGTGCAGGTGAATGTCCCTCGGTGCCTGCCTTTCTCCGGAGTAGGCAAGGTGAAGCAGGTGGCTTGTGGTGGCACAGGCTGTGCTGTACTGAACGGTGAGAGCCACTTCTTGGCAGCTCTGTGGGAGGCACTGGGCAGATAGGAGAGGGAGGGGACGACAGCTTGTGAGCTTCAGGGATGTAGGTGGCAGCCCACAGATGGGAGTGTGGCTGTGGGACCCTGTAGTAGTTCAGTGACTCCAGGTAGGGGTGATCTCCCAGCAGGTCCGTAGCTCTCGATATAGGTGTATAGACAGCCCCAGGGCTCTGTCATTTTATAGCAGATGTCTCTGGATCCTGGAACTGGGGATCAGTCACAGGCCCCTATGCATACTATGGGGAGTCTAGGCAGATGCTCTACCCCTTAGCCACATGCCCAGGCACATGCATGAAAAATCTGCTCTGTTACTGGGCTCTACCCCTAGCAGCAGAATTGTACCTGTTATAGCCAGGGCTGCAGAGAGCTCAGTAGTAAAGCACTGATGCTAGGAGAGCCAGGTAGTGTCCAGAGCACTGTGCCAAAGACAACAGAAAAACCCAAAACCAAACCAAACCAATAAATCAGTAATGGTGGAGGGGTGGTAAGAGGGGGAAAGGGAAGAAAAGGAAGCTTGGTGTGCACTCGGGAGCTGAGGCAGAGGACTGTCAGTCCCTGGCCCGTTTGGACTGCAGAGCAAGGCTGTGTCTTAATACAAAACACCTGGAATTTGAGGGAGTCCAGTGGTTAAGGGCACGTGTTCTTGTAGGAGACCCAGGTTCAATTCCTGGCACCCACATGGCAGTTCACAACCATCCATAGCTCTAGTCCAGGGAATTTGATACCCTCTCTTAACCTCCCCGGGCATCAGGCACCCATGTGATGCACAGATACACACTTGAGCGGAAGACTCACACACGGGCCGGGCAGTGGTGGCGCATGTCTTTAATCCCAGCACTTGGGAGGCAGAGGCAGGCGGATTTCTGAGTTCGAGGCCAGCCTGGTCTACAGAGTGAGTTCCAGGACAGCCAGGGCTACAC
>NC_034612.1:20591493-20602041 GCF_900095145.1 Mus pahari
AAAAAAAAAAGGCCTAAAACAAAACCCCAGACTTCTGCTCCCCCAAAAGAAAGTTAAAAAGTATTCCTAGGAGTCCTAAGAACCTGGTCGGAATGGCTTGTGTCTGACATGGTTCTCTGATCAGTGTGGAATTTGGAGCCGTCAGTGGGGACAGCGTCCACGTTTTTATGTGCCCAGTGGACTTTATGCATGCCCTCCCCCCATTCCCCTCAACAAGTGGGTTGCTTCTGCTCTGAGACTGGCTTCCTCCCTAGTCAGCCTCACAGTGGGTCTCAGTGTTCCAAGGTGAGCTTCAGACGTCCACCTCCTGAGTTCAGGGATTATAGGCATGCTCCATTCTGCCTGGCTTCTGCGGTCTGTGGACAGCACCAAGGGCTTCGTGCATGCCGGGCAGGCACGCTACCACCTGAACCCAGCCCCTGTAGATTTCATGGCAAGGGAGGGCTCTGCTTGGCTTGACTCACAACCACGGTTTTGTTGTAACACAGCGGAGGGTCATGTTCTCGTCTGGGGCTATGGAATTCTTGGAAAAGGACCAAAGCTCTTGGAGACAGCAATTCCAGAAATGATTCCACCCACGCTCTTTGGCTTGACGGAGTTCAACCCCGAAGTCCGGGTTTCCCAGATCCGATGTGGGCTTAGCCACTTTGCCGCACTCACCAGTAAGTTACTGGCTGCACAGCCAGGCCAAAATCTGTTCCTTTTTAAACTGGGTTAGCTCTCAGCTTCTGTCATCAAACTGCATCCACTTATAGCCATCCATCCGTCCACCCATCTTTCTGTCCTTCCCACTAGTCTACCATCTATCCATTTCTGTCCATCCAGCTATCATCCATCCATCCATCTATCTGTCTGTCCATCCATCCATCCATCCATCCATCCATCCATCCATCCATCCATCCATCCATCTATCCATCCATCCATCCATCCATCCATCCATCCATCCATCCATCCATCCAATAGGTTTATGTCTTCACAGAATAAGTGAAGAGGGAGGCCACGGCAGAGGTAGCCCCGTTTGTACCATGCAGCACACACCTTTAATGCTGCCACTGTGGTTGGGTTCTTTGGTTTGTGGTGAGGCCTATGCTGCCGTGATCTCATAGGAGGCACCTGCTCGGGGGTGGTGGATGGGGAGAAATAAGTGCTGGTGAGAACCAGGAGAGGTTTGGGCTGTGCCTGGACAGGTGATGCAGTGAGTGTGTGGGTGGCAAGTGGCCCACCTTACAGACCCTCCAGCATGCTGGGGAGAGGTGACCTCAGTGGTGGCCAGCCTTTGGCTCTTGAAGGCTGGGCAGGTTGTAGAGCCGTGAAATACCAAGTTGTTCCCCAAGCACCGGGCCCCTGGCCTCCCACCCGTTCCAGGTTCAGTGTGTTGGTTCAGGCTGCTCTGCAGCCCCTGGACAGCACAGTTACTGTGTGCACGTCACCATGGTGATTCCCAGCGAGCTGCTGCTTCCTTGCCTTTCAGAAGTCTTCGTGAGAGAAAGGCATACATTTTCCTTTTTCTTGACACCAGAGCCTAAGTTTGCTCTTTTTTGGGTACTTTTAGTCTGTCACATAACTGACCTCTATGCCTACTCAAATGGCATGGCTCCTTTTCACTCCTAAGCTCCACTGGTGAATCTATAATGAGCATCTCTCTAAAAATAAAATAATAATTTCAAAAAGTCTTTTTTTTTTTTTTTTGACTCAAGATGCGGCTCAGTGGTAGAGCCCCTGCCTAGAATCCCCCAGTGAGGGGCTGGGGGTGTGGCTCAGTTGAGGAATGGCTGCCTAAACCTTGCCAGTGAAGGCGATGGGTCTGTAGTAAAGCACTTTCTCCAAGTTGTTATCATTGTTATGTATTAGTTTGTTCCTTTCTGGCTCTTCTAAGAGGTCAAGTTCATGAGGACAGGAAGCATGTTTGTTCAGTTGCTGTCCTACCCCCAGTGCTCAGCACACAGACAGACCCACGGTTAGGAACCCAATTGTTCTGTGCCTCCTCACAGAACACACCCACATACTGAAACCCAAACAGAACCGGCTGACTTGCCTCAGTGTCAGCGAGAAGGGCAGAGCTGGGTCAGAAGAAGCTGTGGGTGGCAGCAGGCCGTCTGGGTGAGCAGAGTGGGCTGCACAGAGCCCTGACCTGTTCCACAGGGAGACTCGCCTTCCCTAGGCTGGCTCTCAGAAACCCTGGCCTGGGGATGGGCCTGGGGATGGGACATTCTTCAGGGTGCCTTTCACTGAGAAGTCATAGTTCAAAGGCTGAGCTGTGCAGTAGGCTCTGTCCTCTTGATGGCCTGCTCCTTGTGTTGTTCCAACCAAGCCATCTTCCTTCCTCTGCAGACAAGGGTGAGCTGTTTGTGTGGGGCAAGAACATCCGAGGGTGCTTGGGGATTGGCCGCCTGGAAGACCAGTACTTTCCATGGAGGGTAAGACCATGCAGGGGTGGGATGCGGAGGGCTTCCCAAAGGATTGGTTGGCTTTGGGAAGCAAAACCAAATATGGGACAGGGTCCAGCACCTCCTGTGCACCACAGTCAAGGGTGTGCTCCTGGGAGACTTGAGTGGAGGTGACGAGCAGGAGCTGATATGGACACATAGCACTGGTGTCCATGTGTGTAGGCCTTTAGCCTTTCTTCTCCCTCCGTGCAGTCGGTGCGCAGGTGGGCCAGAGGTGCGGCTCTGCACACAAGCATGCACGAATCCTCGGGCTCCATCCCCAGCACCACATACACTTAGTGGGGTGGCCTGTACCTTTGATCCCAGCACTAGACTTGTGGAGCCAGAAGACTCGGAAGTTCAAGGTCATCCTTGGCTATAATGGCAAGTTTGAGGCCAGCCTGAGCTGCATGAAACCCAGTCTAAAAAGAAAAAACAAAAGAATAGCTAAGTTCTTTTCAGAACAGCTTAAAGAGCTGGCTTAGTAAACACTAGGAAACACAACATGAAAAGATTCCCCTAAGAAAAGAGAGATGGTTCAGCGGGTAAGGGTGCTCGATGTTCCCCCAGAGGACCTGGGGTGGGTTCCCAGCACCTACATCAGAGGGCTCACACCTGCCTGTCACTCCAGCTCTGGACTGGAGAATCCTATTCTCTCTCTCTCTCTCTCTCTCTCTCTCTCTCTCTCTCTCTCTCTCTCTCTCTCTCTNTCTCTCTNTCTCTCTCTCNCTCTCTCTCTGTTTGTCTCTGTCTGTCTCTCTCTACCTCTCTCTCTCTCACACACACACACAGACACGCACACACAGGCACACACGTGCACACACGTGCACAAAGAGATACATAAAAATTTTAGTTACCTTGTTTTATTTTGCCCCCCTCCCCCTTTTTTTTCCCTGGTGTCTAAGGCCAAACCCAGGGCCTGGCTCTGCCACCAAGCTAAATCCTCAACCCCCTAAAAATAAAAAAAAGCCTCTGCTCTCTTGCTGTGGTAGACATGATTAGGCCAGCTGAGCTGCATATCGGTGGGGCTGGAGGGACGCTTGTTGAAAGTGGAGCTCTTATGTATTTGAGACAAGGTCTCCTGTGTAGCCCTAGCTGGCATGGAGCCTGCTATGTAGACCAGCTAATCTTAAACTTGTAGAGATTCGCCTGACTCAGCCAGCTTGGCTTCTGTTGTTGTTTGTTTGGTTTTTAGTTTAGACCAGGCTAGCCTTGAACTCACGGAGATCCACCTTCCTCTGCCTCTCGAGTGCTGGGATTGAAAGGCAAAGGCATGGACCTTTCCACTGCCTGGGCCTGGCTTGATTTTTAAGGTGCTTTTGTGTGCGCTGAGAACAGGATCCAGAGCCTTGTGAATCGGGGATGCGTTCTGCTGCTGGGCCCTGCTCGAGCACAGTGGCTTTCTCTTCATGGTAGAACATCCCACCAGCCTCAGAGCAGGACAGGTGCCTGCCGACCTGTGTGGTGCCAGTGGTGCCTGGCCTGGCACACCTTTGTGCCTCTGTTCCTGGACACAGCTTCTGATATGCATCGCCATGCCTGCTTGCTTTATTTATATGATGCTGGGATTCAAACCCAGGGCTTTAGATGTGCTAGGCAGGCAACCTACCAACTGAACCACATTCCCAGACTTAGAAAAGACCTCCTCCCCCCTCCCCCGCTTTCAAGATTTATTTATTTTATTTTATTTTTATTTATTTATTTATTTTAAAGATTTATTTATTTATTATATGTAAGTACACTGTAGCTGTCTTCAGACGATCCAGAAGAGGGCGTCAGATCTCATTACGGATGGTTATGAGCCACCATGCAGTTGCTGGGATTTGAACTCCGGACCTTCGGAAGAGCAGTCGGGTGCTCTTACCCACTGAGCCATCTCACCAGCCCCGATTTATTTATTTTATATGTGTGAGTACATTGTTGCTGTCTTCAGACATACCAGAAGAGGGCAGCTGACCCAATCATAGTTGTGAGTCGCCACGTGGTTGCTGGGAATTGAACTCTGGAAGAGTGGTCAGTGCTCTTAACTGCTGAGCCATCTCTCCAGCCCATAAAAGACCTTTCTTAAAATCACTTAGAAAAATTGAAAATACACATACTTGCTGCAGACAATACAAATACACATACTTCCCTGGCCCTTGTGGGCTAGGATTTCTTATTGACCGCTCCCCATCTCTTCTCTCTTTTTGAGACAGGGTTTCTCTATGTATCCCTGGCTACCCTGGAACTCACTCTGTAGACCAGGCTGGCCTCAAACTCGTAAGACATTTACCCACCTCTGCCTCATGAGTGCTGGGATTAAAGGCATGTGCCACCTCCAGCTCTCTTTATTTATTATGTGTGGGGGTCTTGGGCAATGCACATGTGTACTATGGTGCATGTGTGGAGGTCAGAAGACAACTTTGTGTAGTTGATCGTCTCCTTACATCCTTATGTGGTTTCTAGGAATTGAACTCAGCTCAGCAGGCCAAGCAGCAAGGGCCCTCATCGACCTAGCCATCTTGCTGGTCCTGTCCCCTGCATGTCTTCAACTCACTTGGCTCCTTTATTAAAAGCTGCTTGTGGAGGCTGGAGGAGTTGAAAGTTGACTCTGTCTGTCTGTCTGTCTGTCTGTCTGTCTATCTATCTATCTATAAGACAAGGTCTCCCCTTGTAGCCCTGGCTGATCTAGAGTTTGCTATACAGACCAGGTTGACCTTAGACTCACAGAGATCCACCTGCCTCTGCCTCTTGAGTGCTCAGATTAAGGACGTGAACCACCACTCCTGGCTGGAGATATTAGCCAGATATTACCTAGATATTAGATATTAGAATTTATCTAATATTCATTTTTCAAAATTTACTTATTTATTTTTATTTATATGAGTAAACTGTAACTGTCTTCAGACACACCTGAAGGGGGCATCAGATCCCATTACAAATGGTTGTGAGCCACCATGTGGTTGCTGGGAATTGAACTCAGGTCCTCTGGAAGAGCAGTCAGTGCTCTTAACCACTGAGCCATCTCTCCAGCCCCTCTAATATTCTTTTAGAGAGAGATATTATATACGGGAGATGTTCCCATAGTGTCTTGCCTCTGTGCCTCCCAAGGCTGTAGATGTCAGCAAGGCAGGCAGTGGCAGTGAGCAACAGCATAGGCTCTGAGAATGGCAGGAGCCAACACCCGCCTCACACCCCTCCCCTCCCCTCCCCCTCCCACTTGTCCTCTTTCCTTTCTGAGCACAGGCTTGGAAAACAGGGGCAACAGCTGGGCCTTGTAATATCAAGTGCCTCACAGGCCTGCCACCTACCTGTGAGCGTTGTGGGCGGGTTACTTTCTTTTCTTGTTGCTTTGACAAAAGCAGCTTAAGGGAGGAAGGGTTTCCTGTGGCTCACAGTCTGAGGGTGCGAAGCCCATCTTGATGGGGAAGGCACAGCGGCAGGAGCGTGAGGCGGCTGCTCACATGGCATCCACAGTCAGGAAAGAGAGAGAGATGGATGCTGGTGCTCAGCTCACTTTCTCTTGCTCATTTAGTCTGGAACCCCACCCCATGCAGTGGTACTGCCCATATTCTAGAGGGGTCTTCTCACCTTAGTTAAACCCACCTAGGGACTCCCTTACAGGCATGGCCAGAGGTGTGTCTCCTAGGTGGTTCTAAAGCCTGCTATTCTGAATCACAGTTAAGCATCACAGCCGGTCACCTGTTGAGGTGACTTGGCAGAGCATAGCCGCTGGGTCAGAGTCTAGAGCCTGATGCCCCATGCTCAGCATGCACCCTCTGCTCTGGCTCACACAGCCAGAGGAGTGGTACCCTGCTGGCCCTGGCTCCCTGATCCGCCTTCCTGCTGAGGAGTGAGCCTGGCAGCCCGAGTGACTACTGTGTTGGCAGTGCCCTGGTCACCCACCCTCTTGCACATTTGGTGAGCTCCTGTCAGGCAACGACTTTGTCTCTTGGCATCTTCTGATTGGATGAAGGGGAGGGCTTGACAGGTTAATTAATTTCTCATTCCTGTAACAAAATACCTGGGGTCATCCAATTAAACACAGACAGTGCTTAATTTGGTTCCTGGTTTTAGAAGTTTTAGTTGGAGTCAGGAGACCCCATTGCTTTGCGCCTCAGGCTGGGCAGTATGACATAGCAAGGGGATATGTGACCTTAAAGCTGCTGGAAAGCCGAGGGGCAGAGAGGGGCTGGGGTCCCATTATTACCTTCAGAGGCATGCTCAGTGCAGGGTGGATAGGGGAGGTAACCTCAGTTGAGAAATCGCCCGCATGAGAGACTTTAGGCAGACCTATGAGGCATTTTCAAAATTAGAGATCGGTGTGGGAGAGAGAGCCCAGCTCATTGGGTGATGCCACACCTGGGCTGGTGATCCCTATGTGGAATGAGCATAAGGACCTGAGGGAAGCAGAATGAGTAAGCCATGAGGTGCCAGCCAGGAAGCAGCACCCTCCACAGCATCTGCATCTGCATCTGCATCAGCTCCTGCCTGCCTGCCTTCCCTCAGCGATCAGTGATGGCTGTGCCAGGGAAGCATGCGCCACGTGAACCCGTTCCTCCCCAGTTGCTTATGGTCATAGTGTCTGAGCACGGCACGGTGTCTGAGAACGTCTAAGGCATCGCCAGTGCCTAACTTCCTCACAGCAGATTCCACCCCCATAGGTTCCTGCCATTTTCCAGTAGCACCAAGCTATGGGACAAGCCCTCAACACATGGACCTTCAGGGCACACTGGAGATCCAAGCCAGGGTGGTGTGGGGTTCCCATGGCACAACCCTTGTTATCCAGTGGGAGCCGTGAGCCCTGAGGCGGATCCCATGAGGTCACACAGATAAGCCCTAGGTGAAGCTAGACTCACCCCCGCCACCTTTGCACTGTTGTGCATGGTGGTGCACACCCGCAGTCCTAGCCATTTGGAAGGCTGAGGCAGGAGGGTCAGGTCAACCTGGGTTAATAGTGAGATTTGTTTGTTCTCGCTCTCTCCTTAGTATGAAAGGAGCCCTGGATTAGACCCCTAGCGCCACATAAGTCAGATGTGAGGGGGCACACCTGTAATCTCGAGAACTGAGAGGGAGAGGTGGAGGTAGGAGGATCACAAGTTCGAGGTCATCCTCAGACGCAAAGGGAGTTGTGAGGCCAGCCTGGGCTACATGAGACCCAGAGCCCACCATCCCCACCTGACTAAGAACAGGCTTGTTGTGGAGTCCTGAAAGAGACCCACACCAGGAGCCACCTCTGTTCCCAGAGGTCCTGGCCAGCAAGCACAAACCAAGCCGCTTCCTGTGCATCGGGCTCTCATGGCCAGGGCATCTGGGGAACAGCACCTAGGGACGTCAGTGCAGCGGGCTGGCTGTAGAGGATCCGGCGAGGCAGGGGAAAGTAAATAGATGATCTCAGGCGGCCTCGGAGGTTGCTAAGAGTCCACTTGGCTAGGTCACCACGGGGCAGCTGGTCACTGCTGTGCTGGGGCCGGCCTGAGGCACCGCCTGCAGCCCCGCGCTGCTTCTGTCACATGGGGCCTGCTTCTGTTTGCTCAGTGGTCTGTGTGGCAGCTTTTCGCCAGGGCATTATTTTTGTTTGGGGAGGCAGCGATACGGCATGGCGTGGTTCCTGACTTCATTTGCTGTCGACAGCAGCCCCTAATGGAGTCGAAGCTCCACAGTCAGCACCGGCCACTTTGGGGCTTTTAGGCCAGGCCACCTGTCGCAGGCATTCATTCCGCCCTGAACTCAGGAAATTGCCTAGGCAGTCACAGGAAGGGCGGATGAATAGGGTCCTCGCCAGCTGTTCCCGAATCCACAGCTGGGTGAGGGTCTGAGGCAGAGTCATGTTGAGTGTGCATGTCCCTTCTGCACTGAGAGCCTGGGAGGGTAAAGGATGTGGTTAAGTAGTTGTCAGTTGGCTGTAGGGCATGGTGTGATGGCGTTGGTATTAAGAGGTTAGTATTTATTTTGACAGGGAGTCAGGTAGCCCAGGCTAGCCTCAAACTCACTGTGTGGCTGAGGAACTTCTGGCCCTTCTGCTTCAACCTGCACCCCACACCATCACCGTGATAGGATGAGAGGCATGAACCACCATGCCTGGTCATAAGGGCTGGAGACTGAGCCCTGGGCCTCGTACATGCTAGAGAAGCCCTCTATCCACAGGGCAACATGCCCAGCCATGGCCGTTGTTTTTCATTGAGTGTCCTTTTTATAGAGTGCCATTTCTTGTTCATGATAATAGTAACAGCGATAAACAAGAGAAAGAGGGCATGGCGCTGTGCACCTCCGCTCTCAGGAAGCTGAGGCAGGAGAATGCTGCAAGTTGCAGGCTGGCCCATGCCATGTAGTGAGACCCTGTCTGAAAAGCTAATGGATGGATGCAGTGTATGGCGGCACACACCTTTAATCCCGGCACTCAGGAGGCAGAGGCCAGCCAGGGTTACACAGTGACATCCTGTCTCTAAAGCAAATAGGCCAGAATGGGTTGAGGCAGTGGCTCATGGGGACAGTGCTTTGCTGTGTAAGCATGAGTTCGGTTCCCCCAGCGGCGTGTACAGAGCTCTCTCTGCTCAGTGGTGCAGTCTATAACCCAGCGCCCGCAGGGGTGGACACAGTGTGGACTTAGCCCAGTGCCCATAGGAGTGGAAGTTGAAGATCTCTGGCACTTGCTGCCTGGCAAGTCTGGCTGAAACCGTAATCTCTAGGTTCAGTGAAAGACCTTGTCTCCAAAAACAGTGGCGAATGCTAGAGGAAGACACCTGACACTAACCACTTGTTTCCACAGCCACACACACCACATTCAACACACACATCCTACACAGCACCCAGCATACATACATACCACATAACGTTTTCCACACACTACACACACTACATATACTACTACTGCTACTCCTACTGCTACTACTACTACTGCTACAAACACACACACACACACACACACACACACACACACACACAAACACATTTACTCTACATAAACCCCGCACATACTGCACGGACACACACATACTATGTACGTTCTGTACACACTACACATACATACTCCCTCCACACACTACAGACACACACTACATTCCACATGCGCTGTCTTAGGGTCACCATGACTAAAGCAACTTGGGGAGGAGAGGGTTTACTCGGCTTACACTTCCACATCACTGTTCATCATCAAAGGAAGTCAGACAGGAACTCACACAGGGCGGGAACCTGGAGGCAGGGGCTGATGCGGAGGCCATGGGGGGAAGGGTGCTGTTTACTGGCTTGCTCCTCATGGCTTGCTCAGCTTGCTTGCTCTGTGCCTGCATGTGTGCCTTTCTGTCTGTCTGTCTCTGTCTCTGTCTGTCTGTCTCTCTCTGTTTCTGTCTGTCTGTCTGTCTGTTCTCAGCCCAGGGATGGCACCACCCACAATGGTCTGGGCCCTCCCTCTTCAATCACCAATTAAGAAAATACCCTACAGGCTTGTCTACAGCCGGGTATTATAGAAACTTTTCTCAGCTGAGGCTGCCTCCTCTCTGATGACTCTAGCTTGTGTCAAGTTGACCTAAAACCAGCCAGCACACACACCACATACAGTCCATTCCAAACACACTACAATCCACACACACCTACCACACACATATGAAACACAGTACATTTCTACATACACACCACATACACAACCAAAAAAGGAAACACACACACACACACACACACACACACACACACACACACACTCTCTTAAGAGTCTCTGAGGCCTACTGGGTAGAGGTACTTGATACCAAACGTGACTATTACCTGAGTTTAATATACAATATCCACAAGGTAGAGAGAGGAACCAACTCCTGAAGGTTGAGATCCCATTGACCTCAAGTGTGTGCATGCATGCACACACACACACACACACACACACGTGCAAACATGACGATCTAGTTCTAATCCTCAGCACCTATGTAAAAGGGTAGGTATAGCCACATATGTGCTTGCAATACCAGCATAATGGGGTTAGGTTTGGTTGTGGAGACAGAAAAATCATTGGGACTTGTTGGCTGCCAGCCTAGCTTCAGGTTCAACAAGCTCTGTCTCAAGGGAATAACTTGGAGAGTGATGGAGCAGAAACCTACTCTCCCCCTCTGTCTCCAACGTGCGCGTACACACACACACACACACACACACACACACA
>NC_034612.1:20602066-20617163 GCF_900095145.1 Mus pahari
AGAGAGAGAGAGAGAGAGAGAGAGAGAGAGAGAGAGAGAGAGAGAATTAAAGAATAGAATAATGAGGATTGACAGGACCAGCCTCTGAAGGAAGGCCCGGTGTAGCTCTGTGGTGGCCTGCTCCCACACCGCCTTTCCGGCACTCTTAGAAAGTACTTGGTGACCCAGTGAAGGTTACCGAACACTCAGCCTCCAGGTAGGGGATCTGGAAGCCATGGTCACAGGCAGTGGGACCAGGAACATCCGTGTCCTTCCCCAGGGCCACCCTTTTCTAGGGTGACTACTAGAGCTGATGCCACTGATGGGCAGAGAGGTAGGGTAGCAGAGAGGTAGCGATACTAGTGAGCTATGGATTAGCGTGGGCATCCCATTTCCAGGGGATACAGCCCCACTCACAGAAGGCAAGGAACCTTCTAAGGGGAGGGGCTGAGGGTGAGGCTCACTGGGTAGCTTGCTTGCCTAACACATACAAAGCCTGAGAGTCTGTCTCTAGTACCACGTGTGCCAGGTGTGGTGCTACATGTGTGTAAACCCAGCACGTGGGAGGTAGAGGCAGGAGGATCATAGTCAGCTACACAGGGAACTGGAGGCTAGCCTGGGTTATATGAATTGTATCCTCATTCCCTCCCGCAGGGCCCCAGAGCCTGGTTGTCCTTCTCTCACTGTGTCCGGGGCTTCTTTTCCAGGTGACGATGCCTGGTGAGCCTGTGGACGTGGCTTGTGGAGTGGATCACATGGTGACTCTAGCCAAGTCATTCATCTGAAATGCCCTCTGGCCCCAGCCTGTGAGCCATGCCCACAGAAGCAGCTTGGCAGAGGCAGGGTGTGGCCACCAGCAGAGCTTCTGAGGGTACTGGGAGAGGGCCACGGCCTCTGAGGCGCAGGATGCTCGCTCTGTGTCCTCAGTGGGGACATCCTACTAGGAGTCTGTGGACAAAGAAAGCCCTTCCCCGCTGAGGCTCCTGCTGCTGCATCAGCTCAGGATGGCTATTGGCTTGGCGCGTTCCTGAGGAGTACCAGGGCATGAAGACCTTGGGTGGCCAGGCAGGTTCCCTTTCCAGGTAACACATCTGGGGATGTGTCTTGTCGGAGACACTATCCTTAGAGAAAGTTCACTGCTCATGACACATTTAAGAGTTTAGAGACATGTCAAGGCACGCAGAGGAACTTGTAGTCCCCTGTCACAGGAGGTTGGAGTTGGGCCTCAGCTCAGCAAGAGAGCCAGCTGCCTGCCTTCAGCTAGGGCCTCTCTGGTCAGCTGTCACCCCAGAAGTCCCGCAGAAGGACAGTCCAGGAGCCCAGGGTGCCTTGATGGAGCAGCCGGCCAGTGGGAGCCAGCCTCCCGCTCAGGTCTGCAGCATCCCAGCCTTGGAACTTACTCACTGCCTGGCTTTGAACAGCCCAGAAGCCCCTGAAGAAAGACTGCGGGCCAAGTGCTTGTGGGCTGAGGGCTGGCTGTGGAATCTGGCTGAAGGGCTTCCCTTGGAGTAGGAGGCCTCAGAAACTGGGAAAATACTTGTTTTCAAGAAAGCTTGTCCTGTCCTTTCAGAACAGTGTTTGAAAAGGTCTTTTGGAATAAAACTCTATTTTCTGCCTTTTTAAAGAATGGAGGTCTTGTAAAAGTTTTACTTGATCTTTTTTTTTTTTTTTTTTGGTTTTTCGAGACAAGGTTTCTCTGTATAGCCCTGGCTGTCCTGGAACTCACTTTGTAGACCAGGCTGGCCTTGAACTCAGAAATCCGCCTGCNTAGACCAGGCTGGCCTTGAACTCAGAAATCCGCCTGCCTCTGCCTCCTGAGTGCTGGGATTAAAGGCGTGCGCCACCATGCCCAGCTACTTGATCATTTTTTGACCATAAAAGTAGCCAATGGAACACACTTTAGAAGGCAGTCCCAGTCAGGATGTGTGTGTGTGTGTGTGTGTGTGTGTGCGCATGTGTGTGTATGCCACACCCCTGTGGAGGACAGAGGACAGGTAGAGTGTCACTGTTCCTCAGGAGCTATTCATCTTATTATTGACATGGGCTGTCACTTTGTAAATCAGGCTGGCCTTGAACTCACAGAGGTCTGCCTTAGTCTCCAGAATTCTGGGACTAAACCTGTGCTTAACACCCCCAGGTCTACCTTATGATTGGTCCAGGATCTCTCCCAACCTGGAACTCTCCTGGGCTAGGCTGGCCATCCAGAGAGTCCCAGGGACCCTCCTCTTTCCATTTCCCCAGAGCCAGGATTACAGAGCCGTGCTTACCATTGTTACATGGGCTCTGGGGATTGGACTGAGGCCGCCGGCTTGCCAGGCAAGCACTTTACCCACTGAGTCATCTCGCTAGCCCCTGGGAAGTGTTTTCTGAACAGATAGATCCTTTGGCTGGGAAAATAGCTGGTACCTGAGTCTCTAATTATGGTCTCCTAGGCTGCCTGCTACACCCCGCTCCTGTGACTTGTTCACTCTAAGGTACTTGTGGGCCCCTGGAGTGCAGGCGTGGGCACAGTGATTCACGCGGGCAGAGGAATCTCGGCTTTGTGCAGCTTATCCTCCGGCAGGGACACGGACAAGAAACAAAAGGCAGAGGATGGCGGCTGCCTGTGTGCAGTGTGGAGGAAAGCGAAGTCTTGCCCCAAGTACCTGACAGGAACAACTTAAAGGCAGAAGGATTCATCTTGGCTCTCCGTGTCCGAGAGTTCCAGTCCCGCCATGGCAGCGTTCACGATAGTGGGAGCTTATTGTAGGGCCTTCCCAGCCCGGCATGTCAGGAAGCACACAGGAGTGTATTATGGGATGTGAGGACAGGAGTGTGTTATGGGATGTGAGCACACAGGAGTGCATTAGCCGGGGCTGTACTACCACCTTTAAAGGACTAACTCCAGCCACCTACTTCTGTTGTTCAGGCCCCAATTCTTTAAAAAAATTCCAGTCTCCGCGACAGCGCTACCTGATGTGGGCCATACATTTAATACACGAGCCTGGGGGAGGGGCGTTTCAGATTCAAACCCTAAAATGGAGAAAGGACATGGGATGTGTTGGAAGGTTGTGGGTTCAAGTCGAGGGGTCAACAAGCAGGCTGTTCTGGGAACCAGTTGGCTGGTGTTGGAGCAGCTGCAGGGCCCTCACCCAGGCAGATGCCGCCCCTCCCTCCGTAAGGGCTAAGTCTGAGGCTGACAATAGGAACATTTTCTGTGAACTTGAAATAGAAGAAGACTTAAGGAGCTGGAGAGATAGATGCCTTACTGGTTAAGAACAGTTACTGCTCTTCCAGAGGACCTGAGTTCATTTCCCACGCCAGGGACTTCACAGATGTTTGTAACTCGAGCTCCAGGGGCTGGGACCCCCTCTGCTGGCTTCATCTCCATATATCTGTCACCACAAACACACAACTAAAAAATGTTCTTCATTTTAAAAGTCCTTAGGAAAACAAAGGGGTCCAGGTACACAGCTCTGGTAGAGTCCTTGAGAATCCATCAAGCCCCGGGGTCTGATTCGCACTGAAGCACCCCATAGACAGCCTGGGGTGCATGGGGTGACTCAGGACATGGCAGACATGGAGGCAGGGGGTCAGAAGTTCAAGGTTACCTGTGGCTAGACCTTGAGTTTTAGGCCAGCCAGCGGTACATGAGACCCCTTCTCAATGAACTAAAGAGCAAAGCAAAGCCCCTTGACTTTAGTCACCTGTGTACAAAGAGCGGTGTCCTTATGCTTGGGCTTTCCTTGTTTTTAAAGCTTATTTGTTTTATTTATATAAATACACTATAGCTGTGTTCAGACATACCAGAGGGCATCAGATCCCATTACAGATGGTGGTGAGCCACCATGGGGTTGCTGGGATTTGAACTCAGGCCCTCTGAAAGAGCAGTCACTGCTCTTTTTTTTTTTTTTTTTTGGTTTTTCGAGACAGGGTTTCTCTNTATAGCCCTGGCTGTCCTGGAACTCACTCTGTAGACCAAGCTGGCCTCGAACTCAGAAATCCACCTGCCTCTGCCTCCCGAGTGCTGGGATTAAAGGCATGTGCCACCACACCCGGCCAGTCACTGCTCTTAACCATTGAGCATCTCTCCAGCCCCCCTGAGCTTTCCTTAAAGCCTGTTTTACCTGTTGGCCAGCCTGGCCATGCAGCTCCTCTGTACCCTTTGCGCGTCACCAGGGTTTCTGTTCAGCTGCCATCTGTACGTGGGTGTTTGTCTCTTTGGTCCTTAACCCCCAAGCCCCAGCATTCAGCACCTGGAAACCCTGCTGAGCCATTATCTTGGCTGCTCATTCTGTTCCAGGGAAAGCTTTGCGTCATGAGCTCTGTCCTCTCGCTCTCCTGAGCACGTGTCCCCGGATGAAGCATGCCACCTGCCTCCTCCCAGGTGTCCTCTTGTCGTTCTCTCTCTTAACGTGTGTGCGTGTTCTGCATGCCCATATATCTCTGCACCATCTGTGTGTAATGGCCACTGAAGCCAGAAGCGTTAAGATCCTCTGGCGCCAGAGTTATAGCGCTGTGAGCCACCATGGAGTACTAGGAAGTAAACCTGTCTCGTGAGCAAGAACAGCGAGGGCTTCGGAAACCATCTCTCCGGCCCCCTCTGACACATTTTTGAGATTTATTCTTGAAAGTTTTTACGAGTATTTTGTCGGCGTGTTTAGTATATACACCACATGTGTGCGTTACCCACAAACGCCACAGGAGGGCATCAGATCTCCTGGAACTGGAGTTAAAGATGGTTGTAGGCCACCGTGTGGGTACTGACTTGATTGAGACATCTAGGTTTGTGTCCTGGCTGTGTCCATAACCTTGTGTACAGAAACATTTAGGTCATAAGAGTTCTGTCCTACAAAACCATCAGATTGACAGCTTGATGGATCCACCACTTGATGGCATTGGTGAATGGTGAGAAGTGGCAGGTCCCCAGAGATGCAATATTTTGCCCTGGTCTTTTCCCGTGTTCTCGCCTCTGCTTCCTAGATGCCATAAACGACCCCTACTCTAAAAATTGATTTTGTAACTAACCTTCAACCTCATGCCCATGATTGTGACCGTGGACAAATCCTTCCTCCTTGTAGCTTTGATTTGATGCGTATGGTGTTTTGCCACATGTATGTCCGTGTACCACATAGGTATCCCCAGAGGCCAGAAGAGGTCGTCAGATTCCCTGGGACCGAAGTCACAGATTGGCTGTAAGCCACCATGCAGGTGCTGGGAATTGAACCTTTGGAGATCCCAATTAAGAGTCAGTGCTCTTGACCTCTGAGTCACTTCCCCTGGTTTCATTATGTAGCTCAGGCTAGCCTGGAACCCTCTATCCTCCTGCCTCAGCCTCCTGCGTGCTGGGATACAGATATGCGTCACTTTAAGCCACTGTTTGGGACCATTTACTCCACAGCATCAGGTAGCTGATGTAACTAACCCTACTCAGTCTGGGCAGTTTCTGAGACTCAAGGTGTTTTACCCGAGGGTTATCCTGCCTCCTCAAAGCCATCACCTACGTTCTCCCAAACATCGGAGGCATGATCCTGGACAAGTCAACATAGAATCAGACAGCTATCAGCCAACGTCGTTTTTTTTTTTTTCCCCTTCATTTAATGAACACTTTACAAAGTACAAAATATACTGTCTTTTTTTAGGGGGAACATTAGGTACTTTTTTTTTCTCTTCATCATACAGTACACAACTCTCAAGGGTTTTGTTTCTTTGACAAGGAAAAAACAAAAGCATGAGGGGCCCTGGAGGTGGACAGAGGAGGACGCCAGTCCCCCACCCCCTTCACCCAAGCTGCAGAACTGATGAAGTACCACTGTTGCTGGTGACCTGGGCATGACATGCCAGGAGAGGGTCAGCTGGGGCTGTGGGCAGGGCAGGGTCCCTTAAAAACGCCGCTGGGCACCCATACCCACTCCCCTGCCTCAGGATAACGGAAATGATTTTGGCATACAGGAGGAGGGCCAGGAGGACTACTGCTGTACTCCCGCCTCCCCTATTGTCTGGAGGCTGACCCTTCCTGTGATATGGGTAAACTGAGGCAGGAGAAAGAAAAACCGTGCTAGGCTCAGCCCATGGACACCTGAATTTTGCCCAGTCTATAGCTGGAGTCTAGAGCTTTGTGGACCCTTTCCCAAGGTGAGTTCCCAGGAAGCAAGGGGGCACCTCTTGTCCCCAACCCCTTCTCTGTGCAAATACTGTCTTGAGAACTCAATTGTTTGAAGAGTCCCACGGGTGGGCCTAGGCCAGTTCAGGCTGCCTGCAAGGATTCCCTGGGCTGCTGAGGGGCAGAGTCTCTCTGGGGGATGCAGCGGATGGAGAAAGGAGCCAATCCCATCACGGCAACCCCACATTCCACCCGGGAGCCAGGGCCAGCATCCCTATGTGTTTAACTGTACGGCAATGGGTTAGGCTAGGGGGCCAAACACTGCATGAACAGCTCACAGCTCTGAGACGGGCTCTGCACACGTGGGCACACACACTCATGCCTAATACATGTGTACACACACACACACACACACACACACACACACGTGCGCGCGCGCGCGTAAATAAATGGCATCCTGACACATGGGACTGGACCACCTCGCACTCCTGATTCTCCCAGGTTCCCCTCTTCTACCAAGAGCCACAAATCACCACCCCACAAAACTGATGCCTGCAAGAGCCACGGCCTCAGGCCTCTCTCTTGGTGCTTTCAGCAACAGGCCAGCACCTGCCCTTCCTTCCCCTGTTGAGTCTCGTCTTCAGAGGCGAGGCTAGAGGTCAAGCCAGGGTCGCCCTGGGGACAGTAAGATGTATCCTTTTGCTGCTTCTCATTAGAAAACGGACATGAAAAAGGACCTGGGATGAACGCCGAGGTTAGGTTAGTTCTCCACCTTCACAGCAGCTTCGGAGAGCAATGCAAGGCTGACTGGCTGTCGGCCATGTTGGCCTCACTTCCCTCCTGGATGTGAAGATGGAGGTCTGCCACCCTTCCGACCCTCAGCACGATGCCCATCTCTTGAAAAACCCAAAGCTACCACCCCTATGCCCCCTCCCTGTCAGAGAGCCCACCATTCTCATCTAGGCTCCCCTCACCAAGCCAAGTGCTGATGCCACCTATGGCATCCCCAACGCTGCCCACAGAGCAACACAGCGGGGTGAGGGGTGTCCTGTGATGGTTAACAGTCATCCTGATAGGATCGAGAACCGCCTAGAAGACAAACCTCTGAGTAAATCTGCCAAGGAGATGTAGCTACCCTAAATATGGCAGTCTTCCACGGGATAAGCTAGTCTCCTGAATAAAGAGGAGGAAGTGAGCGCTGCCTCTCTCTGCTTCCTGACTGTGGATGCCACGTGACCAGCCGCCTCCTGCTCCTGCTGCTGTGCCTCCCCCCCCCCCCCCCCCCGCCGTGATGGACTGGCTCCCATCAAACCCAAGAGTCAAAACGGACACTTCCTCCCTTTGGCTCCTCTCTTCAGTTGCCTTAGTGGAGGCAAGGAAGAGCCTGCTTTGTCCCTACATCCAATCCAGAGGCTCTAGCCAGTGACCCAGAGGTGCCTGGGGACTTTTAAAGGCCAGCCGGGGAAATGTGGCTGGGAAGAGCTGTTGGCAGGTGGCTCAGACCTACTTTGAAGATCATGTACCGGACAACCGGGTGAGGGGTGGGCTGCCTGTGCTTCTTCACTTCCACAGGTCCTTCCATCATTGGGGACCTCATCAGCAACACTGCCCAATGGGCAGCAGACAGAACCAGGACCCCGGGTCCGTCCCAACACACCAGGAACCTGTTACCCGCAGCTGGCGGGACAGGGTGAATGTTGATGCTTAGGAGTCTTAGATAAGGGGGCTTTATGGGGGCAGGGCTGCATACCTCTATGGATGTGGGGGGGGGTCTTTAGGACCCAGGAGTATATAGTTGGTGATGCTGCTGGGATCTGGGGGGAGAATAGATTTCTTGGGAAGCAGGTGTGCCCCAGGCTATGGGGCTGAGCCAAGGGAGAAGGGGTGCTTTGTCCACGGGGACCCTGGATGGTCTCATTAGTCTGTACGGGTGATATTTGACATTTTCTTTTTCTTTTCTTTTTTTCTTTTTTTTTTCTTTTTGAGACAGAGCCTAATGTAGCCCAGACTGACCTTAACTTGTGATCTGTCTGCTTTCACTTTCCGAGTGCTGGGAATGCTATGGGAATGTGCTATTCACTGAGCTACCTCCCAACATGCGCTTTCCCGCTAGAGCACCTTTCAGGCAGAGCCCCTGGAGTTCAGGACTTGATAGCCCCGCCCAGGGGTCCTGAATGCGTTTCCTAAAACTTTACCTTTTCAACAGCCCCATCTCCTACCCTCCCTCTGAGCCAAGAGACTCTGCTGCGAGGATCTGGGAGTGGCTCAGTGGAGTACTTGCCTCACGCGCAGAGAGGCCCTGCCTCCATTCCTCAGCACTGCAGAAAAATACAAACGAAATCCCCTAGGGAAACCTGACTGCTGAGTGGCAGTGACACTTGGGTCCCCTCTGAGGCTGGGTCAGCAGTGGGTGGAGTGATCCTTCATATTCATAAAACCAGAAGATGCTGGAAAGAGAGCAGACAGCACTAAAACATACGAGAGTAGAGGGCCTCAGCGGGGACTGTCACACCCCCCAGAACTGCACACACCATGCCATGCTGATCTACCCACAGAACACAGAGACAGAGCTAGCTTCCTCCAAGGACCCACTGCAGCTGAACAGTGGGGTCCCTCAAAAGGCTGGCCGGCAGAAGCCAGGCCCAGCCCTCTCTGGACACACAACCGTGGGAGTATTGTGTGGTGGTCTGGGTCCTTATGGAGTCAGCCCTAGGAAGAGAGCAGGAAAGAGAACCTGAGATTCCCAAGCTTGCAGGAATAATAATATTAATAATAATATTTAAAAAAAAACTTAGTGAGGTGTGATGGCACACACCTTTAATCCCAGCACTTGGGAGGCAGAGGCGGGTAGAGTTCTATAAATTCAAGGCCAGCCTGGTCTACAGAGAGAGTTCCAGGACAGCCAGGGCCGTCTAAAGAGACCCTGCCTCACGAAAACAACACAACAATAACAACAAAAGTCAGGTAAGATGCCAGGTCTACAGCTTTCTATGGGGGAAGGGACTCGGGAGGGAGGCAGGCTGGGAGAGATAGGTTTACCAGACAAAGGTTTTGGGGTAACCCTGAGGGAGGGAGCCACTGTTAAAAAAACAAAACAAAACAAAAAACCCAAAAACAAAACCAAAAACAACAACAAAAACCCAATCCCTCCTCTGGATCAAAGCTCCCCCTCCCAAATAAAATAAAGGCATCCAGAGCTCTAGGCTGTGGAAATGGGGGTACAGTAGCTATGAAGCAGTCTACACTGGCCCTCTCAGCCTGCCCCACCAGTGGTAGGTTGTTGGTTCTGTCTCCCCTCCAGGCTGGCCTCAGGACCCCAGGGCTTTTCCACTCATCGTATTGCCTACATATTTGAATTAAAAATATATGGTGGCTCAAAATGTCCCCGAGTGTGTGCACATGAGGTGGGGGCCCTTGCCTGTGTCCTGCGCACACAGAATATATTAACATATATATTGCTCAAGTATATATGCTATTTACAGAATATATCTCTATCAACATAAAACACGTATTTATAGGTGTGTACAATACACAGTCTCATCCTAGGAAGTCTAGGGGTCCACACAACGGTGGGGCAGGGGGCGGGGAGCCAGCACACTTATACGGTGGGAAGGGATAACTGGGAAGGGACACAGAAAGGGTTCCGGGGATGTGTACCCCGGACAATCAAGGCCTTCCAGAGAGAGAAAAAGGGGACTCAGGGGCCTTGCTATAAAGCCCCGCCCACTTGGCCATTTCCCGTTCAGGACCAGAAAATAATAAGATTTGGTTTTAAGGGTTTTGTGCAGAAGGAGTTTAAAACAAAACAAAACAAAAAACAAACAAAAACAAAAACAAAATCAAACCAAAACCAAAACCAAACCAAACCCACCAAAACCAACCACAGAGGTGATTTTGATTAACATGCTGGGTTCTGGCTTCTGCATGATTCTAGACTAGTTCCTCCACCCCGGTGTGTTTCTGTGGCCCAGAGAGGAGAGAAACACAGTTTGTACAAGACTGTTCAGGGTTAAATAAACATTCCTCCTCTGACCTTGTTGTTGGAGACAGGGCCGCCTGACAAAATACCCCAAGAGCAAAAAGTCTGGTGGACCCCCCCCCGCCCCCTCCCGCCGTCCCAGCTAACAGTGCCACATGCAGGTGGCGGGACACTGGCATGTCCTGTAGGGGGTGCTCTGGGGTCCCGGTGTCTTGTGTCAGAGCTCTGCTCCCACTAGCCCTCCTCAGAAGACACGGCCAGGATTCTTATGACACAGGGTGCCAGGTCTCACTGAACCCTGGGCACCCTAATAAGACTCGAACAGGCTCCACCCCCTCCAAACAAACTACGCTTTCCCCAACCACCTGTATGCAAATACAAGGAAGAAGAAACCCGCGAGTGTAATGTCTCCCTACAAATGCTCCGAGATACCTGCCTCCCCAGGTATGACCGTGACCACAGATAGCTGTGCGTACTTCGGGCAGGTATATGAGCTGCGGGGGGGGGGGGGGGCTGAGGCCTCTACAGCCCCTAAAAGTGGGGCAGAGAGGATGATGGGGAATTCTCTAGGCTGGTCTAAGTGACAGCTGGGGAGGTGGGACATGGCCCAAGGCACCCCAGGCCTGGGCAGGTGAGGATGCCCATTGCTGGAAGAAGCCGAGTCTTTGCTTGCCCGCGTTGGGTCTGGGGAGAGCGAACAAAGGACAGATAGAAGCTGGCGCTCTAGGCTGGTGGGAGAGGAGGTGTCCTGGGATTCCCCTCCAGGGACAAGCGCTCTGGGGGGGGGGGGAGAGTTTGGCCCAGGGCCCCTCTTGGCAGTTGTAGAGGAAATCGACACAGGCCCTGTGTGGTCAGCAGGTGGCGTTCTAGAGTCTTGGCCTTTCTCCCCAGCATAGGGGTAGGGATCCCACTGCTACTGTCTGAGGCTCACTGGCCATTATGACCTGAGGGTGGCCTGCTGACCTCCATTCTGAGGGAACCAGCCCCTGAACCTCTAAAACTAGAGCAGCAACCATAACCGTCAATTCTGGGGGGGGGCTCACGGGGGCTTCCCCAGCTCTGCACCCCCAATCTTGCTCCACCAACTCCCTAAGATGTCCCTAGGGGCATCAGGACCCCAATCCCAGGGACTCACGGGAGGTGCCAGCTTCCTTTGGTGTTTGCTGCGGGCTGTGGGTGAGGCCTTGGGCTGGTCCCAAGTGTCCTGGGCCTCGGAGACCGCTTTCTGGGGTGGAACTTGGGGGAGGAAAATGGGCACACCCCCACCGAGCGGAAACAGAGTCATTATTGAAAAGGCTGGGGACTCTGGAAGGCAGGAGGAGGATGTGGGGGTGGCCCTAGCTTAGGAGGAGTCAGGAATCAGGGGAATATCCCAGAGGCCCCTTCCTTAAAGGTCCTGGGGCCGAGCTTTACAGTCCATAGGGAAATACTGCAAGAATAACCTTCGTGGGGGTGGGGGTGGGAAAGGCCCAGGTGGGCTGTGGCAGGGAGGAGCCCAGAGACGAGTCTTTTCTAATGCTTCCCTGCTTGACTGACCTTCAGGGCATGGATAACCCCACTGATATTCTCTTCTGGAACCTGCAGGGCAAAGGAAGCAAAGGAAAAAAAAAAAAAAAAAAAGAGTGTATGAGCCCAGGTACCTGGTCCCTACCCATACAGTCCCCACCTATCCCCAGGGGCCGCTTACCAATGCATGGTCGAACTTGAAAGTACTGATGTAATATGCCGGGATGTCTGCCGCTGCCAAGGGCTCGGAGATCCGGGCTACAATCCCACACTCATCTAGGGAAAGACAGGCGCTCAGAGCAGGGGCTCTACCACGGAGCCACGCCCCCAGCCCCTCCCTGGGGGATTCTAGGCAGGGGCTCTACCACTGAGCCACTTCCCTAGTCCCTCATTGGGGGGATTCTAGGCAGGGGCTCTACCACTGAGCCATGCCTCTAGTCCCTCATTGGGGGATTCTAGGCAGGGGCTCTACCACTGAGCTATCCCCCAGCCCCTCCCTGGGGGATTCTAGGCAGGGGATCTACCAATGAGCCATGCCTCTAGTCCCTCATTGGGGGATTCTAGGCAGGGGCTCTACCACTGAGCCATGCCCCTAGTCCCTCATTGGGGGATTCTAGGCAGGGGCTCTACCACGGAGCTATGCCCCCAGCCCCACTGTATTTTTCAGCTTGCAGGATGGGGTAAGAGTTCTATGGTAAGTCCACTCATTGGTCTCATATATATGTCACTCTACTGGCCTTCACTCTACTGGCAAGGGATCTGTCAGAAGAGGAGTTTCAGTCTCCAAATCATGAAATAGGGTGGACCTGGTGAGGTACCCAGGGAACGCCTGCCTGATTCCTGCATACAGGTGTTGGACCCCACGGGCTCACCAAATCCCAAGGGTTGTCCTCCTATCCGCACCATCTTCCAGAGCTCTCCAGATGCACTCGTGAATAGCAAGTGACTCGGGAACCTATAGAGGAAAAAAAGAGGGGTCTGAGGCGGGGCTAACCTGTGCTCCCCCAGCTCTGGAGTATCTCAGGTGGGGCAGAGAGAGATCCAAGGACGTGTCTTTGCCACTGGGAGGCAGGGAGGGACGCTAATGCTGGGGTGAGACTCTGGGGACAGATGGCTTTGGGACTATGGTTCCAGTCTCCACTTTGGTGCCATCTTGCTGTGGATGTGGATGGCCCCTGCACCTATAGGAACAACTCAGGAACAAAGTACCCGCTCCCGCCCAGGCCCCCTGCAATATTCACACAAGGCCCTGCCCACCTCTGCTGGGTCTGTACGTCCATCACCAGTGAGATGTAGCCCTCAATGAGCGAGAAGGAGAAGAAGCGGATGTGGCCACAATCGTCACTGGCAGCCATGGGGTCCTTCACTCTGGGGATCAAGAGGGAACTGTGAGGGTGGGGTTCCCACCTTTATGCCGTCTGCCACCCACCAGTGCAAGAGGCCAGGTTTGCCTCATGTCTTGTCTCCATCAGAAGCCCACAACTCAGGAAGTCTTAGACCCTGAATGCTACAAAACAAACCGGCCAGGCAAAGGCAGACCCACCGGTGCCACGGCGTCATGGTGTTACTGGGGTAACCGACCACTTTCTGCTTCACTCTAGGACCTGCTTCACAGGAAGGAATTCATGCCTGGGTACCGTAAGCCTGGTCACAAACCCCTGGCTGTGGAGGTCACGGGCCCTTGGGAAAAACCTATTGTTATTCTGCCTTCTAAATACTTATGTTCATCACTCGTGGATTGGTGCCGCTCTCAGCATCGGGCAGGGAAGCATCTTGCTGCACGCGGCGGCAGTTAATGCGGAGACTCACCTGGTTAAAGCATGGGGGTGACTGTAGAGTGCTCCGCCCTAAATGAGACCTCTATATCAACCCCCAATCCTACCATCAAGGTTCAAAAAGCACCATGAGAGGGTAGGAAGAATATAAGAGCTACATAGGCATAGGCACATACAAGTCTCCCCCTTTAGAGTGAGTTTTAGGGTACAACAGTCCCTTCTCCACTCAGACTGGGCTCTTTGATGCAGCAATCATGCCTCTTCCCTTAGACTTGCTTCTTGGGCAGGTCGTGGTGTCTCCCCTTCGAACGAGGCTCCTGGGCAGACGGTGCCTCCTCCCTCAGACTGGGCTGACAAGAAGAGTCAGGTCTTTTCCTTCAGACTGAGCTCTTGGGTGGAATAAGTGGACTTTGCCCTCAGACAGGGCTGGTGGGTGGAGCAGTATTTCCATGTCTGTCCCCTAGCCTAACACCTCACCCCGGGGACCTACCCATTGGAGTAGAACATCACATCCATGAGGAGGGTGGCGACAGCGGGCAGCGTGTCAGGGTCCAGGCTGGTGACACAGAACCTGTTGCTTGGGCTAGACAGTGGATGGATGACTGGCCTCTGGACTGGAAGAACGCAGGACACAAGTGTTAAGGTCACAGTAGAGCATCTGTGTGTAGGAGTCAGGCTCAGCCCAGGTGGCTTTCCCGCCCCCGGCACATACACTACACGATTCCTCAGTTTCCCTTCAGGACCCTGGGCCTTTGTACAAGGTGCTCTGGCTGCTGAGAATGTCCTTGCCAACAGCCACCACCTGGCTTAGCTCCTTGTCCTCCACGCTTCACCTCCATGGTCCCCACCATGGGTAGCCACACACCCTGAGGCACTATGAGCTGGGCTGGGCTGGGAGCCATCTCTGGCCATTGCTGGCGGCTCCACGTAGAATCCAGCGATCACCAGGTGGCTTCTGAAAGCGGGGCCTTCTGCTGAGGTCTTTTCCCTCAATCCCAACTCACCCATCTTGGGCTTCACAAAGCCATTGGTGAAGCTGAGATTCTCAGCCGCCACTGTTTCTCCGTTGACAACGCGTAGGATGGTGAACTCCGAGGACAAGGTGTGAGTGACGAAGGGCAGGTCCCGCTCCCGCACCTGAGGACGGGAAGCAGAGTTGCTGAGTCTCAGATCACCCTATCTCCTGTGGTGGCGCCCAGGGCTGAGGTGAGGAGTGGAGCATCAGATGGGACAGGATGAGTGTGCCAGAAGCTGTGTGTGTGTGTTACATGGAGAAGGCTGGGGATGTGCAGGGCCACTCAGCACGGCTCTGACTCACCAGGATGAAGTCAGTCTGATAGGTGGACAACATAAACACGGAGATGTTCTGGTCGGCCAGTGGGGCGATGACAGACTTGGCGATCTTTGTCACACCGATGGGCTGGGAGCTGGAGAAGCTGCCGCCACCGGACACCACGTTCAGGGCCAGCCAGGTGGCATCCGCCACGCTCAGGTGCTCTGAAGAGGGCAGCTCTGCAGGGGGTGAGGGGCACAGAGGAGAGTGTTGTTGACACACCTGGGGGCTGGGTGTTCCCTGGGGGCCAGACCAGGCCGTGCTCCGGGGTAGGCAGAGGTGCATGGATGGCTGAGGCCTTAAGAGACTGTCTTGTCTGCTGCTGGGCCTCAGTTTCTTCATTTAAAAATATTTTTACAGCTGGGCGTGGTGGCGCACGCCTTTAATCCCAGCACTTGGGAGGCAGAGGCAGGTGGATTTCTGAGTTCGAGGCCAGCCTGGTC
>NC_034612.1:20617843-20634784 GCF_900095145.1 Mus pahari
CTGTAGCTGTCTTTAGAAACTCCAGAAGAGGGAGTCAGATCTTGTTAAGGATGGTTGTGAGCCACCATGTGGTTGCTGGGATTTGAACTCTGCAGTTGGGTGCTCTTACCCACTGAGCCATCTCACCAGCCCCCAGCCGGGGTGCTCTTCAACCCCGAGTTATCTCTCCAGCCTCGAGATTTTATTGTGTGTGTCTGCGTGGGTGTGTCAGGAGTGTGCATGTGTTAATGCAGTTGCCTTTGGAGGCCAGAAGAGGGCGTATGACTCCCTGGAACTGGAACTATGAGGCATGCACATGGGTGTTGGGAACCCAAGGTGGGTCCTCTGCAAGAGCAGCAAGCACTCCTAACTACTGAACCACCCAGCCCCTTACCGATTAGCGTGTCCGTGTATGTGTGTGCGCATGATGCACCTGAGAGGGCGTGTATCCCGGAGTGTGTATGTAGAGGTCAGAGGGTAACCGTGTGCAGTTGGTTTCCCCTTCTATCTTTGTGTGCCTGAACTCAGGATACTAGGCCTGTAAACCTGATTCACTGAAGCAACTCACCACCCTCGCTTTTTGGGGGCGTGGGGGAGCGCAAGGACTCAGGTAGCCCAGGCTGGTCTAAAACTAGCTGTGTAGCTGAGGATCCCCCTGCCTCTGTCTCACGAACATGGGGATGATAGGTGTTGTGTCACTACATTGGGTTCGTGTAGTGCTGGGCACGGAACCCAGGGCTTTGTGTACGCCGGGCAAGCATCTACTAACTAAGCTCTGGCTCATGGCTTTCGACTCCTCTCAATCTTACTGTGCTCCACTTCTTCCTGCATATTGGACTTAATCTAGAAAAAAGATCCTGAATCCAGATGCCTGAATGACGTGTTCCCGGGTCCCTTCCAGCAGGACCAGTCTCCAAGAAGGCCTGGGCATGAGATCCAGGCACCCAAAGGTTCTGTAGCTGTGGTTTTTAAACAGAAGCATTCCCTTCGGGAGGAAGGCTCTGGAAAACACAGGATGTCAACGAAACTCACAAGGCTCTGGGCATGGTGGCACCAATTTTTAATCTCAGACCTCGGGAGGTAGGTAGAGGCAGGTGGATCTCTGTGAGTTCAAGGCCTGCTTGGTCTACATAGTGAGTTTCAGGTCAGCCAAATACATTGTAGGACCACGGCTCACCAAAACAAAGCAAGCAAAATACCCAAACCCCAAGCCTCACAGGGCTCAGGAAGATCCTGAAACTTACAAGACTCCCAAAGCCCCTAATACAGTTGCTAGGGAAAGGAGACTCGCTGTGGCGGAGCTGCCTGCGAGCTGTGCAGAGAGCTCCAGGGACGCAGCTCATGACCCACACTGGTCAGGGCTGGTCGGGGCGTCTGGTGATGCAGATGCCTTTGCCTCCTGTAAGTCACCCCCAAACTTACTGGCTCAATAAGCTAGACTAGGGTGGAAGCCTTTCTTGGGTCTGCTGTTGGTGCCCTATCTGGCACCATGTTTGTTGATGTTTTCCCAGGAAACATCATACAAGACTGTGCATACGGCACCTCTGTGGATAAAAACCCAGAGAGAGATTCACGCGACTCTTCATAAAAATCCCAGGCTCCCGCTAAGACCTTACGACTCCATTCTTGTCACACAGTAGGACAGAGATATGGCAAGACGTGGACTGTGATGCTGTGCACACAGTGAGGACCCTGTAGAGGAAGCGTGGCTGTCCTCTACACAGAGGCTTGACGGAGACCAGCCGTTTGCCCAGTATCTCTAGACTGGGAGCAATCAAGCCAGGTTTCTAAGATAAAGACAGGTGGGGTGTGGTGGCACACACCTGTAATCCCAGCTCCTTGGGAGGCTGAGGCAGAAGGAGGTTGGATTCCAGGCCAGCCTGGGCTACATAGAGAGCTTGAGTTAAAAGACAAAACAACGGGCTGGTGAGATGGCTCAGCGGGCAAGAGCACCCGACTGCTCTTCCAAAGGTCCTGAGTTCAAATCCCAGCAACCACATGGTGGCTCACAACCACCCGTAACAAGATCTGACGCCCCCTTCTGGAGTGTCTGAAAACAGCTACAGTGTACTTACATATATAAATAAATCTAAAAAAAAAAAAAAAAAAAAAAAAGACAAAACAACAAAACAAAATAGACACACACCAAAAACCAAACCAATGAAGGACTAAAGACAGCTAAGGACATAGAGTGTTTTGGTGGAGTGGCTTTCTAGCAGCCATAAAGCCCCAGCACCCAAAACCGGAGGTGTTCGTGCGTGCCTGTAGTCTAGCACTTGGGAAGTGGGGGCAGGATGATCAGGAGTTCAAGGTCATCCTTGATGCTACCAGTTTGTGATATATGAGATAATGCCTCAAAAAAAAAAAAAAAAAAAAAAAAAAAAAAAAAAAAAAAAAAAAAGAAAAGAAAAAGAAAAAAAAGAAAGAAAGAAAGATTCAAATTTTGTGGACTCAAAATATCCAGGCCCTGTCTTGACCAACAGGAAGATGCGAGAGTCCCCAAAGAGATGGGGTTGGGAGACTAGGTAAGGGAGGAGGGCTGGGCCAACTGCCAGAAAAGATGGCTTGGGAGGAGGGGATGCTGAGTGAAGTCCATCAGAATCCTCTCTGCCTAGCTCAGTCGCCATGGTGACCACAGTCTAGGGGAACCCCATTGGTCCTGATGACTCAGAAGGGACCTATGGTCAGCAAGCTAGGGACGGGGAGAGGCAGCCAGCTTTATCAAAGACAGAAAAGAGGAAGAACCACAGTGGTCGGTAACCCCTGCGCCTTGGCATCTCGGACTCAAGTGGTAGGAACAGGATTCCTAAGCCCTGGCCCTGCCCAGATCTTGTCTCAGTTCTAAAATTCTTTTCTGGGTGGACATGTGCACACCCATGCGGAGGTCAGAGGTCTAGCCGGCGCCTTTCCAAATCGTTCATACCTTTTCATAAAGAGTTATTACTGTGTGTGTACGTGTATGTGCAGTCCTGTCTGCCATGACCCCCATGTGGAGGTCAGATCATAATCTGTGGGAATCTGTCATCTCCTTCCACCATGAAGGTTGTGGGGATGAAACTCAGGTTGTCTGCCTTGGTTGTTTCCCCCTTTACCCACTGAGCAATCTTACCAGTCCTTGTGTTTTTGAGACAGGGTCCTGGTCTAGACTGGCTGGACACTGAGCACCAGGAATCCTCCTGCCTCTGTAACTCCAGTTTTGGTTACAGGCACTTTCTATGCCCAGGTCCGTCCGTCCGTCCGTCTGTCCGTCCATCCGTCCGTCCCTCCCTCTCTCCCTCTGTCCCCCAGGTCCTCCTGGTGTTTGGCAAGCACTTTACTAACTGGTTCATCTCCCTAGCCTCTTGTATTTTTAGAATTCTAAGGACCTCAAACTTTATAACAGGAAGGGCTTCTTAGAGGGTGGCATTTGAAGCCTTTATTGTGTCCTGGGAGTTTCTGAGAGCCTGGGTACCCTGAAATGCAGTTTGGTGAAGTGGTTGCCCTTCACCCTGGTGTCAGCCACACCCCTCACTGGTGGCAAGTCAGAAAGCCCAGAAGACAGCAAGTTACAGTATGAAACAGAAAGCGCCACATGTCCCTGGAGTGCAACCTTAAGCCATTTTGGGGAAGATTCTGGTAGTGTCATAGGTAGTGTCATAGTGTCATTCAGTGGTCAATGTCCTTGGTGACAATGACATCAGATAGGTCTAGTTATATGTTTTTATTTATTTATTTTTTTTGATACAGGGTTTCTCTGTGTAGCCCTGGCTGTCCTGGAACTCACTCTGTAGACCAGGCTGGCCTTGAACTCAGAAATCCACCTGCCTCTGCCTCCCAAGTGCTGGGATTAAAAGCATATGCCACCACGTCCGGCTATGTTTTTAATTTTTAAAAACTATATGTGTGTGTGTGTGTGTATGTATATATGTATGTATGTATGTACGTATATATATATGCTCATGTGTATGTGGATGCTCATGAAGTCCAGAAGAGGGCATCAGATCCCTAGGAACTGGATTTATAGATATGAGCTGTCTGATATGTATGCTGGAAACTGAACTCAGGTTGACTCTGCAATAGCGAGTGGTCTTAATTCCTGAGCCATTTCTCCAATCTAAAGACAAGGGTCTCATACAGCCCAGGCTGCCTTGAATTTACTCTGTGATTGACGTTTGGTTCTTTATCTGTAAAGTGGAAGTTTAACCCTCTGGACCTCTAGAGTGAGCCCAAGGTCCCTGCTGAATGCAAAGCTGTCTGGTGATGAGACTCTCCTTAGTGGCACAAGTTTGCTTGATTTTTTTTTTTTTTTTTTTAGTGGGGGCAATGACAGATATCCCTAGAGTCTGGCTTTCCATGGGGGAGGCTTAGGGAGTAGCAAGTGAGGCAATTCCAAGTCTTGTTGAAGCTTTGAATATGTTAGGCAGGAGCTCATCATTGAGCAACACTGTCAGTCCCTCACTGGGGGATTCTAGGCAGGGGCTCTACCACTGAGCCACGCCCCCAGCCCCTCATTGGGGGATTCTAGGCAGGAGCTCTACCACTGAGCCACGCCCCCAGCCCCTCATTGGGGGATTCTAGGCAGGGGCTCTACCACTGAGCCACGCCCCCAGTTGTCAGGAGCCATCTAGGAAAGGCTAATGACATGCAAATGAATTTTCTGGAGATGGCCCACTGTTTTGCATGGCTTGCAATGGGTGAGCTCAGTGAGGCAAGGTCCCAAAAGCCAGGTCCCAATGACAGGCTTCTTGCTGCTGATAAGCTTTTTTCTGTCTCTATTACATAGCCCAATGATTCCTGGGCATTTGCCTACCCTATTGGGCAGACTTTCTGCAGATCAACATGAAGATGCAGTCTCATGTAGTATTGCTATGTAGACAAATTGATGGTTTCATAATTCCTAATAAGGATTTTACAGAATTCCTAAATTTATACAAGTAATCTCAAATTCTCTATGGTATAAAAGCTGCAAATAAGCGCTCTGCAAACCTTCATGTGTCATGGGCTAATTGCACTAGAAAAAGAAAGTAGGCTTGGAACAAATTTATGACCAAGGAAAACATTCCTTCTAGGTTAGGTATGCGACCCTTATTAGGTAACTAATGGTCATAAACTGGGAGTGGACAACTTACTGTAGGTGCGAGGACAGAAAATAATGATGGATTATTCTATCTATACAGGACTTCAAAATAATAAGACACAAGGCAGACAATTTGTCTTTTGACAAAACCATGCTAACTTGTGACATAAAAATTATTGCTTTTAACTTATAATGAACTTATGGGGGGGGGCTGGTAACAGATAATGAATGCTCAGTGAGAAGCTAGTCTTAATGGGAAGACATATAAATAGCTCTGCTGTTATTCCTTAAACTTTATCGACTTATGACACGAATTCTTGCCTTAAACTTACTATGAACTTATTGGAATGTAAAAGTATTTAGAAAAATCATGTAATCAATTATCCCGCTGTAATAGTTCTACCTGATAGTTGTAGGAGGTAATTTGTTACAGAAAGTATATTTACTGAAAACAGAAATAAAGGCTTGTTGGAGCTTCTTTTTCGCCTCATCCAGAGTGAGTGTTTTTTTCTGCAAGCCTGATTTTTTTTTTTCTCTTTTCCTTCTTTCCTTTTTTTCTCTTCTTTTCTCTCTAGTTCATGAAGAGTTAACAAACCCCAAGCCTCTCACCTGGCCAGCAAGGGGTCCTTGAGCCAGAGAGCCAAGTGCACTAGCAACTGAAACTTCTTTTACCTGATCCCCTGCTGCCAACAGCAGGAGTTAATTAGCAGAAACCAGGGGCTTTTAGCCACAGAATTGCAAGAGAGAGTTAAGTTCCCAGAACAATAAGAGAGAGTCACAAGACCAGAGATTATCAGTCTTTGGCCTTTGTCCAATGCAGTGCTCCAATGCAGCATCTGTGAGGGCCAGGGCAGGTCCCAGGCACCCAGCCCCTCACTGGGGGATTCTAGGCAGGAGCTCTACCACTGAGCCACGCCCCCAGGCCCCTCACTGGGGGATTCTAGGCAGGAGCTCTACCACTGAGCCATGCCCCCAGCCCCTCACTGGGGGATTCTAGGCAGGGGCTCTACCACTGAGCCACGCCCCTAGCCCTTTGGGCTTGTACCAGAGTAACTCAGGCTAGCTCTTTAGTACTGATCCTCTGTCTCACTCTCTTAGATACTAGGGTTACAGACCTGTGCCTCCCCTCCTGTCTCTCTTCACAGACTTTTGAATACTGTCCCTTAGGAGGCTTCCCAGGACTCCCAACAACCCTGAGCAAGTTCAATGGTTCCCCTCTGCTCTGTCATCCATATGGTGTAGGCAAGAAAAATAAATGCATTTCCACTTGCACAGAGCCCCGGGGCAATCAATGGCAAGCTGGACACTGGGTTGGGGGGTGCGGCTCAGCAGCTCAGAGCGTGCCTACCATAGGTTAGGCACGGAGAATCATCTCCAGGACCGCAAAAATAAATGATTAAATAATTAAGTAAGCGTAGCACAGGTTGCCATTTTTTTTTGTGGTTGTTGTTGTTGTTGTTGTTGTTGCTTTTGAGAGAGGGTCTCACTCTTTAGCCTGGCTGGCCTAGAACCCATTAGGTAGACCAAGCTGGACCTGAACTCACAGATCTGCCTGCCTTTGCCCATGCTGGGATTAAGGGTGTGCGCGTCATCACTGCGCAGCTCGATAAACTTCTCTAAGAAACCAAGAACCAGGGTCAGGTTTGGAGAGGACAAGTGATAATTGGTACAGTGCCTCATTCTGAGATGATTACACATTCTCCCAAACCCACTGAGGAGCAGGGATACTGTAGAGTACCAGCCTAGAGCACATGAAACCCAGGGATTTGCCTGCAGCATGGCAGAAACCAGGTGTGGTGGTGCACAGCTGTAAAGTCAGCAGTTGAGAAGTAGAGACAGGAGGGTCAGAAGTTCAAGGCTATGTAGGGAGTGCAAGGCTAGCCTGGGGTACATGAGACTGTCTCCGAAACAAATAAGACAACTTGTTATACCTATACTTAAAAATGGTGGTTAAAATGTTCATTTTCTGAGGTTTCTCTGTGTAGCCCTGCCTGTCCTGGAACTCACTCTGTAGACAAGGCTGGCCTTCAACTCAAGAGATCCATTCACCTCTGCCTCCTGAGTGCTGGGATTAAAGGCGTGCTTTACCACTGCCTGGTAAGTGGTGGCTAATTTTTGAAAAATTATTGCCTTATTATTTTATGTGTATGGGTGTTTTACCTGCATATCTGTCTGTGTACCATGTGTGTGCCTGATGTTCACAGATGGCAGAAGAGGGCAGCAGATCTTCTGGAACTGGAGTTACAGATGCTTGTGAACGAACCATCGTGTGGTGCTGGGAATCGAACCCAGGTTCCCTGGACGTTCAGCTTGTGCTTTTAACCACTGGGCCATTTTTTGGCCCTCAAAAGGATGAATTTTTGGATAACTGAATGAATGATACTTAAATTTAAAAATAAGGGTAGAGAGATGGCTGGGCAGTTAAGAGCACCCACTGCTCACAAAGGACCTGGTTTTGGTTCCCAGCACCCCTGTGGTAGCTCACAATGGCCTGCAACTCTGGTTCCAGAGGATCTGATGCCTTCTACAGGCCTCTGCATGCATGTGGTATGCATACATATATTCAGGTATGCACACATGCACATTAGCTAAATAAAAAATATTTTTATAGGAAAAACACTTCAAAAGAAAGAAAATTTTTTTGGGGGGGAGGAGCCAGGCATGACATCATTCCTATAATCCCAGCATTTGGCAGGAGCCTCATAAGTTTGAGGTTAGCCTGGGCTATATCAGGAGACCCTCCCTATCTCAATCCCCTCCCCTCCCACAGTGGGTAGCTCAGTGGGTAAACATGCTTGCACCCAGCCTGCCCACCTGAGTGTAATCTCTGGAACCCAGGGGTAGAAGATAGAACTGACTTCTACAGCTTGCCCTCTGACCTTTACACCCATGCTCTGGCCTGTGTGTGTACATACGCACACAATAAAGCAATAAATGTAAAAAGTAAAAAGAGACTACCACCACCAGCAAAACCTCCAAATCTCAAAAACAAACCAACCCAACTAACCAAAAAAACCAAACCAAACCAAAAGAAAACAAACAAACAAACAAAAAAAAAATCTGCAATTTTTTTTGTTTGTTTTAAAACAACAAAGAAAACAGAAAAAGGAGTAAGGAGGGAGGGAGTTGGCCCGGCTTGGGAGGAGAGACACTTACCAAGGAAACCCTCCTCATCTACGATGATGGTGTAATCCTCAGGGGTCTCTGTTAGACTGAAAAACTTGCACCTGAGGGAAAACACACAAGAATAACTGGTCAGTCGGGAAAGGTCCCCCGATGAGCCACGCCCCAGCCCCTCCCTGGGGGATTCTAGGCAGGGGCTCTACCACTGAGCTACATTGTCATGTCCTTTGTGTACTTTCTGGTATGTAGTGATAGTTGCAAAATTCACATCTGTGTCAAACCCAAAGAACTATCCACTAAAAAGAGTGACTTTTTTTTTTTTCTTTTTTTTTTGGGAGACAGTCTCTTGTAGCCCAGGCTAGCTCCCAACTCATTCATCATTTATGTTAGCAATGCTGACCTGCAATTCCCAATCCTCTACCCACAAAGGGCTGGGATTACAGATGTGTACCACCACAACTGGCTAAAAGAGCAATGTTTGCTCTGTGTAAACTAAATATCACAAGCCTGATCTTCAAGGGGGCTGAAGAGATGGCTCAGTGGTTAGCAGCCCTTACTGCTCTTTTAGAGGGTTTGATTCTAAGCACCTCTATCAAGTGGCCTACCAGTGCCTGTAGCTCCAGTTCCAGCAGAGCCGGCTACCTCTGACCGCCATGTGATACACACCAACTCACACAGGCACATTCATACACCTACCAAATACGTAAATAATCCATACGACCTGAAACCAAACGACCAACCAACGAAACTGATTTTCACGACAGTGCCAGTTTGGGGGCAGGGGGTATACACTCCTTGTTGCATGGATGTCCTGCTTAGGCCCAGCACACACTCAGCTCCCCTCCAGCCCCTTCCCTTTTCATTTATGTGTGTCTGTGCACATGTGAGCAGGCAGTGGCGCACACGTGGGTGCCAGAGGCCAGCCTGCAGGACCAGGTTCCCTGATTCTACCATGTAGATTGAACTCAGGTCATGAGGCTTGGCCGTAGTCACTTCCACCCACTGAGCCATCTTGCCAGCCCTCTTTGGTTTCCCTGTCTGTGTCTGTTCCATAACTAACATGGAACTTTGTTGTGGTGGTGGTTGTTTTGAGACAGGGTTTCTCTGTATAGCCTTAGCTATCCCAGAACTCGCTTTGTAGACCAGGCTGGCCTCAGATTCAGAGATCTGTCTGTCCCCGCCTCTCAAGTGATGGGATCAAAGGTGTGCGCCACCACTGCCCAGTCAACTTGTAATTCTTATCTAGAAAAACAGAATACAGAAGGCCCCCAAAGAACAGCAGCAGACTATCGCCTCGTAAGTGGCTATTCTTGTGGGGTTCCTTCATCGGGGTCCCACAGCCTCAGAGAGAAACTTGAAGCTCTCAGTTTCCGGATGGGTGAAGCAGGTGCATGCTGGGAGGGATGGGGCCTCCCAGCTGCCTGAGAGTCTGGTATTCAGGAACGGGCAAGACACTTACTCCAGCCACCCTCAAGGCTGTAGGGACATTCCAGAAATAGACCGGACACACTGGTCTAGAGGGCATAAACAACCAGCAGACAGCAACCAGGGCCTCTGTGGACATGAGGTATAAATAAATAAGTTGTGGAAGTGACATGTCCCAGAGGGCCAGCCAGCTGTTGGATGTCCATCTCAATTCAGTGTGCATACTGGCTCAGAGAGGACCGTTAGGACAGAGGGGACAGAGGGACCTGTTGCTCTCATTGGTCACCAAGTGCCCTGTGTCTGCGAGCTTCACTTCACCTGACCCTGTCGGGCAGCAGTTCTCAACCTGTGGGGTGGCACATCAGATATTTACATTATGATTCATAACAGCAGCAAAATTACAGTTATGAAGTAGCAATGAAATAATGTTATGGTTGGGGGTCACCACACCGTGAGGGTCACAGCATTAGGAAGGCTGAGAACCACTGCTCTAGGACATTCGTTTCTGTCTCCTCATTATTGTTTGTGTATGCGTGTGGGGGATATATATACACACACGTGTCCTGACGCATGTGCCTGTATGTATGAGAAGCCAGGGGAAGGTGTTGGCTGTCCTTCTCCATCAGTCACATTATTCCTTTGTGACAAGGTCTCTCTGGAACTTGGAGCTCGCATTATTTCGGCTAGGTTGGAAGCCAGCAAGTCCCAACGACCTCCTGTCTCTGTACCCACAACTCTTACCACACAGCATTTTAGGCCAGGGTGCTAGGATCTAAGCTCAGGTCTTCATGGTTGCACATAGACCCAGGAGAACCTGGAGATTCAGCAATTCCCCTGCTTCAGCTTCTTAGGTGCTAGGATCACATGTATGAATTACCGTATCTCCCTTTTTCTTTCTTTTTTGGTGTGTGTGTGTGTGCGTGCACGTGTGGTCCAGGTTTTAAGAGTTATTTATTTACGTATGTATTATGCATGTAGGTGTGCCACAATGTGTGTGTGTATGTGTGTGTGTGTATAGCTCATAGGGCAATTTTTTGGAGTTGGTTCTTTTTTTTTTTAAAGATCTATCTATCTATCTATCTATCTATCTATCTATCTATCTATCTATCTATCTACATGTAAGTACACTGGAGTTGTCTTCAGACACCCCAGAAGTGGGCATCAGATCTCATTACAGATGGTTGTGAGCCACCATGTGGTTGCTGGGATTTGAACTCAGGACCTTCAGACAAGCAGTCAGTGCTCTTAACTGCTGAGCCATCTCTCCAGCCCAGGTTGGTTCTTTTTTTGTGGCTTGGTGGCTAGTACTTTTTCCCACTGAGCCATCTCATCAGCCCTACAACTACCTCCTTTGTTTCTTTGGTTTCCCCCCCTCCGCACCCCCCCCCCACACTCCCCTCCTGCCCGCTGTGGAGCCCTGGCTGTCCTGAAACAACTCATTATGTAGACTAGGCTGGCCTCAAACTCAGGAGAGCCCTCTGTCTCTGCCTCCCTTTGCTACCATCACTCAGCATATTCCTACCTTTCTTGTGACAACGTCTCTCATTGGCCTGGAGCTCATTAAGGAGGCCAGGTGCCTGACGGGCTAAGGAGTGAGTCCCGAGCTCCCATTCCCTATGCCCCCATATTGAGGCTATGAGCATGTGACAGTACACACAGCTTTTTAATGTGGGAGCTCTGGTGACCAAACTCAGGTCCTCGCACTTACCCAGCATGCACTTGACGGACTGATCCATCCTCCCAGCCCATCTTCCTCTTTCCTCATGCCTGCCATGATCCCCGGCTGTGTGGGAAGTCTTCCACTGCCCACCCACCTATCTTCTTAGCCTCACGTCTTCCGATGCTGTTCCTCCCACCCTTCCTTCCTCTGACACTTTCTATTCATCTGCATTACCTGGGGGGGCAGAGTGCTAGTCAACAGCCACCTCCTTTCCCTCACTAATGGGATTCCGCAGTATGAAGCTCTCTGTATTAGGGATGGAGGACATTGGGGGCGGGGGTTTGGGCTGACCATGCATCACAAAGTCTGTTCATATTGAGCCTGTGGAGAACTTCCTTCATAGTTTGACAGTGCCAGCCTGGTAGAGTATCAGAATGAACACACCTGACATCCCAGCCCCCCCAGAGGACGGCTGTACGTCTGAGATCAGGCAGGGTCACACTGTGAATTCTAGAAGCAGCAAACTGCAATCTCTTTACTCCCTTCAAGTCCTTAATCCTTCTGTTCCAGCCTCCTTAGTCATGGTGTAACAAGTACGCTCTACAACACCTGGTTTTTCCTTTCTGAGGTGCCAGGGATGAAACCTAGGGCCTTGCATGCTGAGTCAGCACTCTCTCTGAGACACGCCCCCAGCCCCTCCCTGGGGGATTCTAGGCAGGGGCTCTACCACTGAGCCACGCCCCCAGCCCCTCACTTGGGGATTCTAGGCAGGGGCTCTACCACTGAACCACGCCCCCAGCCCCTCCCTGGGGGATTCTAGGCAGGGGCTCTACCACTGAACCATGCCCCCAGCCCCTCATGGGGGATGGGAGGAGGATTCTAGGTGAGCTCTAATGCTGAGCCACGCCCCCAGATCCTCATTGGGGGATTCTAGACAGGTGATCTACCACCAAACCACACCCCCTAGAGGATTCTAGGTGGAAGCCGCACCCCCAGTTTGCCTCTGTTGCTCTTTGCCTTGTCCTCACGGAGTTCAAGGTGCTCACCTTCTCCTTCCCTCTCCTGATGGGACTGGAGACCCAATGAATTTCCCATGCTTTCTGCTTTGCACAACAGTCCATTCATCCCCTCCCCCTGCCCCCCAAGGATGCCCAACTTTCTCCCAACGCAGGAAGGCAAGAAGCTCACCGGAAGCCAATCCTTGCGGTTAAGCCATCTGTGGTCCTGTGGCCATCTCCCCATAACCTAGACACCATTAACTGCAAATGACATTCCTTGGAGGGCCCCAGCTCGGGTGTTGCCTGAGGCTGTTGACCGGTTGCCTAGTAACGGAAGTGCGTTGCTCTCTAGGTCAGTGCCACTCAAACTCCGTTTGGCTGATGTCCAGTTTTTAGCTGTCAATCTGTTGTGGCTTCTGTGTCTGTCCCATCATCCAATGACCTTCATTACTGGACATTTCCTCCCCCAGACTTGACCCTATTCCTTATCCATCCAGCCCTCTAAGCACCCACCCTACCCCCAGACAGGCTTTCTCTGTGTAGCCCTGGCTGTTCTGGAACTTGCTCTATAGACTAGGCTGGCCTTGAACTCAGAGAGATTCCATATGCCTTTGCCTACTGAGCGCTGGGGTTAAGGCGAGTTCTACCACGCTCAGTTTAGCACTTAGTTTCTATGCTCCTGGTATCTACTGAGGGTCCCTCTCAAACCCCTGTAGCTGTGTGCCTTGTCACTTCCTTCACAAACTGTCATGTCACCTCTGGCCTCTTCCCCTCCCAGGGCTCAAGACTTTTCCAAATATTTAGAGACATTGATTTGGTGTGTTTGAGTGTTGTCTGCACGTGTATGTGTAGCCCATATATGCCCGCTGCCCAACGACGTCAGAAGAGGGCATTGGATCTCCTGGTGCTAGAGGTATGGATGGCTCTAAATGTTACGTGGGTGCTGGGCCCAGAACCTGAGTCCTGTCAAAGAACAGCAAATGCCCCGAGCTATCGCTCCATTAAAAAAAGAAAAAGATTTATTTTATTTGTAATTATGAGTTTGTGTGTGTGTGGGGGTCTATGCTTGTTGAATGCAGGTGACCACGAAGACCAGAAGAAGGTATTGGACCCCCTAACGCTGGAGCTACAGGCAGTCGTGAGCTGCCCAATGTGGGTGCTGGGGACCAAAGGAGGGTCCTCCGCGGTAGCAGTAAGCACTCTTAGCCGCCGAGCCACTTCTCCAGGCTCAGAATTCCTCCCTTCTCAAAAAGGATGCCCTTCATCCGCATCTCTTCCCCAGGATACACGCCGGAAGCCACTGCCAGCTGGATGATGGCTTTTCTCCACCCAGTTAAATTCACCAGTGACCGCCACACTCCACAGCTGACGACTGTGACTGGCTTACCATCCTGCCTCTGACCTGTGATTGGTTCTCTAGCTAGCTGCCCGGAGAAACTTTCTGGAAACCATGAGTCTCGTGCCTTCTCAGGGATGGTAACTGTCCCCTGTTTCCCGAAGGGGCTTCTCTCTAGTGTGTGACAGCTCTGGAGCTGCCTCCTTGGACCATCCACTCCCCCTCTTCCATGCCAGGGTTCCTCCAGGCCCGGCTGCGCTCTGTATACCTGCCTGATTGCCTGCTGCCTGTCTGAGAGCGCTGACTGACCTCCTCCCTCCCCTCCCCTCTGCTTCATCTTCTTCCTCCCTCCGTATCCCCTCCTCCCCCTTATTTTTTTCCTTTCTTCCTATGAAGCCCAAACTGTTATGCGACTTGAGATACTCCTGCCTCAGCCTCTAGGCCAGGCTCTTACACAAATGTCTCATATCCTGCTGCCTGCTTCACAACGGACTTGGAAGAGCACGGAGCTTGCAGCAGGCCACACTAAGACAGCTCACCCCTAGAGGATTGACATGCAGCCAGTCGGTCTTTCAAATTCTACGGATGTTCCCTCTGGGCCTGGCTGGAGCCAACTGCCCGGGCAAAGCCAGGGCCCCTGGCTGCCCGGATCAGGGGCCCAGGCGCTGAGTCACCTCTGACAACACTCCTATCTTCAATCAGTGTGGCCGCCCGGCTGGCCAGCCTGACTGCCTCTGGAAATCCGATCTGTTTACTCTCAGCTTCTTCATCCAGCAGAATGAGGCCCCTCACTCGGGCCTCTCACCAGGGCATCCTGGGCCACCAAGTCCCCAAGCCCTGTTTCGGAAACACACCTGCAGCCAGAAGGCAGGCAGGGAGGGTGACCTGGAGACGGTATCAGCCGGAAAGGGATGTATGGACGTAGCAGAAGGACGAGACATAAGAGTGCTCAGTTAATTACTGGACCAGTTTATCCCAAGGTTGAAACCGCAGGAGGCCAAGGCTTAGTGGGCAAGAGTGCCCAATCTGCGATTTTTTTCGAGCGTAAGGATCTGAGATTGAACACCATGTAAAAAGCCAGCCATGGTTATGCATGCCTGTAACCCTGCACTGAGGGATAGAGGCTGGCGGATCCCAGGAGCTTACTGATCAGTGGAAGATCCTATCTCAGGGCAGTAAGATGGAGACAGATGGAGGAAGGTACTCAATGTCCGGAGATGCTTTCTGCATGCGCGTGAGGGTACAGCACCTGCAGATTCACGTGCATGCACCACACGCCCAGACACACACCGCGGAAGGTTGAATGTGGCGATAGAAACTCAGAACCTCAGCACTCAGGAGGCTGTGTGCGGCAGGAGAGTATCCAATTGAAGGCCAATCAGTACGGCTTAGCAAGACCTGGTGTCAGAAAAGGGGAGGGACTTCCTGGCATCATTCTGATGGAGGGGCAGGACTGCAAAGAATTCTGGGTAATCTCCATTTGCACGCACCTAGGGACGAGTAGCTCACTGCTTTCTGCGTCAACACACCCTCTCCTGACTTTTAGAATCCTATGCAGTTTTTTTCTTTTTCTTTTTCTTAAGATTTAAATACTGCTTCAAGCTTTTAAAGCACTAGTTCTCCACCTGACAGCACTTGGTGAGGTCTAAACTGGCCTGGTGGAAGGCTGGGAATAAAGGGCTTGCCCCGTAAGTCCAAGGACCCTAGTTCGAGTCCCAGGACCTGTGTGAAAAGGATGGGTGCGGTCATTTTGAATGTAATCCCAGCAGTGGGTTAGCAGAGTCAGGGAAGTCAGGGGTTTGCTGGCTGGTCAGCCGGCCTAGGCAATTTGGTGAACTTCCAAACAGTGAGCGATCCCATCTCAAAGTGGAAGGTGGACAGCGCCTGAGGGACAGCCGCAGTTAACCTCGGGCTTCCACATATGTGTGCACGTGCACACACACACACACACACACACACACACACACACACACCCCAAGGGGCTAGGGGTGAAGCTCAGTCGGTGGAATGCTTGCCTCGCGAGCGGAAGGCCCTGGGGTCTATCTCTAGTACCACGTAAAACCCAGTGTGATCGTGCACGCTTGTAATCCCACCGCTTGGGAGGCTGAGGCAGGAGGACTGCTGTGAGTTCAAAGCAAAATCTAGGCTCAAATCAAACCCCTATCAAAAAGCCCAAATCAAAACGATAACGAAAAGCCATGGGTGGAGGCAAGCTGGGGTGTGGGGATAGTGTCCCTTCCTGAAGCCCTTCTGGTCATTGGGGGCCCCTAGAAAGTTGTCCAGTGAGGGACTTTAGGTTGGTGTGAATCCACAGTCATGCCCAGTATGGCCCAGGTCCCAGGGAGAGAGTGCCTAGATTCAGGCACCTGAGGCTGGTGCATGTCTACGATCTCCATGTCCTCATAGTCACTGAGCCACCCTGGGTGACAGCGACATCTCACCAGGGAAAGTGAGATGCTCCCTCGGAGGAAGCTGTGGACCTCCGTTCTTTGTCTATACAGATCTTTAAAATGTGTGTATATTTGTGTCTGTCTGTGCACATGAGTGCAGGTGCACCTGGAAGCCAGGAGAGGGCGTCAGATCCCCCAGAGCCGGAGTTACAGGAACCATGAGTCATCTGACATGGGTGTTGGGAACTAAACTGGGGTTCTCTGTAGGAGCAGCAAGTGCGGAGAGGTGGCCAGGAGGACAGATAAGAGGTCACACTGGCGCTTGGTACCGGGCCCAGGACGGTGCTCTCTGCTGTGGGCAACAATATTTTCTCTTTTCTTTTCTCTTCTTTTCTTTTCCTCTTCCCCACTTCCTTCCTAGCATGGGTCGCCATACCTAGCTTCTGCAATTCTTCTTCTTCTGTTATTTCAAGTGGGATAAAATAAAAAATAAGCAATAGGGGACATGGGGTTGGGGGTGCCGGTGTGGAGAATGGGAAGCAGGAGGGCAAGCAGGGGTGGATGAGCAGGGGCACGTATGATTACGACACACTGTATACATGTATGAAGTCCTCAAAGAATACACAGAAATGCTAAAAGTCTTTATTAACTCCCCCCAATTCTGCTCCATAAGAAAAAAAATAATTTCTGAATGTATCCATGGATCAATATACTGGTGATGTCAAGACCTCCTCCATGATGCGATCACTACCCTAAAACCCTGGCAGCTGGCAATCAACCTTTAACACACACATCCACCCTACACACACACACACACACACACACACACGCACGCACACACACACACACACACACACNCTCTCACACACACACACACACTACCTACACACTCACACACCACACCCACAAACACACCCACCCACCACACAGACACATATACACACACCCACCACACCCACAAACATACCCACCCA
>NC_034612.1:20634914-20641225 GCF_900095145.1 Mus pahari
CACACACACGCACACACAGACACACAGACACACACGCACACACACACATACACACGCACACACACACATGCACACACCCATACACACACACACACACACATGCACACACCCATACACACACACACACGCGCGCACACACACACACACACACACACACAGGCTTGTTGGAGATGTAGATCAGTTGGGAGAGTGCTTTTTTGCATGATAAAGCCTTGAGTTCTATCTCTAGTACCCCATAAACTAAGTGTGGTGGTGCACCCCTGTGACCCCAGCACTTGGAAGGTTGAGGCAGGAAGGTCAGAAGTTCAAGGTCATCCACAAGTTGAGACTAACCTGGGCTACATTAAAAAAACTATAGCTATCGTCAACCGGTACAGACTTAAATTTCTACCCATCCATGAATCTATGTGTTTATGGATAGGTTATCCATTCATCCACCCATCCACCTGTCTATCCATGCATCTATGCACCCCCTACCTCCATTTACCCACCCACTTGTATATCCATCAACCTACCTGTTCCTCCATCATCCATCATCCATGTTATCTATCCACTTGCTTACCTATCTACCATTCATCCATTAACTAATAACCAGTCTACTAGTCATCCAACCATCTAGATGAGTTTTGTTAGACAATTATAGCGCATTCCTGTATTTATTATCACTAGGTTATCAGTGACTCTGGCACTCAGAAGTCCCACCACAGGCTACAGGCAGGGTGGAGCCCTAGAAGTTGGTCCATGGGTCCATCTAATGTGAAGACCCCAGATCCTGAAGGCTCATTGCTTCGGATGTTGGGAATCTAAGGGCTGGACACCATGGAGTCCTCATGTCCAAGGGCAGGAGAAAAGCATCCTGGCTCCCAAATCAAAATTTCCCTTCCTCTCCTTTTTCTGGATAAGCCTTTGTCTTACAAAGACACGACGTCTCCCCACCCCACCCCTCACTGAGGATTACAGGCAAAAAATTTTAACACCCAATCATATTCCAGCCTCTCACTAGGGATTCTAGGTAAGTTTTCTTTCTTTCTTTCTTTCTTTCTTTCTTTCTTTCTTTCTTTCTTTCTTTCTTTCTTTCTTTCTTTCTTTCTTTCTTTTGTTTTTTTAGATTTATTTATTTATTATATGTAAGTACATCGTAGCTGTCTTCAGACATTCCAGAAGAGGAAGTCACATCTCACTAAGGATGGTTGCAAGCCACCCTGTGGTTGCTGGGATTTGAACTCAGGACCTTCTGAAGAGCAGTCGGTGCTCTTAACCGCTGAGCCTTCTCTCCAGCCCCCTAGATAAGTTTTCTTACTGAGCCACACCCCAAACCCCTTACTGGGGGATTCTAGTTAGGGGACTATATACTGAGTCAGCTTTTTTTTTTTTTTTTTGACACTGAATCTTACTAATTTACCCAGGCTAACCTTGAATCTACAATTCTCCCCCTCAGCCTCACATGTAGTTGGGCTATCAGGCCTTTCAAAACAGTTTCTAAATTGCGGTAAAGCATGTAGAATATACACCTTGCTATACACAACTTTACACAGTACTGTGGCAGAAGGCACTGCCACTATTGTGTAACCAGGAAGGGCACCTGTCCACTTGTCTCCAGAACTCCTTCATCTTGCAGAACTGAAACCCAGCACTTGAGCAATAAGTCTGTGCCCCTCCTCCAGCCCCCTGGCACGCGTACACTGCCCTCATACACGGTCCCTGTTATTATTTTTAGTTAAGTATTTCTTTTGTCAAGATTTAATGGACACACACGTTTGGGAGTGTAGGTATTCATGGAGACCAGAAGAGGGCATCAGATCCTCCAAGCTGGAGTTCCAGGCATTTATGAGTAGCTCTTGCTAAGACTTGGAACCGAATTCAGGTCCTCAGTAGGAGCACCCCCTCCCCCAAACCCCCCCCCCCCCCGTGCCTCCTGGAGACAGGATGTCACTATGTTGCCTTGGCTGTCCTGGAACTCACAGAGGTCCACTTGTAAGTGCTAGGATTAAAGGCATAGGCCACTATGCCCAGTTATAGTAAGCATTCTTTTTTTTTTTTTTTTTTAAAAGATTTATTTATTTATTATATGTAAGTACACTGTAGCTGTCTTCAGACACTCCAGAAGAGGGCGTCAGATCTTGTTACGGATGGTTGTGAGCCACCATGTGGTTGCTGGGATTTGAACTCAGGACCTTTGGAAGAGCAGTCGGGTGCTCTTACCCGCTGAGCCATCTCACCAGCCCTATAGTAAGCATTCTTAACTGCTCAGCCATCTCTCCAACCCCTCTATGATTATTTTTGGGGCAGGGTCTGATGTAGCCCAGGCTGGCCATAGCAAACTCACTATGTAGCCAAGGATGGCCTTCACTCCCTTCTGTCACCTCACAAGTGCCTGGGACTCCACGTCTGCCTAATCTGTCCCTATAAGTTGAATTACTCTGAGAACTTCACAAAAGGAACCTAGACTGCTACACTGCCTCTCCCCTCCCCCACTGACTGATCTCCCTCAGCATCGTGTCCTAAAGGCTCATCCAGGCTGTAGCAACTGTCAGCACGTCCTTCCTGAAGGGTGGATACTATTGCACTGTGCCTGTGTATGCTTACGCATCCACCTGTTGATTGAATCTTGGGTTTCTTCCCTGCTTTGGCTTTTGTGAATCAAAGCTGCTGGGAACATGAATTACACGTGATCCTCCTTCCCATTCTTCAGGATGCATACCCAGAAGTGCAAAAGCGATTTATTTTTCTCTCAGATTATATATATATATAAAATATAAATATACACACACACATATATGTACTTAGTTATGTGTATGCACATGTATGTATGTATGTATGTATGTATGTGCACATGTGTGTGGAGGCCAGAAGAGGGCTTCAGATGCCCTGGAACAGCAGTTGTGAGCTGCTTTGGGGTTGTTGGCAATAAAACTCAGGCCCTCTGCAAGAGCAGCAAGTGCTCCTAACTCCTGGGCCATCTCTCCAGCCTCCTCTCTTAGATTCTTGTTTGAGACAGGGTCCCGCTATATAGCCCAAGCTGGCATTGTTCAATTCCCTCTGTACACCAGGCTGGCCTTAAACTCCTGCTTTAGTCTCTAGAGCGCTGGGATGACAATTGTGTTCCACCATGCTTAACTCTCAAGTCACATTTTTAAAACAATGTATTTCTTCATATTTGTGTGTGTCTGTATGTGTGGGCATGCATACCATGGTGCATGTGTGGAGCTCAGAGGATAACCTTTGGGAGCTGGTTCTCTATTTCCACCCTGTGGACTCCAGATATGGAACACAAACCATCAGGCATGGTGGCAAGTGTCCTTGCCCTCAAAGCCACCTTGCCAGCTCAACTTCAAAGTCTTTGGAGGGAAAACTAAGAAGCATTTTACACGCCCACCAATATCGTGTGAGGGTTCCAGTCTCTACTTCCTTGCCCCTATTTTATTCATTTAATGTTTACTGTCTGCGTCCCTTTAAAATTTAAACTGTGTGTACTTGTGTGTCTGTGTGTGAGTACTGGTTGGCTGGAGTTGTCAGGGGCAGTTGCGAGCTGCTCGGTGTGGGTGCTGTGAATTGGAGTTGGATTCTCTGGAAGGACAGCAAATGCTTTATCCACTGAACTCTCTCTCCAGCTCGGTCTATATTCTCAATAGTTGCTGTGTGAAGGCGGGTGAGTGAGGCCCCACCTCTAGCTACTCCTCTTTGGCCCCTGTGTCTTTTGTTTTTGTCTAAGAAAGGGTATTATGTAGTGTAGGCTGCCTTCCTACTCCATGTTACCAACAGTGACCTTGAACTCCTGATTCTCCTCCTCTCTGCCTCCTTCTGTCTCCACTTCCTGGATGCTAGGCAAGCATTCAGACACACCCCCAGTCCCCATGTGGGTCTTAGCAAATAACAGGACGCCTTACCGAGTAGCAAAAGAAAATGTCCCTCCCTGTAAGACGGGAAGGGAGAAGAAACCACTGCCGGCTGGGGGTCTTTCGGCAGAGTGACAAAGACCGTCGTCTCCAAAACAGCCGAGAAATGCCAGAACAAATGGTGTTCAACGGAGACCCTGAGTTTCAAATCAAATTAGTTGACCCTTTCTCTCCTCTCTTTGGAGATGAAGTCTTGCCATGGAGCCCAGACTGGTCTTGAACCTATGATCCTCCTGCCTCGACCTCTTGAGGATTTGAATGTCCTCACAACATGGTGGCTGGCTTCCTACCTACCGAGCAAAGGTTCCAAGGGGTGCCAGGCACAGGAAGACTACTCTTTATGACCTAGCCAAACACAGAGTCCCTGAGGCACACATGGAAGGAGAGAGAGAGAGAGAGAGAGAGAGAGAGAGAGAGAGAGAGAGAGAGAAGGAGCTATAGCATTTGCATGCAGAGTGTCAAGAGCTGTAATAGATTTTAAAATGATTTCAGAAACTGGATGTGGTGCTGGGTGTATGTAATTTCAGCCCATGGGAGAGGGAGGCAGGAGGATTATAAATTCAAGGCCATCTTTATCTACATAGCTAGTTTGAGGCCAGCTTGGACGACACAGGAGACTCTGTCTCAGAAGGAAACAAGCCTATCTCGGATGTTTTCAAACAGGGTCTGTGGGAGACAGGTGGGACAAAAAGGTCTGGCTCAAACGCCAGGCGTGACAGTCAATCTTAACGTGAGAATGATTGGACCAAGAGGCACTTAAGAGATTGGTAGCATGCATCTGGGTGCGTCTGTGAGGGCATATTGGAGACAAGCAGGTCAGGAGGGCTCTGACCTTATCAGTGACTTAATCCATTGATGGATTGAAAATCTGAATAGAGGGATGGTGAGATAGCTTAGCAAATAAAGGCACCTGCCACCAAGCCCGACGATCTGAATTTGATCCAGGGGGTCTGCAGGGTAGAAAGAAGAAACTGACTCCCATAAGAAAGTCTTTGGACTTTCACATGCATGCGATGGTATATACAGAATACATATACACATAACACACACACACACACACACACACACTCACAGACACACTTCGAACAGATTGATGGTGAGATGTTAGAGCTGTAGAAGGTGGGCCTGGATGGAGAGAGTAGATGGGAGTCGTGCCCTTGGAAACTCTAGCCTGCTTTAGTCCCTTCCTGTCAGAGCTCCACTCTTTTTCCTGGTCCACCATGATGTCCACGGCCTCACCACTCGCTCTTACAGCCATGAAATGAGCTGCTTTGCCATGCCCTCCCCACCATGATGGATCAAGACCTCTGAATCCACAAGGAAAATAACCCTTTCCTTGCTGCCTGTTTATGTGGGGTATTTGACATAACTATGACTAAACTACCACGCCAGGTAAGGAACATGAACCTGAGGCAAAAGGCCAGGCTGAGTCCGAGACGGTAATTCTAAACACATACACATGAACTGCGTGTGTGCAGGTGCATGCATGTGGTAGTGTGAATAGGAACAGTCTCCAAAGGCTCACCGATTTGAATGCTTGGTCAGTAGGGAGTGGCACTACTTGACAGGGATTAGGAGGTGTGGCCTGTTGGAGTGGGTGTGGCCTTGTTGGAGGAAGTGTGTCATTGGGGGTGGGCTTTGGGCGTTTCAAATGCTCAAGCCAGGCCCAGTGTCTCTCTTCCTGCTGCCTGATGGTCTGTAGGTAGGACTCTCAGCTACCTCTCCATCACCATGTCTGCCTGCCTTTCTCTATGCTTTCCCGCCATGAAGACAATGGACTAAACCTCTGAGAGCTTGAGCCAGCCCCCAACCCAATGCTTTCCTTTATCAGAGCTGTTGTGATCATGGTGACTCTTCACAGCAATAGGACACTGACTAAGACAATGTGTATGCACGAGTATGTGCGTTCCTGTGTAACATGGAGGGCATCATCCTTTATGTGCGGCCCACCTTGTTCCTTGGTGCCAGGGTCCCTCACTTATGTGGTCTCTTACTGAATAGTCCAGGCTGGCTGGCCAGGCCCAGGAGCATAAAATTCAGGTTCTAGGGATCAAACTCGGGTCTTCATGTCCTTTACCAATGGAGCTATCTCTACAGACCTATTTAAGAGCTCTAGCACAGGGATGGAGAGATGGCTCAGTAGTTAAGAGTACTGACTGCTCTTCCAGACGTCCTGAGTTCAATTCCCAGCAACCACATGGTGGCTCACAACCATCTGGAATGACATCCAATGCCCTCTTCTGGTGTGTCTGAAGACAGCTACAGTGTACTCATGTACATAAAATAAGTAAATAGAGCCGGGCCTGGTGGCGCAAGTCTTTAATCCCAGCACTCGGGAGGCAGAGGCAGGTGGATTTCTGAGTTCGAGGCCAGCCTGGTCTACCAAGTGAGTTCCAGGACAGCCAGGGCTATACA
>NC_034612.1:20641296-20642817 GCF_900095145.1 Mus pahari
AAAAAAAAAAAAAAAAAAAAAAAAAAAAAAAAAACTTAGAGAACTCTAGCATAGCAGAGATAATTAACATCTGGAACTGGCCTCTACCCGGACATCCCTTCTAAGGGGGGCCCCTGTCAAGCCTGAAGGGTGTTACCTTCTACCATAGCAGAGACCATCTGTTCGTTCGTTTGTTTTGATGGACAGGGTGTTAATATGTGTGTGCACATGTGTATGATATGTGCATGGTGTGTACATCATATATGCGTGTGGCATGTGTGTACTGTACATGTGTATGCACATATGTGAATGTGCATATGGGCCCAAGCTTGCTGTCTTCTATGTTGTCTTGCTTTTCCACCTTATTCACTGAGGCAGGGTCTTTCAATCAAGCCCAAAGCTTGTCAATATGGCTAGTTTGGCTGCTGGCTTATTCTGGGGATCCTGTTTCTGTCTCCAACGCTGGGATTACGGGTGGGCTACCACACTCACCCAGCATTTGTTCTGGGGACCTGAACTTGGGTCCTCATGCTTGCATGATTAAGCATTTAACCGCTGAGTCATCTCTCCATCATTCTGCTCAGTGGCTAGAATTCCTTTTATTCTTTTGTGCACGACCTAGAACACAGCATTTGCGTGCTATTGTGGCTTTGCGTGTGCACTCAGGCACATACACAAATGTACCACGGACTCAGCTGTACCAATCCAGGCTGTGGCTTGCACCAGGTGCAAGCTGGCAGCCTGCACTTTGAAGACATCGCCTTCTAGCCCTTAAGCCTTTGCTCACTGTCCTTGACACCATACAATCTAGCTGCACAGGTCACCTGTGCTGGGCCGGACGCAGCCAGCCTCCTCTGGGGTTTCCCGGGTGTACTCATCGCCTGCATCCCTCTCCTGATCTATCTATGCCCACCCATTCCTGCTCCCTACCCATCTGGGATGCACCTTCCCCCGCCCCTAGCACCTCCTGACATCTTCCCACGCTGAGCTGATCCTGATTTAGATGGAGTTGCCTCCTCCAGCAAGCCTGACCTGTTTGCAGCTCTTAAGCCAGAGGAAATCGTGGATGTCCCACGCCAATGACCAATGACTTCCAAAGGTAGAGGCAGGATCTGCCCTTAGCATTGGTTCGAATTGGAACAGAACTGAATGCATAAGGAATTGCCTTTGTACGTGCAGACGGGTGTTAGCCAGCACTTGTTGACCTAGTAGTCTCTCCGTGATGCTAAGAGGGAACCAGGCTCCGTGTGTGTGTGTGTGTGTGTGTGTGTGTGTGTGTGTGTGTGTGTGTGTATATACACATACCTTGGGCATTGTTACTTAGGAACCATCTTCCTTGTTTATCTCTTTTTTAAAAAGAACAGTTATGTGTTTATTTGATGCTTGGGTTCCTGGGAGGTTATAAACCTGTTGGAACCTGCATCAATCAGAAGATGGTGTCCTCGAACTGAAGTTACAGGCTGTGGCGAGTTGCCAGGTAGGTGCTGGGAACCGAACCCAGGTCCTCTACAAGAGCAGCAAAAATCACTTTTTTTTTTTTTT
>NC_034612.1:20642832-20649380 GCF_900095145.1 Mus pahari
CTGGAACTCACTCTGTAGACCAGGCTGGCCTTGAACTCAGAAATCCGCCTGCCTCTGCCTCCCGAGTGCTGGGATTAAAGGCGTGCGCCACCACTGCCCGGCTCAGCAAAATCACTCTTAAATTGCTTTCTTATGTGTGCAATATGTTGCGTGGAGTCGTGCTTAGCTTTTTACACGGGTGCTAGGGATTTGAACTTAGGTCCTCATGCTTCCACAGCAAGGACTGTTACCCACTGAGCCATCGCTCCAGCCCCCTGTCTTTCATGTGTTAAAGATAAAGTCTCTCACTGGGATCTGGGCCCTTGTGTTGGGCTGGCCTGACTGGTCAGTGAGCTCTGGGACCCACCTGTTCCTGCCTCCCTAGTGCTGGGATTCCAAGTGCATATCACCACCCCTGGATATTTCTATGTGGGACCTGGGGCTTGAACTCAGGTCCTTACACTTGCACAGCAAGCACTTTACCCATTAAGCCATCTCTTTAGCACCTTGTTTTAAAGTCATTACAAGTCATTCCATTCTCACTGCTGCCCTAGCAAGGAGCACGTTCCCAGGCTCTATATACTGAGAGCATTGACGGGGCAGGTCAAATGTCTTGTCCACAATCATACTTGCTAGGTGTGGCTGTTTCGAGTTTCCCCTGGAAGTTTCCTGGGGCTAGCCCATCTTGCCCTAAATTTAAGATGGAGAGCAATAGAGGAAGGTACTGGATGTGGACCTCTGGCTTCTAACTACTGGGACAACAGACATGTGCCACCGTGGTAGAGCACCTGCCTAGAATCCTTTAGCGAGGGCCGAGGGAGTGCCTTAGGGGTATTAGGTCTGTCTACACAATTCCCCGAGTGAGGGTTCGAGAGTGTTCCTCAGTGATAGCAGGCTTGCCTAGAACGCCCCAGTGAGGGGCTGAGGGCGTGGCTCAGTGGCTGAGCCCCTGCCTAGAATCCCCAGGGAGGGGCTGGGGGCGTGGCTCAGTGGTAGAGCCCCTGCCTAGAATCCCCCAGTGAGGGGCTGGGGGCGTGGCTCTGGTACAGCGCCTACATGCATACACCAGCATACACCAGACAGCCACACAGACACAAAAGCAACGGCATGTTGTCTTACAGTTGTGGCATTGGCTATCAGGAGGCTCCTTTATAGAGCGTGGAGGCAAGTGAGGCAGCCGGGCTGTAGTGTGACCCGTTGTCTGGGGACTCACATGCTGTACGTCCCCAAATCTCCACACACTGTGGTCATCCTCCATCACCTGGATGTGCATATAAGCCAAAGAATCCTCCGCCTCTCTAGGCTAGAAATTTCCCACCTTAAAGGGGTGAGTCCTGATTGGTCCATGGTGGTGGTGGAGGGGGCACTCATGCACAGTCACGTGAAGTCACAGCTCCAGTCAATAAGGTGAGGAGGTATAAGGCTCCGCAAGGCTTAGCAGAGAACGGGCCTGTATATTTTGTTAGAGGAAAACTGTTGGGAGCCACAATGCTGGCTCTAGCCGGGCTCCTCACAGTGTGTAATAAAGCTCACCCAGCCATTCCACAGGGCATCCTGTATTATCCTAAAGATGGCCAGGCAGGAAGGTAGCAAAAGAAAGGTCCTGATGACATCATCACATAATTGTATTAAATGATACTGAACGGCCCAGCTCCTAGAGTTTGTTTGTTTGTTTGTTTTTTTGGTGGCCCTAGGGTTGTAACCCTTTCAGAGTGACATTAAGCCATGTCCCCAGCCTCCTCCCTGGGGGATTCTAGGTAGGGGGCTCTTTCACTGAGCCACGCCCCCATCCCCTCACTGGGGGATTCTAGGTAGGGGCTCTACTGCTGAGCCACGCCCCCACCTGTTAGATTTTAGGCAGGTGTTCTACTGCGGAGCTATACCACTATCCTTTTTTTTTAAAAAAAAAAAAAGGTCTTCATTTTCAGACAGGGTCATACGAAGTTGGCCAGGGTTCTGCTAAACTCCGTTCGTAGCTCAAGCAGGCCTTGAATTTGTGATCCTCCTGCCTCCTGTGTATTTGAATGACTGGCTTACACCATCAGGTCCAGCATAAAGCTTTTCTCTTTAGTCTCTTGACAATTTCATACATATATGTAATGTGCTGCTGTCATTTTTCAAGCCCCATTATCCTCTCTTGTCTTCCTCCTCCTCATACTGAGCCTTTTCTTTTTACAGACACCTTATCCCTCATCAACTCTACCTACTTCCTTAGGTTCGATCTTAAATGTTCCTTCATCATGGCAGTGGTTCTCAACCTATGGGTTGTGACCCCACTGCAAGGGTGTGTGTGTGTCACAATCTGACATCCTATATATCAGATATTTACATTATGATTCATAACAGCAGCAAAACTACAGCTATGAAGTAGCAATGAAATTAACTGTATGACTGGGGGGGGGTCACCACACCATGAGGTAATTTTATGGTTGTGGTGGTCACCACAACATGAGGAAGTGCATTAAATGGCTGCAGCATCAGGAAGGTTGAGAACCATGGGTCACTGCTTCTCAGTTCTGCTCCTGCCAAACTCTGTTTATCATATTTTTTAAAATACTCTTGTGTACCTGTGTGGGTGTGCACATGTGAGTGTAGGTACCTGTAGCGGCCAGAAGAGGGCGTCAGATCCCCCAGATCTGGAGTTATAGGTGGTTGTGAGCCACCCACTGGGAATTGAACTTTTGGTCCTCTAAAACAGAATGTGCTCTCAATAACTGAGCTTTTTCTCCAGCCCTCCAGAGCACTCTCATATCCCCACCATCCCTTAAGATTTGGTTGTAAGATATCCTCCGGAGGCTTGAACACTTGACCCTTGGAGAGAACTCATGGCACTGTTTTGGGAGGTCAAAGAACCTTCAGGGTATGGAGCCTCACCGGAAGAGGTGAGTCACTGTGGGCAGGCCAGGAAGCTTATAATAGCTGGGCTCCCACTTCCTGTTTGTCCTCTGCTTCCTGGTCTGCTGGGATGTGAGAAGTATTAGCCATGTTCTTGGTTATGATTGCTGCCCGTGCCTCCCCCCACCCTTTGTGCGTGCGTGTGCGCCGGCCTGCCGTGACAGACGACTGTCACACTGTGAGTCAAAGCAGACTTCCTCTGTCAAGCTCTTTGTCAGGCATTTTGTCACAGCTTCGTCAAAAGTTAGCTGACACACTTCTCCTTCCCACACCATATTGTATACAGAACTTATTTTCATGTGTACATATGGGGGCATGTATATGTGCACATGCATGCACACGTGTGTGTATGCTCACATGGAGACCAAAGGCTGACGTCAGGTAATCTTCCTCCATTTGCTTCCCACCCTCCTCTTTTTCTTCCTCACCCCTCCCCTTTTCTGAGTCAGAGTGTCTTCTAACCCTGACGTTCACTGCCTCCCCCACCCCCTTTAAAGTTTTATTTTTATAATGTGTGTGTGTGTTCACATACATGACTGCAGGTCAGAAGACATTATTAGATTTCCCGGAGCAGGCATTACAAGTGCTTAGGAACTGCTTAATGTGGGTGCTGGGAACTAAACTTGGGTCCTCTCCTAAGAGTAGCATGTGTTCTTTACCACTGAGCCGCCACCTCTCAAGCCTCCAGTCTATTTTTCATTTTTTAAAAAATGTAAGTACTGGGGATCCTGACTCAGTCATGCTTGCATGCAGGAGCTTTACCAACGGAGCCATCTCCCCAGGTCTAAAAAACTACCCTTGACTTAGCCATATACTGTGAAGAGGTAAAGAAACAGGGTTGCGGACACTAAGAGGAAATAAACCTAGGTGTACCGTACAGCTTAAGCCAGGGGTGGAAGCTCGCTCCAGGTACTTAAAGGATGGAAAAGGGCAGTTATCCCAGGTTTGAGGTGAGCCTAGACTATACAATGAGTTCCAGGAAAAAGGGGTGGGGTGGGGGCCAGAGGCAGAGGGGGGGGAATGGAGGGGAGGAGGGGTGAGAGGAGAGATTCAGACTATGACAGCCAATGAATGAACATACTTGGACAGGAAGTACAGGGACTTGAACCAGGCTGTCTCCTACCCCTGCCCTGACCGTGCTGTTTTTCATGTGCTTAGGGACCTTGTGATAGATTTCAGAGATGTGACAGGATCTCTGAGGAGGCACCTGGGGGCTGGCTGACATGAGGTACGCCTTGTAGAAGTGGGCCCTGGCTACCTTGCTCCAGCCTTCCTTCAGGAAAGATATACCTGAGGACTACTGGGTTAAAGAATCCGAAAAATGAAGAAGTTGGATTGGGGTATCCCAGGCCTTGGGAGGATGAGACGGAAAAATATTGAGTTCAAGGCTTGTCTTGGCTACAGAGTGAATTCAAGGTCAGCCTGGGCAACTTAGTAACACCAGGTATCAAAACAAAAACTGAAAAAGGCCAGAGGTGTAACTCAGTGGTAGAGCCCCTGCCTAGAATCCACCCCACCCCCCCCAGGGGCTGGGGGCATGGCTCAGTGGTAGAGCCCCTGCCTAGAATCCCCCAGGGAGGGGATGGGGGTGTGGCTCAGTGGTAGAGCCCCTGCCTAGAATCCCCCAGTGAGGGGCTTGGGGGCGTGGCTCAGTGGTAGAGTGCACTTGCCATGTATGCAGGAGGCCCCGAGTCCAATCCTCAGCGCTGCAAAAGAGAAAGAGGGCACAAGAGAACACATGAAGGTCAGTGGTTTGATCCTGTGCTCTTGACTCCTCTGAACAGCACACTGCAAGCAGAAAGGCTGCTGGCACTCCTGTCTGTGGGACCTCCTTTGTAACCGGTGCTGGCCAAAACAGAGCTTAATCCACAGAGATGGAGACTCAAATCTTGGGCTCGGTCCCTGATCTCATGACCTTGAGCAAGTTAATCCCTGAGCCCCAAGTGCCTTCTTTGTAAAAGCTATGTCACTGAGTTGTCCTTCCCTTAATACACTAGGATATATGCCTGTACTTGTAGACTAGATTCCCCGCTTCCTGCCCAATTCCTACTAAGATACTGCATATAATATAAAGCCTCCTCCTTCAGGTGGGCCACCAGGCTGCCCTAACTGATCTTCTGTTTCCCTTCTTTCTTTCTTAAAAATTATGCATCTATGTTTATATATGTGTGCGCACATTAGTGCAGATGCCTGCTGAGGTCAGAAGAGGGCATTGGGTCTCTTGAAGCTGGAGTTACTGGAGGTTGTGAGCCACCTGGCCCGCGTGTGGGGAGACATACTAGGTCCCCCCCCCCCGCGCAAGGGCAGCAAGCAGCCTTAACTGCTGAGCCACCTCTCCAGGCTTGGCCTTCCTTTTTCCTATCCTGCTGGACCACATTTCTTGACTTCAGCTTTCTAAACTATGATTGTGTCTTTCTTTCCTGGGACTGGGTGCTTAGCTCTGCAGAGGGAGGGCTATCTCTCTCTCTACATAGGGTAGCCTGCGTACCAACAGCAGCATCCAGGTACAGACTGAGGGTCTTCTAATATCATTCTCTGCCCCATGATCTACCTGCTTCACCCCAAGGAGATACCTGAGAGAGAGAGAGAGAGAGAGAGAGAGAGAGAGAGAGAGAGAGAGAGAGGAAGTGACTAAGTCTGTGAGGAGGGTGGAGGCAGGGGAGTGCTTGGGGAGGCTTTGGGGTGACGTCAGGAACCTTGAGGGCTGAAGTGGAACTGACAAGGGTGTAGGGGACATTCCAGGAAGAGATGAATGACCATACAGATGTGAAGAGGGAAGAGAAAGCAGGCGAGGGGCTGTTACTAGTGTCTCTGCTTGGGGAGACGGCTCAAGACAAAGATGCTGGATCCAGGTTCCCCATAAGGCCCTGAACACCACAGCAGGGGCCTGGCCCTGTAGAGACAGGGACTGAAACAGTTTCAACAGGCAGTGAGATGTTCCAGGGAGTCACCATTGGGGGGCTGGGGGGGGGGGAAGGTCAGTGCTAATAGGAACCTGGACCACAGCGGAGGGGAGAAGAGTTAAGCATTACTCTGTGCGAGGCTCGCTGCTGTAAATAACTTAATAGCCGCACACCGACCCTCCTTTAGAGACATAGCTGGTTTTAAATATGCAGTGGATGACCCACTCCCAGCAAACATCTCCGTGAAAAAGAAGTGGGCCTGGCTGTGCTATGTCCATTTCACAGAGGGAGGGAGGGACAGGAACACACACACACACACACACACACACACACACACACACACAGACAGTGACCTGGCTTGGGCCACTGGGGTTGATTCCAGCACGAAGCCACGCCTGGGCTCAGAGAGCATTAAGTGCAGCATAAGTCTCAGACCAACCATACTCAGCGGTTTCTCTCCTCGAGTTAAGAGTCTGAAGACAAGGAGGTGATCTTTGACCTCTGAGTCATCTTCCAACTGGACCGGGTCACTTGGGCCTATCCTGGATGGGAGGAGGGGTACCAACCCTACAAGGGCACAAGGTGTTTCTGGGATCAGGTAGGCCGGTATGAGCTTGTCTCTGGGCCTCAATTTGAGACCTTCAACCTGGACCCTGGGAGCGACACATGAGGGATACATACACACACACACACACACACACACACACACACACACACACACACACACACATCCACACGGCCGGTCCCTTCACCAAGGCACAGGGAACAGAT
>NC_034612.1:20649391-20650484 GCF_900095145.1 Mus pahari
AGACCTTCAACCTGGACCCTGGGAGCGACACATGAGGGATACATACACACACACACACACACACACACACACACACACACACACACACACACACACACACACGGCCGGTCCCTTCACCAAGGCACAGGGAACAGATAGAGCCAGCCTTTCTCTTGTCTTTCTAAAAAGAGAAAGAAAAAAAAAAAAGTTCCCCTAAAGGCCCTCTTCAGTCTGAGAAAGGAGGAACCAGAAGGCTGTCAGGGACTGTTGAGGCCAGAGGTTGGGAAGCTGTTACCTCCAGCCTCTGAGGCCTGGGGGTTGCCTGGAGAGTGGGCAGAGGGTGAGGGGATACAGGATTACAAGGTGGTGACAGAGGGACTTCTTGCACTTGGGGGGTGGGGAGGGAAGTTCAGAATCTGAGCTGTTAGCTTTGTTTTCAAATGGCCTGTTTAATGATTTACCTGGGGCCATCCAAGGAGCCAGGGGCTACTCTGGACAAGGATGGTTAAGGATTCCAAACCCCTGGTTCCCCCCCCCCCCCCAGATATGACAGCCCTCAGAGAAGCAAAGTAAACACTCTCGCAAAGCTACCTAGCTGGCTGCATCTTCTAAACAATAGCCCTGACCAAGCTCAGAAATAGCCCTGTCAAAGTCAGGTCCCCAAGGCAAGAACTTTTCACAGGCTCTCCCCCCCCACCCCCTCCCCCCAGCCCAACCGGTAGGAGACAAGACAGCAAGGAAGGGGAAGGAGGGAGGGGTGTGCGTTTGCTGTTAATTTAACTTAATCTTGACCTGCAATGTATCCATTCCTTTGGCAAAGAGGTAAGAGCATCTTCGCTTTAAATCCCCCCCCCTCCCCCCCGCCCCAAACCAGACCCATCACAATGGTAAGTGAATGATGGTAAGGGGTTTGAGTTAATGGTAGCTTGCTCCAATTCCCACTGCATATACGGGGAAATGGGCTATGAAAAGGCCTAATCCAACAGGAGTTTATGAAGTCAAACACACATCTAGCAACAAGAAAAAAAAAATCTAAGATTAAAAAAATATATAGTTTTTTCTTTTTCTTCTTACCTCCCAAGGCCTTCCACTATTCCTCGCCCCCCCCCCCCCC
>NC_034612.1:20650495-20658215 GCF_900095145.1 Mus pahari
ACCCCCAACATCCAAGCCCAGGCTCCAGGCAGATCCATCAACACATCTGCTCCTCCCCTTCCATGGTTCAAAATCACCCCCCCCCACTTCGCTGGACCCCCCCCACAAAGAGAAAAGAAATTAGCGACCCTGGCCCTGCTGCCCCTCCCCCGCTGCCTGCACCCCCTTCTCCCCTCGCAGGCACCTGGAGATAAACATCTACTAATGATTTTATGATATTTCTGTTCTGGGGTAGACCCGAGCTCAGCGCCAGCCATCCCTCCCCGCTTGCCAATGGCTACAGGGGGGCCGGCCCAACTGGGAGGAGGGTGGTGGTGGATGTGGATGGATGGATGGGGGGATGGGGCGTGTTTAGTTTGTAAATTTCCTCCTCCGGATCCCCACACCTGTTTTTCATTCATTCATTCGTTCATTCATTCATTCACGGATACATCACAGAGGCCATTTAGGGAGGTTACTCCGGATCTCAGGGAAGGGAATGAGATGGGGGGGAGGTGTTGGGTGTTGGTGGCAGCAGTTGGAGGAGCATGGGGTGGGGGGTTCTGGGTGGAGGGGACCCCCACTAGAGAGCACAGGGGTGGCTTTGTCCGATGCAGGAGAATGGCAGAGATTGGGGGGGGGGATGAAGTTGTTTTGCACTGCGTCCCCCCGGGGTGCGCCTCTTTGTCTGTCCCGGGGCCGGTACCATGAGCCACCCCCCCCGCCCCCGAGCTCCCCGTCAGCCATCCCCTCGCCCCTTACTCTCTTTCTCTCACCTGGTCTTGGAAGACAGGAAGGCAAGTTTGATGAGGCCGTAGGTGAAGAGCGGGATACTCTCCTTGGCGACGCTGGCAACTTGCAGCCGGTGTTCCAGAATGTGCAGTTCCATCGTCCGCCCGGGGCTCCTCCACGGCGGATCATCCGCGGTGGCCCGAGTTGGGGGGGGGGGACGGGGACGAGGACGAGCCGCGGCCCCCGCCCCCTGTGCGCCCCAAGCCGTGGGGCAACCGGCCCAGGGAAGGGGGCCCGGAGCTCGATGCCGGGCTGATTCGTACTCGATCCAGAAAAAAGAAGCTTGGCAAGTTGCAAAAAAAAAAGGAGGCCTGGGGAGGACCTGCGGGGTGCAGCAAGCTACAGGGTGGACAAGCAAACAGCGCCCGGCGGAGCGCGGCGCCCGGCGCAGCAGCAGCTGGTGTTCGCTGTAACAAACAACTTGCCACTCAAACGCCGGGCCCGTGCTGCGCAGGCGCCAGCCGGGAGGCCACGCAATGCCAATCGGGATTTGTAGTCCACGCGCGCGCTTTTACGCGGCCCTCCCCCCCCCACCCTGGACTACTCCAGCTTGCTGATGTCAAGCCAGGGGGGCTGGGCTGCTGCGCCACGGTGCCCTGGGAATGCAAGATTTCGGGGTTCCCCAGGGACACAGAGGAACCCGATGGGCCATATGGGGAATTTGGAGCCGACTTAAGCTTAGATGCATGCTCTTTAATCGCTCAAACTCAGGATTAGGTGCTTTCTTTGGGGGTGTCAAGCGAGAACCCCTTTCCTCAACAAACAACTCCAGCGTTGGAAAAGGCCTGAGCCTGCCAGAGGAGAGATTTAGAGGAATCGGTGATTGTCGTTTAGGGAAGGAAAGCAAAAGAAGAGTTGGGTTAGATAGAGAAGGGTGCCGGCTTCCTTGGGAAAGGGTGCTGGGGGCCGAATGAGAGCACGCAGGCAGGGGGAGGGGGGCGCTCAGAGGGAGAGCTGCGCGGCCTTCCAGGCAGAAGGAACACCGTGTCCAAACGCACGGAAGCGTGAAAGCCCCCACGGTACTGTGTTTGGCTTTGTTGCTGCGGAAAATGTGAGGGAGGATAGAGATAAGGCAGGCACGGGAACCAGGACCCGGGTCTCCGGGATCAGTGGGTGCAAAGCTGCTGAAGTGACTGTGGATCTGGGAGGGTGGAGGGGTAAGGGGGAGCGGGAGGGGGTTACCGGGGTGAGGTGGAGAGCGGAACTGAATCTGAATGAGAGTTATCCCTAGTGTTTCTAATCCCAGGCTTGAGTGCTGTATGGGGGACCTGTTTAGCAAATATTCTGCCCCGCCCCTCCCGCCCCCCTCCCTTTCATGGCTGACTAGGTTTTGAAATCGTCTAGGTTAAAGTTACTGACTTAGTGCTTTTGCCCTTTGGCAGAGTGCTTTGACGATGTGGTGGGTCAGGTCTACCTGATGAGGCGAACAGGGAAACTCTTGGGGGAGAAAATCCTGCCTGTCAATCTCATATTCTCAGTTCCCTTTTATCAGATGGGGGCTCACTGTGCTGCCTCATACCCACTGAAGGGCGAGAAACCCAGCATCTTCAGAACGTCTCTTAACCTGTTAATTTCGTTAAAGATTGGGCCTTCGAGATGGCTCAGTGGGTAAAGACGCTGCCAAGTTGGATGACCTGAGTTCGATCTTCTGGACCTTGGAAGGAGAAAATGGAACCCTGCAGGTTGTCCTCTGATTTGTACATGCGTGCACACACGTAATTTAAATAAATAATTGATAGCTCTATTTGTATTTTGTTTTGAGACAGAGTCTCATTTATCTTGTGCTATCCTTCAATTCTATCTGTAGTTGAGGATAACCTTGAACTTCTGATCTTTTCGCCTCCATCTCGGTCGCCTGTACAGTGCCACATCTGGTTTATGCTGTGGTGGGGATGGAACCCAGGGCTGAACTGCTCTGTGGGTGTTGGGAATTTTTACCCCAGATCCTCTGGAAGAGCAGCCAGTGCTCTTAACCACTGAGCTCAACAGCCTTTTATTTACTCTACAAATTTGTTTTTATTTTTATTTGTGTTTCTGTGTCTCTGTGTGTAGATGTTGTGTCTGTGTTGGGAGTATGTGTGCCCTAGAAGGCCAGAAGGTATTGGATCCCAGGGATCTGGAATTACAGATGGTCATGAGTCCCTTGACGTGGCTGCTGAGAACCGAACTCAGGCCCTCTCTTAGCCACCAAGGCATCCATCCAGCCCTTATTTCTGTTTTCTGAAAATTTGGAGACCGGGTTTCCCGTAGCCCAGGTCAGACCGGAACTCTTGATTTTTCTGCTTCTGCCTCCCAAGTTATTGGATTTAGGGTGTGCCTCTACCACACCTGACAGACCACACAGAAACAGTTTCAAGCTGGGGATTTAGCCCGTGGTAGAGTGCTTGCTCAGCGCTGTAAATAAATAGAATGAAACATTGGGCACGATGGCACACATTTAAATCCAGTGCTGGGAGGTGGATGCAGGAGGATTATTGTCAGTTGGAGACTAGCTTGGGCTGTGTAGTGAATTCAAGGCAAACTTGGGCTACAGAGTGAGGCTCTGTCACAAAACATCCACTACTAACTTAATGAAGTGAATAAAATAGAAGGCTTGTCTGTTTCCCCTCCTCAAAAAACAAAACAAAACAAAAAAAAAAAACTCTGTTCCATACAGCAATTATTTTGGGAACTGGTGAGCTGGCTCAGCAGGTAAAGGTGCTTGCTGCCAAGCTGGAGGCTCGGAGTTCAAGCTCTGTGACCCTCTTGGTGCAAAGCGATAGCTAACTCCCTGAAGTTGTCTGATTGCTTCTGCCTTGGTCAGGGTTTTCCTGAAGATGCCATGACCAAGGCAACTTTTACAAGGACCACATTTCATTGGGGCTGGCTCACAGGTTCAGAGGTTCAGTCCATTATCATCAAAGTGGGAGCATGGCAGCGTCCAGGCAGGCATGGTGCAGGAGGAGCTGAGAGTTCTACATCTTCATCTGAAGGCTGCTAGGAGAAGACTGCCTTCCACGGAGTTAGGATGAAGGTCTTAAAGCCCACACTCCAACAAGGCCTCACCTCCTAATAGTGTCACTCCCTGGGCCAAGCATATTCAAAGCACCACAACTTCCATATGTACACACACACACACACACACACACACACACACACTTGCTCTTTTTAAGTAAATAAAATAAAGATTTAAAAGGAAGTATTTTTGGTGTTCTCTGCTGTATTCTCATTATTATCAACAGCAGCAGGGAAGGTCATTCATTCAATATCTAAGAAACATGCCTTTGCAATGAACTCTACAGGTCCAGAAGGCCCAGCTAGGAATGTGTCCAGGAGGCCAGCTTGGTGGTACATGTTTATAATCCCAGCATTTGGGAGGCAGAGAGGATCAGGAGTTCAAGGTCATCCTCAGCTACATAAAGAGTTCAAGAGTTGATGAGATGTCTCAGTGGTTAAGAGCACTGGCTGCTCTTTCAGAGGAACTGAGTTCAATTCCTAGCACCTATATGGCAGCTCATAACCATATATAGCTCCAGCTCCAGGGGATCTGGCATCGTCACACACAATATACATGCAGGCAAAACACCAATGCACATAAAATAAAAATAAATCATTAATAATAATAATAAAAATAAAAAAGAATGTGAGGCTAGCCTGGGCTACATTGTAAACCACTTCTTTCTCCCCCCATGAAGTGCATTCAGGACCCTGAAAGGCTGTGGTTACACTGAGGGTTAGGGTACTTGGGTATCAGCCAGTCAGAGCTGCACACGACAGGCAGGAACCGTGCTCACAGGCATAGCGTCACAGAACAACTAATGCTTGATGAGACAAAACAAACAAGGCTCCAATCAGGATTTGGCCGGTTTTCTGACTTCTGTTCCCAGTGGGCCAAATCAGTATTTTCCAGTCTGCAGGCTGTGACCTGCCAGTGGATGGTGAAATCAATTTTGCGGGACATGACTAGCATAGAAAGCAACCGAGAATCTAGAAGGGCAAGGAAAAGCGCACACGGTAAGGAGAGCTGACCCTCTCACATGGTAAAAAGAGCTTACCCTCTTGCCAGAATTATGATTTAGCCATGTGGGTACGATATGTGTATAGTCAGATACTGGACCTTGACATAAATGGTTCTGGGTTCTTCTGCGGGGCAGAGGGGCTGGGGATTAAATTCAGGACCTCTTCCTGAGTGATGCCCACCCCAAGTCCCTCATTAAAAGATTCTAGGCAAGTGTTCTACTGTTTAGCCATGCCTCTAGGCCTTCTGTAGATGGTTCTAGGCAAGCTCTCGACAGTTAAGACATGCCTCAGTCCCCCTCACTGGGGGATTCTAGGCAGGGGCTCTACCACTGAGCCACGTCCCCAGCCCCTCCCTGGGGGATTCTAGGCAGGGGCTCTACTACTGAGCCAAGCCCCCAGACCCCACACTGGAAGATTCATGGCATCGACCCTACCACTGAGCTACCTCCCACACCTTGACTTTTTGAGACAGGATCTCTCTCATAGCTTATTGTCACAATCAACAGACATCACAACTCAGCGTCATCTTAATTCCTTTACATTTAAAAGCTGATATGCCATTTAGGCACTGGAAAGTATCCAAGCATGATTGGAAGATGTTGGCCATCTGTTCTGTTTTCCCTGAGAGCAGGATGATTTTCAGGATGGGAGCCTTTTAGTTTGAAAAGTACAGGTCATTCTCTGTTCAAGGTGGTCACATCACTTGGAAGCAATTTAGTTACAGAAAGCCATCAAATCTACATCCAACTCTGGTAGAGCAGATTGAAGTTGAGATGTTCTGTGAGTGTAAAATGTACCTGGGAGTTCAAAGATTCCATAAAGGAAAATAATTTAAGGCATTTCACTATTTCACAAATTATTTTTATTTTAATTACCTGGTGAAGTGATAATATTGAAGCTATTGAGTTAAATAAGCTACATTATTAAAATTAATATTATTACGTCATTTTCATTTTCTTAAAGATTTTATTTTATTGTAGGCTTAGATTTTTCAAAACCTACTTTAATAAGGGTCCTTTAATGCAACACACCAAACACGAATCAGCAGCGGCTCAATCCAGAAGAAACTGCAAGGCTCCGCCTATCGGCTCAAGTCTGCTGAAGCATCAAGAAGCAGCCAGAACAGCACCAGAAGGTCTTTGGTGTGTTTCTCTCTACAAAGTCATGAGAAGTGAAGGTCAGCAAAGAAAACAAGTTGAGCCAGTGTAATAGCGTCATCAATGAAGACCAGCATCAGCGAACCCCAATGAAAACCAGTGATTCCCACTTCATTTTATTTTTATTTTTTACTTATGAGTCTGTGTGTATGTCTGTGTATTGCTATGTGCATGCTCCTGGAGATCAGAGAGAGGCATCAGCTCCACCAGAACTGGGGTTACTGGCAGTTATGAGCCACCTGACATGGCTCTTAAGCACTGAGTCTTTTCTTCCTCAACATTTTAAAACGTATTTTTTAATGTATAACGTGCACGTATTTTATATATATATGCTTCTGTGTGAGTCTGTGGAAGCCCGAGGTTGACCACAGAACTTCTTCGGTTACTCTTCATTTTAATCATTGAGGCAACATCTCAAATGAACCCAGAACTCACTGCTTCAGTATGATTGATCTAAGTGGCCAGCATGCTCTGGAGAATGCTTTCTTCACTTTCTGACTGATCACTGGGACAATATAAGCCCAGGACCCCCCAAGACCAAGCCCAGGGCCCCAAAGGACAAGTTCTCAGTACAAAAGAGATCTATTTGTGCCAGAGGGACAGAGGGCAGGGGAAGAAAGGGGAAGGGAACAGGGAGAGGGGGCAGGGGTATTTGTCCCAGAGGATAAAGGATAAAGGAGGCAGACATGGCCCATAGGAAAATGGGGGTTTATAAAGATAAAAAGGACTTCCCCTTGTGTTAGGACGAAGCATTTAATTTTAATTGGGCATGTTAATTAGGTGAGCCGAAGGAGGCTTTTCATGGCTGGACTTTAATACTTTGGTAGCTGGACTTTCGTAGTAGCCTCAGGAGGAGGGACTGGCCACATAAGGGCATAGCTCTTGGTGGCTGGCTTTGGGAATGTAATCGAATGGTTTACAGCAAGGTGCCCGCCATGTTCTAGTTGGTTAGCGTCCCTTCAGTTGGTAAGCTGCCATGCCCATGAGGATTTTTTTATTTTTATTTTTTGAGACAAGGTCTCGGTTATATAGCTCTGGCTGGCCTCAAACTCACAGAGACCCACCTGCCTCTGGCTCCTGAGTTCTGGGATTAAAGGTGTGTAATCACTCCACCCAGCTAGAAATTGTGTGTAGTTTTCTTACATTTTTGGTGGTGATATGAGGCTCGAACCCAGGGTCTTTCTCATGCTCTGCCACTAGACTGAATCTTTAAATTCCTCACAAGGAATTTATATGCATTCTGGGGACCTGAACTCTGGTCCTTATACTTGCTGCTTGCGTGAAATGTGTCATAACTACTGAGCTATGTAATCTAGACGGGGTATCCTGCAGCCCAGACTGCCCTCAAAGTCACTAGGCTGCGAATGACCTTGGACTCCTAATTCTCCTGCATTCACTTCCTAAGAGCTGGACGTATAGAATCCATAATACCTGGATTCTTTTTTCTTTTCTTTTCTTAAAATTCTTTTTTTTTCTAGTCAAAATTACATATGGGTGGCAAACTAATTTTTAAGCCAATAGCTCTTTCTCATAGGGGTTTTCAAACTGTGACTCATGTCAGCAACATTTGAGGACTCTTTGTAAAAACCATCACTAACGGTTTGGCTGTGATTTGTGCCCCAGGGCTCATGTGCTGGAACTTTGACCTTCGTTGTGGTATGTTGATCGGTGGCTGGATCTTTCAGAAGCTGAGCTCAGGGCTGGTGAGATGGCTCAGTGGGTAAGAGCACCTGACTGCTCTTCCGAAGGTCTGGAGTTCAAATCCCAGCAACCACATGGTGGCTCATAACCAT
>NC_034612.1:20658226-20659491 GCF_900095145.1 Mus pahari
TAACAAGATCTGACGCCCTCTTCTGGAGTGTCTGAAGAACAGCTACAGTGTACTTACATATAAATAAATAAATCTTTATAAAAAAAAAAAAGAAGTTGAGCTCAGTGGGAAGTCTTTAGGTATCAGAAGTATGCTCTCAGAAGGTTCAGCGTAGGTTTTTTTTTTCCCTCAGTCATTCATTCTCTCTCTTTCTCTCTCTCTCTCTCTCTCTCTCTCTCTCTCTCTCTCTCTCTCTCTCCCTCCCCACCCCCCTGCACACACATGCAAGGTGCCATGTCATGAGTGTCAAGTTTCAGACTCTGATCTCTTCTTTTACCGAGTGAGTTCCGGGGATGGAGTGTAGGTCATCAGGGCTTGGCCGCCGACACCTTTACCTTTTGAGCCATTTCACCAGTCCCCATACAAACTTGTTGCTCTGTATTTAAACCAAAACCTCATGTCAGGACCTGAGTGGGCCACCAGACCTCTGTGTACCTCTTCCCAATGTGGCCATATTCGGATAAATACCCTGCTTTTATTTCTTTCTTTCTTTTTTTTTTTTTTAATACCCTGCTTTTAAAACAGCGTTTTAGTTCTCCACGTAATGGCACATTGGCAGCCAGGGTTGCCATCCTTCGCCGCCCCTTCTTCACCAACGTCACGGAGAACTTGCTAGAAATACAAACTCTGCAAAAGCCGGATTCTACACTGTGGTGGAGTGAATACGCTTGGCCCAGGGAGTGAGTGGAAGTGTGGCCTCGTTGGAGGAAGTGTGTCACTGTGGGGGTGAGCTTTGAGACCCTCCTCCTAGCTGCCCACGAGACAGTCTTCTTTTAGTGGCCCCCAGATGAATGTGTAGAACTCTCAGTTCTTCCAGTGCCATGCCTTCTCCATGCTGCCATGCTTCCTGCCATGCTGATAATGGACTGAACCTCAGCCAGCCCCAATTAAATGTTGTCTTTTGTAAGAGTTGCCTTGGTCATGGTGTCCATTCACAGCAATGAAACCCTAACTAAGATATACACCTACTGAATAGGAAGCTCTGGGTCAGAGTGGAAGTGGGCACCAGCTCAGTTTCCAAGGCAATAAGGTCAACATAGCCAGGAGAATGTCGCAGTGCCTGCTGATGACCAGGATGCCTAGTGGATCTGCAAAGGGAGCTTAGAGTTGAGAGGACAGGGCTGAGAACCGAGCTGGCTGGGTATGTCTTTAAGCCTGTAAGCCGGTTTCATTTTTATTTTATTTTATTTTATTTTATTTTATTTTATTTTATTTTATTTTATTTT
>NC_034612.1:20659502-20666543 GCF_900095145.1 Mus pahari
TGTGTGTGTGTGTGTGTGTGTGTGTGTGTGTATGTGTGTGTGTGTATGTATACAGTGTAGTGCAGTTGTCCAAGGAGACCAGAAGAAAGCATCAGATCCTTTAGAGCTGGAGTTAGAGGTGGTTGTGAGCCATCTTATGTGGATGCTGGAAACTGAACCCATGTTCTCAGCAAGAACAGCACAGGCTCTAAACCATCAAAACTTGCTCTGCAGCCCCTTTAAAGAAGGAAGGAAAAGGGTAGAAGAATTCTGTTTGGCTAGTGTGGATCTTATTGTGGTTCTCAGGATCTTTCTAGATCCTTCTTTAGTCCTGGCTTTGAGTCTCCTCCCTTGAGTCTGGCACACTAAGCTGAAGGTCGTGGAGAGCCGCGAAGGTTTCTGCGGAGGGGAGGAGCTTACTGTGGAATGTGGGAGGAGCCTGACCGCAGGCAGCTGCCTTCCTCATACTTTTTGACAAAGTGTCAGGAAGGTGATGTGGCTCTGGTTTGCTGGAGGCACACCTGTTCTCGGACCCCACCCATCTGGAGATACTACACAGGCAGAGACCACTTGTCCCCGAGCACGGTGGCTTGGACATTGTCAGCAGATATACTCCTTGGTTTTTGTCAATTAGGGACAAACCTAGATTATATCCTGGAAGAGGGACTCTCAACTGAGGAACTGCCGTCATAAAATTGGTCTGGAGACAATTCTGTGGGGGCGTTTCCTTGATTAGTGAGTGATGGGACAGGGCCCAGCCCACTGTGGGTGGTGCTAGTCCTTGATGGTGGTCCTGGGCTCTATAAGAAAACAAAAGCAAACCAGTAGCAAATGGTGCTCCTCCATGGCCTCTGCTTCAGTTCCTGTCTCCAGGTTCCTGTCCTGAGTTCCCTCCATGATGTAAGCTGAAATAAATTCTTTCTTCCCCATATTGCTTTTGGTTATGATGCTTATCACAGCAACAGAAATCTAACAAGACAGCAGTATGACTTTTTCCATCCAGGCCATTTATCTCTATTCCAGGGACAGACCTCATGTGATGTACCAACTATCAAGCGTCTCCCCCAAACACTGGCTTCTCACCTGATGGTTTCAACTATCGGGAAGTGATTGATCCTGGTGGTCTGTGACATCCCCAAAGGATTAACATAGTGAGAGATTCATAATGTAGTGGCATTATTACAACATGGTAGCTCTGCCCCAGCCCCTCACTGGAGGATTTTAGGCAGGGGCTCTATCACTGAGCCACGTCCCCAGTTGCCCCTCATGGTGGGGAGGGGGTTGAAGGGTTAGGAGGGAAGGATTCTAGACAGGGGCTCTACCACTGAGACACACCCCCAGACCCTCACTGGGGGATTCTAGGCAGGGGCTCTACCACTGAGCCACGCCCCCATCCCCTCCCTGGGGGATTCTAGGCAGGAGCTCTACCACTGAGCCACGCCCCCAGCCCCTCCCTGGGGGATTCTAGGCAGGGGCTCTACCACTGAGCCATGCCCCCAGCCCCTCACTGGGGATTCTAGGCAGGGGCTCTACCACTGAACCACGCCCCCAGCCCCTCACTGGGGGATTCTAGGCAGGTACTCAATTTTCAGGCTACCTCCCCACTTCTCTTTATACCCTGTATTCTTGACATGGCATTTCACTAAATTGCCTAGAATGACTGCCTGCTTTAATCCTTTCCCCTTCATCTCCTGAGTAGCTGGGATAACAGGCCTGTAACCATCAGGAGGGCCACCATGAATCATCCTTCAGACCTTACATGGATATCCTGTGAGGAATGGCCACCAGGTTGTCATTAATACACTTTGTTCCCACTAAATTCATCCAGAGCCTAGGGTGCCGTGTTACTCAGCTTCCTGTCACTGTGACAAAATAGCCTGGGAAATGACCTCAAGGAACAAAGGCTGATTTTTACTCAGTCTTAGACAGTTCAGCCCCCCGATTGGTTGTCCCACGGCTTTGGGCTCGTATGGAGGCAGATCATCATGGCGGGGAGGTATGGGGGCATAAAGCTGCCTACCTCACAGTGTGTGAGAAGCAAAGAGAACAGTGACACAGGATCCAGGATAAGACACACTGTTCAAAAGCATACCGCTAATGACCTGCTCCCTCCAACCAAGCTCTGGCTCCCGGGACCAGACCCGGAAGGGGCTGGGGGTCTGACTTAGCCATAGAACCTCTGCCTAGAATCGAGAATCCCCACAGTGACAGATAGTGACTTCACTTTCCCCAGACTCCTGATATTAGTACAACTAAGGGCAATCCTGGGTGGGAGCAAGGCTCTGTTCATTCTCGGGGCCTTTTGGAGCCGTGGGAAGGAGTCCTAGAGCCATGTGATGGGAGTGGGAGCACCCGCTCTCACCGTGATCTGCCTTTGCTTGGCTACACCCTCCTCCCCCAGCTCTGGCCATTAGAACTTGCTGATGTGATTGACATTTCTGTTGTAAAAAAAACACCATAGCCCCTGGAACCGACTAGCATCCCTTGACAATCCCTGTGTGTGGTACCTAAGTGGCCACGTCCCATCCATACTTCATCTCAGGCTCCCAGGGAGCAGTTGGTGTCAAACCAGAGGGCTAGTCCCGATGGCATTGTGGCCCTTGACCCCATTTCCCAGACCCTAGGAGAGGGGCTATCCTGGAGTTACAGTTGTCTGTCTTGAATTTCTAATGACCAAGCATGGCTCACATCTCTGAGGGCTGATGAACATTTCCTTGTGTAACACTCAGATTATGGCTCCCCCAGCCTGCTCTCTGTTTGGGGGGGGGGCAACATAGGGCATCCCACTAATGTTGCTATTCTCTGAGTGTACCACTGAGATTCTGGCCAGAGTAGGATCCCAGCAGGGATATGGGAGCCCACCCAATAAGCTGTCTGCTCTTCTCCATCTGTGTCAGCTGTTCCCCCCCCCCCCCCCCCCCCGTGACTCCAGGCTTATCACAAACCAACCACAAGAGGACTTTAGAGGCAGCTTAATTGATAGATTGCTTGCTGGCATAAGAAAGCCCTGGGTTCTGTCCCCAGAACCACATAAAACTGGGCATGGTGGTACACACCTATAATTTCAGCACTCAGGAGGCAGAGGTAAGAAAGTAAGGGGTTTACCATTATTCTAGGTCATATAGGATTTTGAGGCCTCATAAGACTTTAGGGTTTTGGGAAGACCCAGGCTGGGCTCAAACTTGCCATTCTAGGATCTCAAGATTGTCCTGTCACCTTGACTACACTGTGATCCCTAGTGATTCTCCGTTTCCTGTTACTATAACAAAATACCCTTTGCTAGAAAATGTATGAAGAAAAGAGGTTTTTTAGGTTTAAGATTCTAGTGTCTGGAAAGTTCAAACAACACGGCATCAGGCAAGGAACCCTGTTACTACACGGTAGATAGCACTTGAAGAGGCAGAAACCACAGAGATACCAGGCTAGCTCATCTAAAACAGTCTGAACTAATCCCTTCTTATGAGAGCTGAATTCTTCCCCGAGACAAGTATCACACTTTGTAAAGGACTCGGAATCTTCCGAAACCACAGTTAAACTGTAGAAACTGTGTTGTGTAGCTATTTTTGATTCTTTTAGAGTATTTGTTTTATGTGTGTGTGTGTGTGCGTGCACACTTGGGCACGTGTTTTTTTTTTTTTTTTTTTTTTTTTTTGGTTTTTCGAGACAGGGTTTCTCTGTGTAGCCCTGGCTATCCTGGAACTCACTTGGTAGACCAGGCTGGCCTCGAACTCAGAAATCCACCTGCCTCTGCCTCCCGAGTGCTGGGATTAAAGGCCTGCGCCACCAGGCCCGGCTTGGGCACATGTTTTTTGTGTGTGCACATGTTGTGTGTGTGGACTTGTGTGGAACCAGTAGAAGGTGTGAAGTAGTGTCTGTCGCTCTCCACTATTCCCTTGGGACAGGGTCTCTTTGTAATCGCAAAGCCCATGTTTTCTCAGCTAGCCCGGAAGCCTGCAAGCCCCATCCATCCCCCTGCCTCCAGCCCCCTCAGAGCACAGGTGTCTATGAGAGATGTCTGTCTTGTTACGAGGAATCTGACTTCCTGCCCTGTGATGGTAGCTGCTGAACCATCTCTCCGGCCTCTAATTCTTTGCATAGATTGATGGATTTGATTTGCCTGTTGTTGTTGTTGCTGCTATTATTATTGTTGTTATTGTTATTATAATTGTGCATATGTGCACAGCGTGTGTAAGGAGGTCGGAGGCCAGCTTCGTGGAGTCACCTCCCTTCCAGTTTCGCTCCTTTGGACTTCAGCCTGCCTGTCTGCACAGCAAGTGCCTCTCTCCGCTGAGCATCTCGCCGACCCCATGACTTGCTGGCACTTTGCTGAGGGTTATTTTTACCTCAGTGTTCATGAAAAAAAAAATACTGGTCTTTAGGTTTTTTTTTTTTTTTTCCTTTTCTTTCTTTCTTGTATTATCTCTGGTTTTGCTACGGGGGTAGCGCTGGTCTCGCAAAATCACTCAGACAGTATTCTCTCTGCTCCTATTTTTGGAAGGGATTGTAGTGAATTGGCATCGCTTCTTTCTTCAGTGTTTGCGAACCCATCTGGGCCTGGTGCTCTCTGTTTTAGAACATTATTAATTGTTGACTCAATGCCTCTAATAGACAGATATGCACGGAGAGTTCCTGTTTCTTCTGTGAGTTTTGGTAGAATGTGTTTCAGGGAAACGATTCTGTCTAGGCTGCTATGTTTATGGGCACAGAGGCCTAGTACCCTTATGGGTGGGGGGGGACTAATATCTATTTTATTTATTTAATTTATCTTCTTTGTGGTGTTGGGGATTGAGCTCAGCACTTTAACATGCCAGGCAATTGCTTTGCTAAAGAGCTACACCCCCAGTCTCTTACTGGGGGATCCTAGGCAAGTACCCTATTGCTGAATCCTAGCCCCAGTCCCTTCCCGGGACATCGTAGGCAAATGATCATTGAACTATGTCTCCAGCCTTTAGAAAAGGACAAGTTCTCAAACTGTAGTCCAGGCTGGCCTTGTACTCCCTATGGAACTCAGACTGGCCGACAACTTAGGTTGGGACAGTCGCCTCAGCTTCCCGAGTGTTGGCATTGCAGGCCGGAGACACCATGCTGGCTCAATTTAACTCAGTTGTACTTGGAGCTGGAGAGAGTTAAGAGCATGTAGTGTTCTTGTGGAGGACCCTGAGTTCAGTGCCCAGAACCCACACCAGGGCGTTCACAACCACCTGCCACTACAGCTCCAGGGCATCTGGTACCCTCTTCTGGACACTGCAGATGCCTGACCTACATACTCTCACACAGACACAGGGATACATCACAGTTAAAAATAAAACAATAAACCTTTAACTATAACCCACCTGATTTCTGCCTTAATCTGTCAGGTATGACAGAGATATGATGAGAAATCCAGCCATAACGGTGACTTAAGCTTTTTCTCCCTGGACTTCCACCAACTTTTGCCTGCATAGTTTTATACTTGGTCATCACGTGGATATATATGAGGAATGATAATGTATTTTTTAAAAAGAGAACTGATCTTTTCATAAGCATGCCTGTCAGCTTCACTAGGTCTGAGCTCCACTAAGAGACACGCCCTTTGGAAGGTCTTAGGGAGGGCAATTCCAGGAAGAATTAACCAAGAGAAGAGGACTTTGTGCTGGGAGTCCAGATATAAAGAGGTCTGAGGGCAAAGCAGCACTACTCTGCCTGCTTGCCTTTGCTGCTTGCTGGTGAGTGCATCTACTTTGTGGCTGCCACGGTTGCTGCCACCATCATCTTCCACTGGCTGTAGAATACAGCCTTCTCAGCCTTCCAATGAGCACCAAAGACAAGTGGTTCTCTAGGGAGCCTCCAGGCTTCTAGTGACAGACTGGGACCTACTGGAGAGAGAGAGAGAGAGAGAGAGAGAGAGAGAGAGAGAGAGAGAGAGAGAGAGAACAGGTCCCCAGTTATCTCCAGCATTGTTGGACTGCTCAGTCCTCATCTTGAAGGCCAACCTCGCGTAGTTCCTTTGTTGTATATGCTAGTTATTTGCTGTTGTTGCTCTGATAAAGCCCCACGGTCAAAGGCAACCTAAGGAAGAGATTTATTTTGGGTTACAGTTCCAGAGGCACTTCCCAGTAGGAGGGCATGCCGACGATGACGGTGAGCAGCAGGTAACTACAGACAGGAAGAAGAGAAAGCAACCTGGAGCTGGGATGAGGCTGTGGACTCTCAAGCTCACCCCCACTGAACTACGACCTCAAGCAAGGCTGTATTGCCTCATCAAAGAGCGCCACCCTCTGGGGACCAAGTGTTCCAACATCTGAGCCTGTGGGACACTTCCCATTCAAACCGCCACGCGATATATATTTGTAAATCTGTATATAATTCTTCCCATCAATTTTATTTTTAAATTATTTTATTTATTTTACTAGTTCTTTCCTACTACTTCTATTTGTGTGTGTGTGTGTGTGTGTACACGTGCACACACATGTGAACATGCATGAACTACTACTGTACATCCTTGGAAGTCGGAGGACAACTTGCAGGAATCAGTTCTCTCCTTCCACTCTGTGGGTCCCAGGGATTAAACTCAAGTCACCAGGCTTGTGACAAGCATTTTAACCCACAAAGCCAACTTGTGGCTTTTTAATTTAATTTTATTTACTTTGAGACAGACTCACTCTGTAGACTTGCCTGGCCTTGAGTTGATGATTCTCCCGCCTCATCTATCCAGAATTCTGCGATTACAGACACGTGCCACCATGCCTGGCTTATTTTTCCTGTTGCAGAGGTAGGTACGCAGATGCTGAAGAAGTAAGGCCTGTTCAATGCTGTACAAATTTTGTATGTGTAAATCAGATTCTAACTAGAGACTGAAAATATTCCCAACCCCTCTCGCTTTCAGTAAAGTCTAATGAATGAGCAATTATTGGTTTAAAAACATAAATTACACTGGGCTGTGGTGGTGCACACCTTTAATCTCAGCAACTGGGAGGCAGAGGCAGAGACAGAGGCAGAGGCAGAGGCAGAGGCAGAGGCAGAGGCAGAGGCAGAGGCAGAGGCAGAGGGGCAGAGGCAGAGGCAGAGGCAGAGGCAGAGGCA
>NC_034612.1:20666963-20676233 GCF_900095145.1 Mus pahari
CAGAGGCAGAGGCAGAGGCAGAGGCAGAGGCAGAGGCAGAGGCAGAGGCAGAGGCAGAGGCAGAGGCAGAGGCAGAGGAGGCATGTGGATCTCTGAGTTTGAGGCCAGCCTGGTCTACAGAGCAAGTTTCAGGACAGCCAGGGCTATACAGAGAAACCCTGTCTTGAAAAGCCAAAACCCAAACCCAAACCAAATTTAGAAAATTGTATTTTATTCATTATTTGAGTGTGAACTCTCTCTCTCTCTCTCTCTCTCTCTCTCTCTCTCTCTCTCTCTCTCCCCCTCCCCCCTCTCTCTCGCTCTCTCTCTCTTTCTCAGTATTTACATGTTATGATGCACATGTGGAGGTCAGAGGACAACTTGTTAAAAGTCAGTTCTCTCTGTCCACCATGTGGGTTCTGGAGAGTGAATTTAGGTTGTCAGACATGTTGGCAAGTGTCTTTATCCACTCAGCCATCTTGCCAGTCCAAGTATTGGCTTTTAAGAAACAAAATAGCGTGCAGCCTGGGTGACACGCTGTTTGCTGATTCTTCCTAATGTCCTTGTGCTCAGATCCCATCAGCTGTCACCCTAGTCTGTTCCTAGTTGGCTTGGGGAAGGAAGTAGAGACAAGGCACAGTGCTTCCTTTCCAGGAAATGGTGCCTATTCTCAGCCAGTAGGCATACTGGGGTCCCTGCACCTCAGGAGTTCCCCAGTGGCCTGGCCTGTGTCTGGTGTCTGAGTAGCTGGCCTGAAGGTGTGGGTAGAGGGGTGCAGCCATATGGGTAGAGAACAGGGGGTGCAGCAGACAGAGGCAGAGGTTTTTCTGGATGGCTGCCCCCTGGAGTCAGGTCCTTGGCTCAGTTCTGTAATCTCACAGGGACAGGACGGAGTGGATGTAATGTTGGCCAGACCTCTCCTTTACTTAATGCTAATATGTATTTATTTACTGTATGTGTGGCCACATGCTTGTCATGATGCATATATGGAGGCTGAGCAAGCCCTACTTATCTAGCCTCCATGTGCCCACCTCTAAAATAGGAACACTAGGCCAGGCATGGTGGCAAACATCTGTAATCCCAGCATGCACAAACATCTGTAATCCCAGCATGCACAAACATCTGTAATCCCAGTATGCAGGTTGCCTGAGGCAGGAGAATCATAGGTTCCAAGCCAGGCTAGACGGTAGAGTGTGGGTCTGTCTCAAAATAAAATTAAAATTAAAAATGAAATAAAATGAAGTAATGGAGCCAGTGAGATGGCTCAGGGGGTAAAGGTGCTTGTGCCAAACCTGGTGACCTGAATTCCAGTTCTCAGTCAGGGTCCCATGAAATGACTCCCACCAGCTGTCCTCTTACCTCTACGCAATACACGTGGGTGAACACACATACACACAATAAATGGATGGATAAACAAATGCATGCATCTTAACATAAAACCAAAGGTGCTTGCTGCCAAGTCTCATGGCCCGAATCTGGTTCCCGAGACCCACACAAGGGAAGTGGGAACAGACAGCCGGATGCTACTGCACCTGGCTGAACAGGGGAACTCGACTGCTCACAGTCTTGTACTGAGAGGTCCCAGGTTGAATCTCCAGCAGAGGGAGCGGCTGGACAGGGCTACCTCGCTTCTTACAGATAGTGCCTTTTGGTAGGTTTACGGATTATATGTGGTGGTTTGAATAAATGGCCCCTGTAGGCACATATGGGGTGGCGCTGTTAGTAAGTGTGGCCTTGTTGGAGGAAGTACGTCACTGGGGGGGTGGGCTTTGAGATTTTACGTTCTCAAGCCAGGCCCAGTGCCACTCTCGCTTCCTGCTGCCTGCTGATCTGGATGTAGAGCTCTTAGCACCTTCTCCACCACCATGTCTGCCCACCATCCTGCTTCCTAGATGGCAATGGACTAAACCTCTGAACTCTAAACAAGCCCCCAATTAAAGGGCTTCCTTATAAGAGTTGCTGTGGTCATGGAGTCTTTCATAGCAATAGAACACTGTGACTCAGCTATCACGTGTCCCCTTCCTTCCTTCCTTCCTTCCTTCCTTCCTTCCTTCCTTCCTTCCTTCCTTCCTTCCTTCCTTTCTCTCTCTCTCTCTCTCTCTCTCTCTCTCNTTCCTTCCTTCCTTCCTTCCTTCCTTCCTTCCTTCCTTCCTTCCTTTCTCTCTCTCTCTCTCTCTCTCTCTCTCTCTCTCTCTCTCTCTCTCTCTTTCTTTCTTTCATGTGTGGGTGCCTATGTGAAGGTCAGGGGACAGTATATGGGGAGGGCTATTTCCCTCGATCATGAAGTCCTTTATTCACAGACATCTTACTGATCTAGTCTTCCTTTATAGGATCGTTAATTCCACTCGTGAGAACACCTCATTACTGCCTAAAGGCCCGATTCCTTAATGTATTGCACAGGTGACTAAATATCAACATATAGATTGTGATGTACAGATATCCGGAATATAGAATCCACATCTATATCTACTATATTGGTCTCTGGAGAACTGTAGCTAACAGGGGACTGCAGGGGACAGGTAGACAGAGCCAGTTATTCTTACTCTGTGGCTCATTGTTGCTGGGAAAGATGGCATCAGAACCCTGGTAGTTCATGACTGTAATTCCAGCCACTGGGAAGCTGAGGCAGGAGGATTGCTGTGAGACTGGGGTTAGCTTGAGCTACCTGATGAGTTCCAGGATAGGCTAGGGCAGTAAAATGAGTCTCTATCTCAGAAAGATAGACAGACGCTTATATGATATTGACAGGCAGATTTTGATAATTGGTATGGTGTAAATAATTGATACATAGAGATGTGTAGATAGAGATACATTAATAGATAATTAATAGATATGGAAGATTATGGGTAGATGATAGATGAGTGATCTGGGTTGATAGGTGGTAGGCGGATTATATAGATGGATAATAGCTTCATTTACAGATGATCAATAGATGGTAGGTAGATGATTTATAGGTTGTAGATATATGATAGGTAGGTGGTTGATGAAGGATAAATAGATAATGGAGAGACGTTACATAGGTAGGTACATGATCGATAATAGATTGATGATTGACAGATGCTACGTGGTAAGATGGAGGATGACACGCGATTGACAGATGCTAGGTAATAGATGATTGACGGTGATAGGAATCTAGGTAGTTGATGGCAGTAGATTGATGGATAGGTAGGTGATAGATAGAGACGGATAGACAAGTGATAGATGTTAGCTTTATGGACCCCGAGATCGTGTACTGGAGGGAGAAAAACTCTGTTAGATTGGCTTCGGAAGGAGAAAAACAACCAGTACTGGCTCACGCTGGCCACGCTGGCTGTCAGCTGTGGCTCTGAAATGAGGAGCGGCGAGGCTGATGAACGCATGGTGGTCCCTGCGCATCACTTTATGAGGGGGCGCAGTTTTAATGAGGGGAGAGGCGGGCAGAGAAACCACGCTATGGGGCCTCAGGTGCTGGGTCAGCGTTCTTGCTCCGTCCGACTCTGGAGAGAGAGCCCCCGGCAGGGTCAAGGTCTTTGACCCCTGTGTGAATAATCTGAGCCTTAAGCTGGGAAAGGGGCCAGGTCAATGGCAGGCTCTGGCAGGCCTAATTGGAAGGAAGGCGGGATCGGCCTGACAGCTGTGCCTGGGCAGAGAGCACATTTATCATTCTGACCAGAGAGCCGAGTACCCCTAGAGATGGAGGAGTTCATGAGGCCTTCAAGAGGCCAGCCCCATGGGGGATAGGGGAAGAGAGGGGAGGGGAGAGGAGAAAGTAGGGGAGCAGAAGGGAGGGAGAGCAGATCCTCCAGGCATCAGGCAAGGGAAGAGAGAAGGGGGAGAAGGAAGAGGGGAGGGGAAGGGTCGCGGAGAAGCCAGCTCGATGGAGCGAGCGGAAGGGAGGGCAAGCAGAGATTCAGAGGCACAGAGGACATTAGCAGGCTGCAGGCTGCCACGGGTCTCCTGCCTGCTGGATAAGGCTTTTTTCTCATTTTCTTTTTTTTCCGTTGGTCTCGGACTCAGGCTTCCTGGTAAGATCTGGGAGCTAGCCAGCTCGAACAATGTTCTCTTGAAGTTAGAGCTGGCTCAATCAGCTCTTAACTGTCAGGACCACATGGCCTCCAGCCCCACGGCCACGTCTTGGACTCTGTCCTGGGCCGCGGAGCTTGCTGGCTAGTTTAGTGTCTGCAGTTGTTTCTTATTGCTTGAGGTGAGGAAGTACCACAGACCGTGTGGCTTCAGGCAGCATACATTAGGATGGGAGAGAGAGATTTTCCCTTTGTCGGTGGGAATCCACTGTAGAGCGCTTCTTGGTTAGGAGTGGGAATCCCTGTCCACTCCCCATTTCCTGTGCCGGGACCCCATTTGGCTTGAACCCATGCGGGTCTGTGAGTTCATAGATGCACCCATCCTATCTTGGCGTCATCTATTTTCTCTGGCTCTTACAGTCTTTCTGTTTCCTCTTCCACAAAGGACCCCGAGCCTTGGGGGAAAGGCTGTGATGAAGACATCCTATGTGGGAGGGAATGCATCAAAGTCTTACACTCTCTGCACTTACATAGCTGTGGGTCTGTGTTAATTTCATCTACTGCAAGAAGTTTCTCTGATGAGGGTTGGCAAGATTCTGATCGATGGGTATAGAAGAAGTATGCCATTAGGAGTAATTTTCTTGCAATATTCTTTTTTTTTTTTTTTTTTTTAATTTTTATTTAAGCACACTGTAGCTATCTTCAGACACTCCAGAAGAGGGCGTCAGATCTTGTTACGGATGGTTATGAGCCACCATGTGGTTGCTGGGATTTGAACTCCGGACCTTTGGAAGAGCAGTCGGGTGCTCTTACCCACTGAGCCATCTCACCAACCCCTTCTTGCAATATTCTTGTAGCAGAATAATAGCATTAGCTTTTCCCCTAGACCCATAACCTGGCTAGTCTCAGGTTTTTGGCTACTTTACCAGTGTCAGATATGTGTTCTTTCTCGTGGGGTGGACCTTAAATTCAGTCAAAGAGTGGTTGGTTAGTTGGGGTTAAGAGCCCTGGTTGCTCTTCCAGAGGTCCTGAGTTCAACTCCTCGCAACCACATGGTGGCTCACAGTCATCTGTCATGGGATCTGATGCCCTCTTCTGGTGTGTCTGAAGGCAGTGACAGTGTGGTCACATAAAAATTAGAAGTGAAAATGGCCTGGGCAAGGTGGACAAGTCTGTAATTCCAGGACTTGAGGGGCTATGGTAGGGGGGGTCATGAGTTCCAGGCCAGCTAGGACTACATAGCACGTTTGAGACGAGCCTAGGCTATAAGTTTGAGAACTGGACTACACACTGAGGTCTGGGCTACATACCATCACGTGATACCTGATACCCCGCAGCTGAACACTAATGGTTCATGCTATGTTGGATGGGATTTCAGAACCCAAAGTGGTCCTAGATAAACAATAAGTATTTGGCAGGATGGATAGGGTACTTAGTAATAACTGAGGATAATACTCAAGGCTGTACTCTGGCTTACAGATACACACACACACACACACACACACACACACACACACACGCTCATGCATGCATGCACATATGCACATACACACAAGCACACAGCTTTTGTCTAGAATCTCTTAATGAGAGGTTGAAGACTTGCAGGTAGGGCTCAGTGGAGAGTACTTACTGGTAGAGCCCCTGCCTAGAATCCACCAGTGAGGGGCTGGGGGTGTGGCTCAGTGGTAGAGCACCTGCCTAGAATCCCCTCCTCCCCCATGAGGGGCTGGACACTTGTGGGTGTGGCTCACTGGAGAGTGGTTGCCTAGCATGTGCAATGCTCTGATATACAGATAGAGAGTGTCTAATGATGGCTGATTTAGTTTTTCTTTTTAACTTTACAATGGTAAAAGACTAATGTGCATTTAGTAGATCCTTGCATAGTTACTTTCATGTTGATGAGACTCCATTCTGGAGAGAAGTAACATAAGAGAGGAGAGGTTTATGCTGGCTCAATCTTTTAGCATATTTGGTTCACCTTGAAAGGTGTATAGTTACTTTTCTGTTGCTGTGATAAAATACCATGACCAAAAGCAACCTCAGGAAGAGATGATTTGGTTTGGCTTACAGTTCCTGTGGGACAGAGTCCATCATGGTAGGGTAGGCACGGCATAACTGCAGGAGCTGTAAGATTGGCTAATGGCATTTTCATCAACACACAAGAAAAGAGAGGAGGAAAAAGAAACGGGGCAAGATTATAAACCCTCCAGCAAGGGTCCACCTCCTAAGTTTCCACAACCCCAAACAGCGCCACCTACCGGAGACCAAGTATTCAAATACATGAGCCTGTGGGGTGCATTCCTTATCCATCCAATACATGGATGCTGTATTGGTTTGGTCCAGATTGGCTGATGCTTGCAACGTGGCATGTTCACATCTCAGCAGATCATGCAACAGAGAAATCAGGCCAGAAGCTAAGCAAAGCGACAGTCCCCAAGTGCTCACTCGTAGTGACCTACTTCATCCAGCCATACCTCTTGACTTAGAGGTTCTACAACCTTCCCAAAATAGTCCCACAGGCTGGGGACCAAGAGGTCACACGTGTGAGCCAGATGGGGAGACAAATTATAACAAATGACAAGTTCTGAGTAAAATGTTTGTTTGTTTGTTTATACCAGTACTGCATTTACATGTATGCCTTCATGATAAAAGAGGGCATCGGACCCCATAGTACAGATGGTTGTGAGCTGCCGTGTGGTTGCGAGGAGTTGAACTCAGGACCTCTGGAAGAACAACCAGGGCTCTTAACTGCTGAGCCATTTCTCCGGCCTTTATATTCTGAATTTTGATGTTTTTCCGTTCTGGCAATTTGCAGGATGATGTTCCTGTGATGTCAAGGAACATCCCAGTCAATCACACAATCACAAGGGAAAACAATTGGTACTTTACATCCTATTATGTTGCTGAGCAACAGATTAGGTAGGTTAGATATAGATAATTTTGACTCACAGTATTTTAAATCTTTGACAGGTCTCTTGGCTCATAGCTCCATCATAAGCCAAAGAGACAATCAGGTGTTAAAGGGACAGTGCGGTCAAAGGGACTTCTGTGACTTTGGAGGCTCGGGGAGTTCCTCTATCTGCTACATGTATGATTGAGACCCTGAGTTTCAATGGTAGAAACTCTATTGTGAGCCCCGAAGACTGAGACCCTGAGGGTGTGTCCTGGCCTGAGAGCAGAAGACTCTTTCAAAATTCATAAAGAAGGAGGGAGGGAGGAAGGCAAGAAAGGGGGGGAGAGGAAGTTGAGAGGGGGGAAGAGAGAAGAAATTGCAGAGTGGAGATGTGGGAGGAGGAGAAGAGAGGAAGGAGACAGGAGGTGGAGAGAGTGATGAGATGGAGCGAGAAGAGGGAAAGAGAGCGAGGCGAGATGAGATGTAGACTGGAGAGGAGAGCAGAGATATGATGGAGAGAGGAGAAGAGAGAGAGAAGAGAGGAGAGTGGGGAGAGGGAGAGAGCCCGTGTGTATATGTGTTGAGGTCAGAGGGTAAACTCAGGCGTCTTTCCTCAGAGGCTGTCCATCTATTTTGAAAGAATTTCTCACTGGCCTTGAACTCTTCAAGTAGGCTAGACTGAGTGACGATAGCCCGGGCACCTGCGGGTTTCCAGATTCCCAGTGCTGCGCGATGGCAGACTCACACCACCACATCTGTTATCTTACTTCGCTCGTTTATTTTGTTAATGTGTTTTGGAGATGGAACTTGGGTCCTCCTGTTTGCAAATCAAAGACCTTACGGATTGAGCCCACCTCGTGAGCCCAGATTATACTATTTAAACTCTGCCACTAAAGGTGTGTGTGGTCCATGACCAGGCACTGGGGCACAGTTGGGAGCAGACTGCCCAAGCACAGACTGCCCAGATTCCACGGCCTGACCAGTTCTATTACTTGAGTTTTCTTCTCTCATGGGTGAATTATTCTTTTGAAGACCCCATGGCCCATCCTCTTAGCCTACCTGATGTCCTTATACACAAAAGCTGCAGAAGCCCTGTAGAATCTCTTGTACTATGTATGGCAGCATCCCCCTGTCAATAAAATGCTGTTGGCCTATTAGCTCAGGCAGGCAATAGGGAGGCGGGAGTTCCGGCACAGGGATTTCTGGGATAGAGTCAGGCACGGAAAGAATTTGCCCTGATGCTGATGTAGATAGATGTATGAAACCGAGAAGAGGTAACCGGCCAGGTGACCCTCGTAGAAGAGTAAATGAGTTAAAAACAAGTTGTGCCAAAGCTTTTGGCCTAAGCATTTATTCATTAATAATTCAGTCTCAGAGTTATTATTTTGGGAACTTGGGGGTGTGGGCGGTAAAGCCCATGGTTACAAAGCACTTTATAAATTTTAAAGAGATTTATTTATATGTATGTATATATGTCTTTGTGTGTGTGTTCATGAGTTCAGATGCCCAAGGAGGCCAGCAGATGGCGCTAGAGCCCCTGAAGCTGGATTTACAGGCAGATGTGAGCTACCTGACGTGGGCTCTCCCGTCCTCTGAATGAGGAGCGGGGGTTCTACACTGCCGAGCCACCTCTCCAGCTCAGTATCACATTTTCTTTAAGGAGCAGCTGGCCTTGTTGTCTACGCAGTCAGGAAGCAGAGAGAGATGGACTTCGCTGCTCAGCTTGCTTCTTCTTTTTGAGACTGGGGCCCTAGTTCATGGAATGAACTCCGTTAACTTAACTGCTCGTAGACATGGCCAGAGATGCTGTTCAACTGTCAATCACTGTTACTTATCACACTGATGAAAAGCTAATGCAGTGCCACAGCTCTCCTTCAGCCAGTCATATTTTAAATTCTTCTCTCATATATCACATCCCAACCACAGTTTTCCCTCCCCCCCCAGTCCCTCCTTCCTCCTCACCTCCCCTCTCCCTAAGATCCACTCATTCTCCATTTTCCTGTAGAAAAGGGCAGATCCCACAGGGCTATCAACTAAACATGCCTTACCAAGTAAGTCTAGTCATATCAAGGCTGGATGAGGCCACCCAGCAGGAGGAAAAGGGTCCCCAAAAGCAGGCAAAAGAGTCAGACAGCCCATGCTCCCATTGTTAGGAATCCCACGAGAAGACCAACCTACTCATATATGCAGAGGGTCTAGGTCAGACCCATGCAGGCTCCCTGACTGTCAGTTCAGTCTCTGAGCCTCTGTGAGCTCAAGTTAGTGGATTCTGTGGGGGTTTTCTTTCTTTCTTTCTTTCTTTCTTTCTTTCTTTCTTTCTTGCTTTCTTGCTTTCTTGCTTTCTTGCTTTCTTGCTTTCTTGCTTTCTTGCTTTCTTGCTTTCTTGCTTTCTTGCTT